>NC_063187.1:2683456-2983456 GCF_023159225.1 Perognathus longimembris pacificus
GTGGTGGGGCGGGGCGGGAGCAGATCGGTGGCGGGGGGGGGGGGGGGGGGGGGGGGTGTGTGTGTGGGGGGGGGGGTGGGGGGGGAAGATCGGTCTGGTTCTCTCTCTCTCTCTCCCTGCCCCCCTCCTGTCTGAGGCCCCACACCCACTCCCGAGGACGCACGAGCAGCACGGATCGCGGGCTGCTTTGCTCGAACCCCCCCAGGCCCCGGCCCCCCCCCCTCCAACACCCCCCCACCTCGCAACGAGGGACCCGGAGCCTTGGCGATCGCGCCTCCCCGGAGGCTTCCCCCCGGGGAAGAGGCCGGGAGCCTCGGCCGCCACCCTCGGGCCACAGGGCTGCAACGGGGCGGGCCAGGGACAGCGCGGACACCCCCCCCCCCCCCCCCCCGTCTCGCGTGCGCGCGCACGGCCCCACCCCCCGCGCGCGATCCCGGACCCCTGAAGACCCCGGCCCAGCCCCCGAGCGCGACCCCGGGTCCCCGTTCCCGCCCCTGTGCGCGACCCCGGGCCCCCGGCCCCGCCCCCGTAGGCGACCCCGGACCCCCCCCGGCCCCGCCCCCGTGCGCGACCCCGGACCCCCGGCCCCGCGTGCGCGACCCCGGACCCCCGGCCCCGCCCCCGTAGGCGACCCCGGACCCCCCCGGCCCCGCCCCCGTGCGCGACCCCGGGCCCCCAGCCCCGCCCCCGTAGGCGACCCCGGAACCCCCCGGCCCCCGCCCCCGTGCGCGACCCCAGACCCCCGGCCGGCCCCGCGTGCGCGCGCACCTCTGGAAGACGCCCGAGTCGAGCGCGGCGCGCAGCACCCAGCCGATGAGCGGGACGCCGGCCAGGCGCCGGATGTTCTTCAGCGGTATGCCCTTGCTGCCGCCCGCGCGCCAGCACCAGCGCCGCCAGGTGAGGCGGCTTCTCCGCGCCCCGGGCCGCGCCGCCGCGGGGCGCTGCGCTGCAGCTTCGGGGGGCGGCCCCGCGCCGGCCGGCCCCGCGGGCTGGACGCCGAGGCGGCGGGCGCCCGCTCCACCGCGTCCATCTTCCTCCCGCGCCGCCGCCCCAGCTTCTCCGCATCCGGCAGCGCGGGGGCCCGCCCGCCCGCGCCGCTGCGCCCGGCGACGCCCGCCCGGGGCTCCCTCCCCGGACTCCCGCGCGCCCGCTCGCAGCCGCCGCCGCGCCGGCCCCGCCCCTCCGCGTCCTTCGCGAGGCACGCTGGGAGTTGTAGTCCACGCCGCCGATCCAGAATGTGGACGCATTCCGTCACGCCCCTTCTGGCAAGGCGCGTCGGGAAATGTAGTGTACGCCCCCGCCCCTCGGAAAGCGGCTGCCACTCCAGAAACGGCCACGCCTATGTCACGCACCTTCTGGCAAGGCATGCTGGGAAATGTAGTCCACACCGGCGCAGCTCTAAGGGCGGTCACGGATAGTCACACCTCCGCCACGCCCCCTCGTCGCAATGCACGTCGGGAAGTGTAGTCCACACCACCACCACTCCAGAATACGATTACACCTGTGTCATGCCCCTTCTGGTAAGGCACGCGGGGAAATATATTCCAAGGCCCACCGCTCCAGGGAAACGTCATACTTGTGCCACGCCGGGAAATACAGTCCAAGCAGCCGCTCGGAAGACGAACCATGCTCCCGTCGCACGTCACGCTCCAAACGTCTTGCGAGGCACGCCGGGAGATGTAGTCCGTGTTCCTGCTGGCCATTGCTCCACCTACGCCACGCCCCCTTTCACAAGGCATGCCGGCTGATGTAGTCCCAGCCGCAGTCTCTGACTCAGCCTTTCCACACAGGAGGCTGAGCTCTTAGGTTGGTGGTTCAAAGCTAGCCGAAGCAGGAAAGTCTGTGGGACTCCTATCCCCAATGAACCAGCACAAGGCTGGAAGTGGAGCTGTGACTTTGAGTGAAAAAGCTCAGGGACAGCGCCCAGGCCTTGAGTTCAAGACCCAGGACCTGCACACACGCACACGTGCACACATGTGCACACATTACCCATGGGCATGACGTCTTGTAGGTTCTTTTGAAGCACTGCTGCAGTGTGAACTCAGGCCCTTGAACTTGCCAGCTGGTGCCCTCCCCCCTTGAACCATGTATCCTGCCTGGCTTCTTGCTGGTTCCTTTGGAGATTGCACTCGTGTAAACTTTTCTGGTCAGGCTGGCCTCAAACCTTGATCCTCCAGACCTCAGCCTTCCATCTCAGCAGGATCACAGGAGAGAGCCACCATGCACGGTTGTGAGGTTGTTTTCTTTTCCTTTTGCTTTTAAATAGATTTTTTTTAATGCACATTATACATACTTCAGCTTTCTCTGTTTTGGCAAATCTGGATCTGTTGTGTGTTTTTTTAAAATTCATTTATTTTTGTTTATTTACTGCCCATCTTCTTAAAGGGACAGAACGAGGATGTGGTCTTTGGTACTGTGTTTGGGGTCCTATTTCATTCAAGGCTTGGTGCTCTGCCATTTTGAGCCACAGCTCCACTTCTGCTTTTTTGGTGGTTGGAGAGTAGAGTCTCACAGATTCTCCTGCCCAGGTTGGCTTTGAACTGCAATCCTTGGATATCAGCCTCCTGAGTAGTTAGGATGACAGGCGTGAGCCACTAGTATCTAGCTTGTCTAGATTGTTCAAAGAGGGAGACAGATGTGTCTGTGTAATAAGGAGAAAAAGAAATAGAAGTCAAAGCCGGGCACCCCCAGCTACTCAGAAGGCTGAGATCTGAGGATTGTGGTTCAAAGCCAGCCTGGGCAGGAAAGTCTGTGAGACTCTGATCTCCAGTGAACCACCAGAAAACTTGAAGTTGCGCTGTGGCTCAAGTGGTAGAGCACCAGCCTTGAGCAAAAGAGCTCAGGGACAGCACCCAGGCCCTGAGTTCAAGTCCCAGAAACAGCCTCCCTTCCCCCGCCCCCCCCAAGTTACTCCTCCAACTTTAGAGTAAAGATATAATCAGGCCACTAGATGGCTCCCTTTCCCTAGACTGGAGTTTGTTTCATGTGTTTGTGTGTGTGTGTACGTGCGTGTGTGCTGGGACTTGAGCTCTGTCCCTTGTTTTGCTCAAGGCTCTACCACTTAAGCCACAATCCTCTTCCTCCTCCTCCTCCTCCTCCTCCTCCTCCTCCTCCTCCTCCTCCTCCTCCTCCTCCTCCTCCTCCTCCTCCTCTCCTCCTCCTCCTCCTCCTCCTCCTCCTCCTCCTCCTCTTCCTCCTCCTCCTCTTCCTCCTCCTCCTTCTCCTTCTTCTTTTTTGCCAGTCCTGGGGCTTGAACTCAGGGCCTGAGCACTGTCCCTGGCTTCTTTTTGCTCAAGGCTAGCACTCTGCCACTTGAGCCACAGCGCCACTTCTGGCCGTTTTCTGTCTATGTGGTGCTGGGGAATCGAACCCAGGGCTTCATGTCTACGAGGCAAGCACTCTACCACTAGGCCATATTCCCAGCTCTCCATTTCTAACTCTTTACTGGTTCATTGACAAGTTTTATGGACTTTCCTACCAGGGCTGGCTTTGAACCATGATCCTCAGATCTCAGCCTCCCAAGTTACTAGGATGAAAAGCGTGAGCTACTGGTGCCTGGCTATGAGAAAATTTCTAGACATTCTCCTTTCTTAAGGGTGTATGTGGTTGGGATGGAACAGGCCGCATATATAGGAATTAATGGCTTTTCATTTCATGTTATCTGCCATAGATTTCACCTGTTTTGCTAGCCAACAATCAATTATTGAATGTTTGTTCTAGGCAAATTGCACAATTACTAAGCATGAAGCTGGACTATACAAGTTAAAAAAAACACCAAGATCTAACTATCAAAGCCCTTTGTGACGGGCTGGGGATATGGCCTAGTGGCAAGAGTGCCTGCCTCATATACATGAGGCCCTGGGTTCGATTCCCCAGCACCACATATACAGAAAATGGCCAGAAGTGGCGCTGTGGCTCAGGTGGCAGAGTGCTAGCCTTGAGCAAAAAGAAGCCAGGGACAGTGCTCAGGCCCTGAGTCCAAGGCCCAGGACTGCCCCCCCCCCAAAACAACAACAACAACAACAAAGCCCTTTGTGAGTTCATGGAGGAGAACAGATAGATAAATGATTAAATATGACATGTAGAAAGTACAATTTAAATTGTCTTCAGTCTCCATGCATTTATCATCTAGGAATGGGACTTCAACTCAGGGCCTGGTCTAAGATGGTGCTCTACTACTTGAACCATAGCTCTGCTTCCAACTTTTTGGTGGTTAACTGGAAATAAGAGTCTAATGGATTCTCCTGCCTGAGCTGGGCTTCAACCCGCAATCCTCAGAACTCAGCCTCCTTCACAAAGCCTAAACAAAGGAATCTGTAGAGTAAACTCATTCAAATCTCATGTGTGGCTCGATCCCTATTAAAAAAAAATTTAACCTATTACCGGGGTGCTGGTGGCTCACACCTTTTATCTGAGCTACTCAAGAGGCTGAGATCTGAGGATCACGGTTCAAAGCCAGCCTGGGCAGCAAAGTCCCATGAGATTCTTATCTCCAGTGAACTACCAGGAAACCAGAAGCGGTGGCTCAAAGGGGTAGAGGGTCAGTCTTGAATAAAAGAGCTTAGGGACAGTGCCCAGGCCCTGAGTTCAAACCCCAGGACAGGCACCAAAAAAAATCCACTAAGAGTACTATTAATAACAATAATAATAGAGCAGAATACTTTTCTCTGGAGCTTTTTGGCTGAGGATAGCATAAAGGGAAAAGAATATACTGAGTGCCCATGAAATTCCTGAGCCTGTCTGAAGAACTCGGGGCCAGTAGCTACCCCACCTAATCTGGTCCCCAGTAATGACTACTTAACCGTCACCACCAAACCCAATGGGTAGAATCACAGAACGTTCTCTCTCTCTCATGCCCTGGTGTGTTTGTTGAGTGACTTCACAGGCCAGGGAGAGAGAGAGAGAAAGAGAGAGAGAGAGAGAGAGAGAGAGAGAGAGAGAGTCCACCTCCTGTTTATTTTGGGGTCACACATCTAGGACACTAGGTCTGTGTGGATGACCAGCTCTGGTGTGTAAGCCTGCACGTCTACATTCTTCCTATCCGGACAAGGGAACCGGCCCACTATCGAGTTCTCACAACACCAAGGAGACTTAAGATTTAAAATACTCCTCAGTGGGGTAAAGGAACTCCCCCCCCCTGCCCTCCAATTTGGCCCAAGACCAAAGGCCCAGGAAAAAACTAAACAAAACAAAAAAAAAAAAACCCATCCTAAAACCACTGATGACAATACAACCCCTTTGGGCCAAGAGAATCTACAAATGATACACACATACAAGAACAGCTTATTATATTATTTTAAATCCTATGTGCTTCCCACATTTGTTTGTGTCCCCAGATATAGTGTTTAAATTTGATCAGCCGTCCAAAAAGATCCCACGGGAAGGACATTTCTCCCACCACAGCTTCCTGGCTGCTAAGAGATTCATGGAAAGAACCATCAAAGATTATTCTCACACAAGCCCGGGAGGCCTTCTAGAATAGTCTTTCCCCACAAATCCTCAGTCTCTGGGCCTAAATGAAAGGTGTTTCTGTGTGTGTGTGTGTGTGTGTGTGTGTGTGTGTGTGTGTGTGTGTGTGTGTGTGTGTGTGTGTGTAGTAGGTTCAATGTTTTTATGGGGAGAGAGGGGTTTGTGCTGGTCCTGGGACTTGAACTCAGGGCCTGGGTGCTGTCCCTTGTACTCAAGGCTGGTTCTACCACTTGAACCACAGCACCATTTCTGGTTTTCTGGTGGTTCATTGGAGATAGGACTTTCCTTTCCAGGCTGGCTGTGAACTGCGATCCTCAGATTTCAGCCTCCCAAGTAGCTGGGATGACAGGCGTGAGCCACTAGCACTTGACAAAGCCACTATTTTGTAATTGCATGATTGATTATATTCAGACCAACGACATCGACTGCGGTCAGTGGCAATCACCTTTCATTTTGTTCACTCAGAACGAATCACTTTCATTGCCTAATCACGTTTGGTCATACATGTTTAAAATGAGAAAAGACAGGGCTAAAGCCATTTTTTGAATTGTCTGAGTTATCTGTGGACAAGTAAGAACAGAATATTCCTGAGAGATTGATCAGTGTAATTATAGAAAATAAACCAACGCTTGCTGTGTATGACATAGCAATGATGAAACACATTCAAAATGCAGTGCAAAGTGCTCTATTTCCCATCCATCAAGCAGTCATTTTTATTGACTTAAAAGTTAACAAGTAGTTACTGATTTTCTAAAACCAGTCTTTCCTTCTTTCTTTCCTTCCTTCCTTCCTTCCTTCCTTCCTTCCTTCCTTCTCTTCCTCCCTGTCTTCATTACTTCTTTCCTTCTCGTCCTCCCTTTCTTCCTTCTCTCCCTCCCCTCTCCCTCCTTGCCTTCCTTCCTCCCTCTCTTCCTTCTTTCCTTCCTTCCTTCCTTCCTTCCTTCCTTCCTTCCTTCTTCCTCTTCCTGCCTGTCTTCATTCCTTCTTTCCTTATCTTCCTCCCTTTCTTCCTTCCTTCCTCCCTTCCTTCTTCCTTCCTTCTCTCCCTCCCTCCTTCCCCCCATTCTTCCTTCCTTCCTTCCTTCCTCCTTCCTTCTCTCCCTCTTCCCCCCTATTCTTCCTTCCTTCCTTCCTTCCTTCTTTCCTCCCCCTCTCCCTCCCTCCCTCCCTCCCTCCCTTCCTTCCTTCCTTCCTCCCAACCCCTCCTGATTTTTCCTCTTTCCTTCTTTTCTGTTTTTAAAGCAGCAAAAGGAAAAGCAGTATTCTTTTCAGATGATTGCACAAATGTCTTTGAAAATGCCTTGGAAAATTATCTTTTCAAAAGCAAAAAAGTATTCGAACAGCCATTTTGGAAGTCCAATAACATTTCCAGCTTCAATATGGCAAACAAATTGGTGATTTACCAAATTTTAAAATCAGGAGCTCTGTAAGTTTTCTGTCTTCCAATCAGTGTTATCAGTTATGATGTTATGATTCGTCTTTTGTTACTAATGACAGTTTAGTGAGATGTTCAATTTCTTGTGTGTGTGTGTGTGTGTGTGTGTGTGTGTGTGTATGTGTGTGTCCTAGGACTTGAACTCTTGGCCTGGGTGCTGTCCCCAAGCTCTTTTGCTCAAGGCTGGTGCTCTACCACCTGAACCACAGCTCCACTTCTGATTTTCTGGTGGTTCATTGGAGATAAGAGTCTCATGGACTTTCCTGCCCAGACTGGCTTCGAACCGTGATCCTCAGATCTCAGCCTCTTGAGTAGCTGGGATGACAGGCGTGAGCCACCAGTGCTGGGCTTTCTGCTGCTGTTTCAGTGTCTGCTTACTTAGTCCGTCCGGTTTGAATCTCCTAGCTCTTCTCTCTCTCTCTTAGATGAGTCCAAATTAAGTCAGGCTCTTGTCTTTCCACTGCTGGGGTGAACTTTGGAGAGTTGAGGCGAGGGTGGAGGGATTCGGGAAAGAGAAAAGCTAGAGGGAGGTGGTGGGAAATTGGCAAGCCAGTGCGTTCCAGGAAGGAAAGGGGAGAAAGCTGATGTTCCAGAAGGATAAACAGGAAAACCATGTCAGCAACTCACCTCAGAAGAGAAAGCTCACAAGCTCACACGCTTTCCCGATCGGCAGCTGGATTTCATAGTTTAGTTCTGCTGTCTCAGAAGTAGGGAAAAAGTCTCTTTTGTCCTGAGCCTTGCAAGAAAACAATGGCGGGGCCTTGTGGGTTCCTAAAGACAGGGGAAAGGAAATTCTCCTCCAAAGGAATGAAAACCGAGTACCTGCCACTCAGGAGGCTGAGGCCTGAGGATCGTGATTGGAGGCCAACCCAGGCAGGAAACTCTTGTGAGACTCTTACCAATGAGCCACCAAACAGCCAGGTGTGGAGCTGTGGCTCAAGTGGTCGAGCGCCAGCCTTGAGTGGAAAAGCTCAGAGACAGAGCCCAGGTCCTGAGTTCAAGCCCCAGGACTGGCACAAAACCAAAACAAAACCATAATGTCACTGAGTGCTTTCTTACCACAGCCTCAGTGTAAATGTTTGGCCTTTATTGAATAGGTTTCTTTTCTTTTTATTTTGGTCAGTCCTGGGGCTTGAACTCAGGGCCTGGATGCTGTCCCTACGCTCTTTCCACTCAAGGCTGGTGCTCTACCACTTGAACCACAGCTCCACTTCTAGTTATCTGATGGTTTATTGGAGATAAAAGTCTCACAGACTTTCCTGCCCAGGCTGGCTTTGAACCGTGATCCTCACATCTCAGCCTCCTGAGTAGATAGGATGACAGGTGTGAACCACCAGCCCCTAGCAGGTTTCTTTCTTATTAGACTGAAAGCTCTAGAAAGCCATTGCCTATATTACCTCATGACAGTTCTTCCGATCAGAGCAAAGATGTGTATGGAACACACAGCAAATACTTGTGAGTCAAGTATGTATCATCTGTCTCAAGACTCAAATGCTTTGTGTGTTTTGTGGCAAATGAATGAGGCACAACACCGCCTTGATGTCTTACTACTTGTTTCCAGAAAGATCGAATGTCTTGTATTGCTATTCTGTTCCTTTGCGTTTTGACCTATGACCTCGTCCTCTCCAATGACCCATTTCCAGTAGGGTGAAAAATTATTACGTGACAGCAGCCATGCACCATCTTTACTGTGTATCTGAGGTTTTAAAATATCCTCCGGATGGCTTTTCCACATTAGCCGGCTCTGATTTTGCTATTCCAGAATGACACCAATGACTCCCTGTTCTTTCTGTTGTTTGTTTTCTTTAACCTTTAACCTCATATCTTCTTTTAGCACGTTGCCTGGACATTTCTCTGTAGGGACACAGGCAAATGGATGTGTCATTTATTAAGATGGATGTGACTGAAGGTATACATTCGACCTCATTATTTGATTTTAGTTTTTGGTGATTCATTGGAGATAAGGGTCTCAGGGATTTTCCTGCCCCAGGCTGGCTTTGAACCGGTGATCCTCAGATCTCAGCTGCCTGAGTAGCTGGGATTACAGGTGTGAGTCATGGGTCTCCTGCTTCCAATATAGTTTTGCTCCATTTTATTTTAAATTTTTATTGTCAGACTGATATGCAGAGAGGTTACAGTTTCATATGTGAGGCATTGGTTACATCTCTTGTACTGTTACCTCCTCCCTCACTCCCCACTCCCCTCCCCCTTTCCCTCTCCCCCATGAGTTAGTTGTTCAGTAGATTTACACCAAACAGTTTTGCAAGTATTGTTTTGTAGTCGTTTGTCTTTTTTATCCTGTGTCTCTCGATTTTGGTATTCCCTTTCAGTTTCCTAGTTCTAATACCAGTATACACGGTTTCCAATGTAGTCAGATAAGATACAGAAATAGTGCAGGTACAACCACAGGAAGGGGATACAAGAGGATCATCAACAATAGAAGCTACAGTTTCACATCGCATGTTGAAAGTCATTACAACATGCTTCATTTTTTTCTTCTTCTTCTCTGGGTTGTTAAAGGTTCACAACTGGACTTTTGAGCTCTTTCAAGTTGAGTTTTGTTAACAGATAGCCGTGTAATAATTGTCTTTTTTTTTTCATTTTTTAAGGGAGGGGAAAAAAAGATGGCTATCTGCTACATTGGTATCTTCTTGATGTCAGTCTTCATCAGTCAGTTTTAATATTGACCTATTAGTAGCATTTATACCATTTGTTACCTCTGCCTTCTTCCTTTATTTCTGAACACAGGGACTGGAACTCAGTATCTGATGCTTTTGCTCAGTGGCTGCCCTTTTGCTGGGTTACCTAATGCCGTCATGAGAATAAGCTCGAGAGAAAAAGGTACAGGAGCCCTCTAAACATTATGTCTAAAACAAGAAAATGTCCAGTAAGGCCCTGATTACATGTGGCCAAGAGTAAATCCTCAGATCCAAATGAAACCCAAAATTGCCCGGCAGGATAATACAAGCCTAATAAAAATAAATCAATTCAAAGACCACCATCTAACTGTCCGATTTCTCTCAGTTAGATTATTTCAATTTTTTTCCACATGTGCTTATTCAATTGGATTATTCATCAAAATAATAAACAGTGCTCTTGCCTGCACATTTTAAAATTAATGTATTATTATTTATATATTTATGCATGTATGTATGTATTTATTTACCAGTCTTTGGGGCTTGAACTCAGGGCCTAGATGCTGTCCCTTATTTTATTTTTCTGATTCATTAGAGAGCAGAATCTCTTAGATTCCTCAGCCTGGGCTGGCTTCGAACTTCGAGCCTCAGATCTCTCAGCCTCCTGAGTAGCTGGGATGCTAGGTGTGAGCCACCGGTGCCTGAAATAGACTGTAAGTCAGGTTCCGAGAGACAGAAGGCTCATGTTGTCTCTCGTGTGTGGATCTGTGCATGGCCCTCACGTAGGCACAATCACACAAACACAAGCATGGAGAGGCAGGGCGGGGTTCAGCCGTGTTAGTCCTTTCAACAGCTAGCTTACGGTGGCTCAACATGAACAGGATTCTGGAGCTTGGGGGGGGGGGGGACGTGAATGCACTCAAGCATGCTTGCAATGTCCCTAGATGAAAATAGAAAGGGGGGGATGGGGTCAGGAAAGATGAGGGAGAAGGATGGAAGTGGGGGCATTGATCTTGTGGAATGGAAACGCCTTTGTATTTAAAGATTATCATTAAGAATATAATAAAACCATGTAAAATAGCACAAATACATCACCTAATCATAAGATAATATACAACCATATAAATACATAATATAAGCTAATATATAACAACATACCACATTACAAAAAGATTCAAGTAACATGCATAGGGTAATGAATAAAATACATACTGTAAAATGATATATAAATGATATAAAATAATAAAACAAGGCAATATGTAAATAATATGTGACACTACAAAGCTGTATCTAAATCACATGTATAAAATAGAGAGTAACAAAAATCCATAACAAAATGGTACGTAATGACATATAAACAATGTACATAAAACAAGGTAGTGCAATAAAATAATTATAATAAGAAAATCATGCGTCACATAGAAATAATGTACATAGACTGGGAAGGTGGCTTAGTGGTAGAGCGCTTGCCTAGCTTGCACGAAGCCCTGGGTTCGATTCCTCAGTACCACAGAAATAGAAAAATCCAGAAATGGCGCCGTGGCCCAAGTGGTAGAGCACTCGCCTTGAGCAAAAAGAAGCTCAGGGACAGCGTCCAAGCCCGGAGTTCAAGCCCCAGGCCTGGCAAAACAAACAAACAAAAGAGAATAAGATAACATGTAGCAACAAGAATAATATATAATAAGAAAATAAGTGATAATAGGCAAACAACGTATATACAATAATATATAGCAACAAATGAAGAGATAAGAACAAAATAATATATAAATGGTGTGGATGAACAATATACAATAATACAAATGACCTATAATAACAAAATAATATACTATATAAATGATGTGGACGAATAATATACAATAATACAAATGACCTATAATAAAATAATATGCGATAATATATAAGTGTATAAAGGGACATATATATAAATAAGATAGCATGTGATAAAATATAAAATAATATGTCATATCCATCCAATAACAGATGATAGCAACATAAAGCAGTAGTTAGACTAAGCGCAGGTTTTCTGGCTCAGACCTGTGAAGCGCTTGCCCCGCGCCGGCTGCATGGGCTCCGAGGGTGGGTGGGGGGAGTGGAGGAGGGAAGGGGGGTCGAGGCGCGAGGGGCACGCGGGGCGCCTGGCCCTATTTCCCGCCTGGCGCTCACCGCGACGGCGGGGTCTGCGGGCGTCGGCGTAGGCCCGCCGGGACCGTGGGTCGCCGGCGGTTTGTGTCTGGAAATCTGATAGGAGGCCGCAGTTGCGCTGCCCCCACCGCGCCCGCGGCCACTGCTGCCGCCGCCCTAAAAATACCCGGGGCCGGGCTGGGGAGCAGGGGGAGCCGGGGAGCCGCTGCAGCTCAGCTTGGAGCCGCCTGCCAGCGCCGGGTAAATACAGACATATATGCATATGAAGGAGGAAGAGGAGGAGGAAGAGGAGGAGGAGAGGAGGAGGAGGAAAGTTTCCCCAGAACTTTTCTTAGGGGGAGGAGAGAGGGGCAGGAGGGGGTGCGGGGAGGGCGCCGCCTTCTAGACCTTTCCGCCGCCACTGTTTGTTCATTTTTATCATTTTATTTTATTATTTTAATTTTTAGGAGTCCTTTGACCTTGACAGGAGCCTGAAGACTGTTCCCATCCCAAGACTCCAGGTATAACACTTGATTATTGTTATTATTCATTATTATTATTTTATTATTGTTGGAATGATGATGTGGGGGATAGGATTATCTCTCCTCGGCTGCTCAGTTCCCATTGCAAGGTAGAGAGAGAGAGAGAGAGAGAACTGGAGTCTCTTCTCCAACATTTCTCCTCTCAATCAGAAGCGCGTGTGTGTGAGTGTGTGAGCGTGTGTGTGCGCGTGTTTAATATCTTTATTGCTAGTGACTTGTCCATTTGAATCTGCCCTAGTGCCAACAGCCGGCTAGACAGCTAGTTGGTTAGCCAGATCATTAGCTAGCTGGTGACTGAAATAGAGAACTGCATAGCTAACCCCAACAGCCAGCCAGCTAGACAGTTTCAGCTGCAGGGCTAGTTAGCAAGCTGGATGGGTAGTCAGCAAGAAGGAGGGCTAGTTAGCAAGTCAGACGGCTAGTCAGAAAGCCAGAGAGCTAGTTAGCCAAAGAGCAATCGGCTAGCTGGACGCCCCAGCCCATTCTTGGCTGGCCACATCTTTGAGGTTGTTCTGTAAAGGTTGGACTGTGCAGGACCCTGCAGCCCACCCTTCCAGGGTGATCAGGCCCCAGGTGGGTGCTTGCAAGTGTCACCCTTCTGTCCTGGTTTTCATGGGGTTCATCTCCGAATAGCTGTGTAACCATCACGTATGTTTTTCTCCATGGGAAGAACAGAAAACTCTCCAGTGGGGTTAGTTATTAATTCATGTTTAATTTTACCGGAAGGGTTCAAGCAAGCCTTTGGCTGTCTGCAGAGTGTGGAGTTGGGGGTTCCCGGGCTCTCCAGTGACTCCTGATTGAGGGAAAAGCGTTAGGTCTTGGCTTGCTACCCCCCACCCCCCAAAGCCCACTGTCCAAGGTGGAGGGGGGGGGGCGGTGGTCAGGAGTGAGTGTGATCACCTGTGCAGCTGAATAACTTCCTCCACTGAACTGGTACCTGGGACTGGCCTGTTTGCTCCGGTCCCTCAGTTTACCCTCCCATCTTCCCCCTTATTCTGGGAGGCCGTGTGTGTGTGTGTGTGTGTGTGTGTGTGTGTAACGGCACCCCTGTACTTCAGGGAAGGAGAAAAGCCAGTATTCTAATTCCCAGATCCTGAATTGGAGCATCAGGAAATAATTTCCTTTTTCTCGTTTTTTCTTGGGTGGTGGTTGTGGCTTCTGTTCCACAGACCAGGCCTGCAATCAAAGGTTTGCTTTTGACAGGTTAAGTTGCTCTTTCCAATCAAGTTCTCAAAAGGAGGTCAAGAATGGGATTTTTCACTTAAAATTGTTGGTTGTTGTTGTTATTGTGATTACTGTCTTTAAGTAGTCAGGAGTGTAAAGGGTTATAATTCAACCATGTCCGTCCATGAGGACGAAGCCTCTTGATGCATCTTGACCCATGTCACCCCTTCCCTCCTTCTCCCCATTTATCCACACCCCTCCCTTCCCCTCCCCTCCCCCTGTGTTCACCTATGGACTTTGAATGCGAGGACTGCCTACTCCCTCCCACCCTCCCTCCCTCCCTCCATTCGGCTGCCTTCCACTCCCCTTAAGATAATTCACACACTCCCTCCTCAAATTCTAGCTTTTTGGTGTTCTTCTTTCCTCCTCTCCCTCCTTCCTTTCCTCCTCCTCCCTCTTCTTCTGTTTTTGGTTTGTGTTTTTTTCCGGGGGGGGGGGGGCTAATTCTGAAGCTTGAACTCAGGGCCTGGGCGCTGTCCTGAGCTCTCTTTGTTCAAGGCTGGTGCTCTACCACTTGAGCCACAGCTCTACTTCTGGTTTTCTGGTGGTTCGTTGGAGATTAGAGTCTCAAGGACTTTCCTACCTGGGGCTGGCTTTGAGCCGTGATCCTCAGATCTCAGCCTTCTGAGTAGCTGAGGTGACAGGCGTGAGCCACCAGCACTGGCAGGTTTTCATTTTGTTAAGACTATAAGTTCGTTGTTCAAAGGAATCACACCATTGGAATCCTCTCCTGCATGTATTCCATACTTTAGTTAATACATGATATATATATACAAAACGCATACGATATATATACTATATATAGTTGATATATATGCATATGAACCCGTATACACAGACATATGTATTAATAAATTAGATCCAACTCCATATAGGAGAGAAAATACATGTTCTTTGTCTCTCTGGTCTCAAGACCTACTGGCTGACATAAATGCTGGAATATCTTTCAGAAGGTTTTTGTGCTTGTAGGAAGAAAAAGAAAACAATTGTATTTTCCCATCACACCGGGTCATCTTCTTCCTCCCTGCTGGGCCTCTGTTAGCTGAAAAAGGAAATGGGCACAGAAGGAGGTCAGAGGTCAGCTAGCATCGCCTCCCTAACTTTACTGAATGACAAGTGGGAATTTAAGAATTAGAGTACTAGAGTACTAGTCACCGCCCCCCCCCCCCTCCCCGGGGCTCACACCTGTCATCCCAGCTACTCAGGAGGTGGAGATCTGAGGATGGCAGTTCAAAGCCAGCCTGGGCAGCAAAGTCTGTGAGACTCTGAACGCCATTGAACCACCAAAATGCTGGAAGTGGCGCTGTGGCTCACGTGGTAGAGGGCTAGCCTTGAGCAAAAAAGCTCAGGGACAGTGCCCAGGCCCTGAGTTCAAGCCCCATGACCAACAAAAAAACAAACAACAGAGAATTAGAGGGCTAGGTGAGAAGCTTAGATAGTAGAGGGTTTACATAGCTCGATGTTCAATCCCCAGCAACACACACACACACACAATTAGAAATCTTGACTGAATAAAATGTCCTCAGGAAATAATCTTCACCTTCCTTCTTTGCTTGCTTGCTTCCTTCCTTCCATCTGTCTTTTTCTTTCTGCCCCTCTTTTTCTTCCTCCCTTCCTTTTTTTCCTTCCTTCATTGTTCTGTAATGTAGAATTTACATGGGAAAGTAGATTCTGGAAAAGGAGGCTGGAAGTCAAGGAATAAAGGAGAAAGGCAGAAGATGGGGTGGTGGGCAGGTTGGGAGTCAGGGGTGGATGTAAAGCTAGAGATGAGAGCACAAAGAAAATCATTCTGTTTTCATTAGGGCTGGGCTTAAAGTTTCATCATTTCTAAAGGGAGTAGGGTGTTTATTTTTGTGTGTGTTTTGTTTTTTAAGTTCCTAACTATAAGCAAGCAGCTGGTGGCTCACGCCTGTCATCCTTGCTCATCAGGAGGCAGAGATCTAAGGATCTCAGTTCAAAGCCAGCTCGGGCAGCCACATCTAGGAGACTCTTACCTGCAAATTAATCAGCAGACAACCAAAAATGGAGATGTGGCTTAAGTGGTAGAGCTCTAACTTTGAGCGAACAAGCCAAGACCTTAGTTCAAGCCTCAATCCTGGCGCAGAAATAAATACAAATAAATAACAACAATAAAAATTTCCTTACTAGCTGTTACTTTTCAGTTGGTTTCTTTCATCTGTACTAGCAAAACACGTGTGAATTGCCAGCTTCCACTTTACTGCTATTTAACAAAACTCAGATGCTTTTCTTTTATTATCTCTCTCTCTCTTTCTGTCTCCATTTTTCCCTCTTTCTCTTCCTCCCTCCCTTGTGCCAGTATCGGGGCTTAAACTCAAGATCTTTCATTCTCACTTGGCTTTTTCACTCAAGGCTGGTGCTCTACCACTTGAGCCACAGCTCCACTTCCAGCTTTTTAGTCCTTAATTGAAGATGAAAGTCTCATGACCAGCTGAGTGCTGGTGGCTCACACCTGAGGATCACAGTTCGAAGCCAGCCCAGGCAGAAAAATCCCAGTGAGACTCTTATTTCCAATGAACCACACAGAAACCAGAAGTGGCACTGTGGCTCAAGTGGTAGAGCATTCGTCTTGAGCACTAAGAGGCTCAGGGACAGCGCCCAGGCCCCGAGTTCAAGCCCCACAACCGACAAAAAAAAAAAAGTTTCATGGTCTTTTCTGCCCTGACTGGCTTCAAACCACGATCCTCTCAAGATCTCAGCCTCCTAAGTGGCTAGGATTACAGGTGTGAGCCACCAGTGCCCAGTGGTATTGATCTTGAATTCCTCTATACCCCCATCAACTAGTAATCTAACAGAACGTAGATTTCCAACCCCCAGCTCCCCTTTGAGTCCAAACCAATAGAGTCCTTTTCATTCCACAGATTTCTGACTCTGAGACTCAAGCGGTTCCAGGGCTGGGAATATGGCCTAGTGGCAAGAGTGCTTGCCTTGTATACATGAAGGCCCTGGGTTCGATTCCTCAGCACCACATACATAGAAAAAGCCAAAAGTGGCGCTGTGGCTCAAGTGGTAGAGTGCTAGCCTTGAGCAAAAAGAAGCCAAGGACAGTGCTCAGGCCCTGAGTTCAAGGCCCAGGACTGGCCAAAAACAACAACAAAAAAAAAAGCTCACAGACTCAAGCGATTCCATCACTTGTCCCTTGACTTGAATTTCATTTGTCTTGGTCATTGGAGGTGAATTTTCCTCAGAGGAAAGCCCAGAACTACCTACAGCTGTGCCATTCCCTTTGCATTCCTGTCTTCTGCAATCAATGACTGTTTTAGTCATCTTTGTGTGTTTTTCCACCCGAGGGATGAACACAGGAAATGATTTGATATGGCATCATTTTGACTTTTCAGGCATTGCTTTAATTTTTGTTCTTTGTGCTTGAGTCATACCAACAACTCGATATAGGTCTTACTGTAACATTTTCCAATTAATGATAAAGTGTTTTTTCTTTTAATAACGGCTATAGAAAAGAGGCCTTATAGAAAACATAAAGTCCTGGAAAGAGACTCTCAAGTTTTGGGGCCTGGCTTTTATTTCCTTAATTACAAAAATAGGGAAAATTAATTTTATGACATGATCCCCTGTAGGTTTGGTTTATTTATTTGTTTTTGGTTGGTCTTGGGGCTTGAACTCAGGGCCTGGGCGCTGTCCCTGAGCTTCTTTTGCTCAAGGCTTAGCGCTCTACCACTTGAGCCACAGCGCCACTTCCGGTTTTCTGGTGGTTCATTGGAGATAAGAGTCTTATGGACTTTCCTGCCCAGGCTGGCTTTGAACCATGATCCTCAGATCTCAGCCTCCTGACTAGCTTTCTCGGCTCTGTTTCAGAGTAAAGCCTGGAAGGAGAGATGAGTTTCGCCTTCTGTGGGAACAACATTTCCTCCTACAATATCTACGATGGCGTGTTGCAGAACCCCTGCTTTGTCGACGCCCTCAATCTGGTCCCTCATGTCTTCCTGCTCTTCATCACCTTTCCCATCCTGTTCATTGGTGAGTACTCTGATGTCTGGTGTTAGGTCATTGGACATTTTCATGTCCTCCGTAAGGCTGTGAGTTAGAAAAAGGGGGCAGTGTTTTTCCTTCCAGCGTGAATGCTGATGTGTCCACAGGTGAGAAAATACAAGTATTGTGTGTTTTCTGATGATGCTTGGGTTCTGGCGGCCCAACACACAAGTCACTTGTGTGTCTATGTGTGTCACACGTGTGCTTAGAAATTGGAGGAGAAACTGGGAGAGAGCCAGGGAAGGGGGGGGGGACATGGTCCAAAAAGAAATGGACTCATGACCTGACATATGGAACTGTCACCCCTCTGTCCATCACCTTTATCATGACGATAAAACATAAATAAATGACAAAAAGAAATGGGACTTTTTTTTAAAACAAAGAGGGAAAGAGACATTCTATAAGGTAGAATGGAAGCTATGTGGATCTCTTGCTTAGGACCAGGAGAAGGGAAACAAAGAAGATGGGTTTAAAAAGTGGAGTACTAGGTGGCACTGAATTGTCTAGAGAAGCAGAAATGGCCAGGAGGAAAAAAAATGACAATACCACATTACCAGCCCATTTATACATTCCCCAAACTAATGACCTCAGGCATGAATCTTCCAGAAAAACAAAACTTAACTTTTTCATGGGGTTGGTGAAAGATTTCATAGAGCGAGATTTCTGGGGACTTAAAGTTAAAAAAAATAGGAGTGATGGAGTGTGTTTTAGGTAGAAATAATATACACAAAAACTATTCGGAAATGAGGAGGTAATATAGTTTCCCTATGATTTAACCATGGGCCTAATGAGAATAACAATCCAATTATTTAGGGAAGCTCTGTGTAATTTCCTCCAAAGAAACAAAATAGATTCTTTTGCTTTTGAAATATTATAAAACTGTTCTGTGATACCTAAGATAATCAAGGATTTAACAATTCATCTGAAAGAATGGAGCTGGAGAAGAAAAGAGATTTGCTCTGTCTACCATTCATTCATTCAAGTGTGAATTGAGAGCAATACACCTGTGTTTGGCCTTCAAAAAGAGATGGAAGATTTGTTTTTCTGTCATGTGATATGTACAGAGGCCGTGTTTTAGTTTTTACATTTGCCAGTTCTGGGGCTTGAACTCAGGGCCTGGGTGCTGTCCCTGAGCTCTTTGGCTCAAGGCTGGTGCTCTACCACTTCTGGTGGTTTATTGGAGATAAGGGACTTTCCTGCGTGGGCTGGCTTCGAACCACAATCCTCAGATCTCAGCTTCCTGAATAGCTAGGATGACAGGAACCATTTATTTCTTGATGTCCAGATAACTTGTTGAGGGATAAACTTGTGAGCTTCCCTATTTCATCCCAGAACAGAGGCTGGCAAATAAGAATCATTAAACAGAGAGATCCTGAAATGAACATTGGAAAAGGGATGTACAAAAAACAGGTGGTGGTTGCTAATTATCACTTTATCCTGCTAATTACTCAGGCTGCCTAAGTTAGCGGGATAGAGCATAGAGAAGTCTCAAGGAAGTGTCAGGAAAATTACAATGCCTCAGGAAAGACAGTGTTGAAGAGTTTATGGAGTTCTAGGGAGAATACACTAAATATCACTTAAATGCCAAAGTACATTTGGAAACAACTAAAGCATCAATCAGTTTTCTTTGCAAAGAATGTTTTAGGGTATTTTTTTTTCCATAGAGGAAATTCTTTCTACAAGCACATGTTCTTGTACATTCTTGAAATAAGTTGGTCTTTCCTAGAATCAAAAAGAAGAGAAATAAAAAGGAGAAAAGGAGAGGCGACTAGGTTATTTTCATAATATAATTTCACCAATGAAATATTATTCTACCTATCAT
Organism: Perognathus longimembris pacificus; assembly: GCF_023159225.1. Taxonomy (NCBI): domain Eukaryota; kingdom Metazoa; phylum Chordata; class Mammalia; order Rodentia; family Heteromyidae; genus Perognathus; species Perognathus longimembris. The sequence continues at coordinate 2,702,711 of NC_063187.1, forward strand.
GGTCAGGGGAAATCTGTCCATGAGATCTTGTTTTCCCCTTCCCTGGTGAGTGAGGATGAAGTGACCATGTTTCTGAAATTAGGAGGTTTCTGAACCTGTACAAAGCTTAACCTTTCTTTCTAGAAAAGCCAACAGAATACTTGGTCTTGGCAAAGCATCATTGCATTTCTCATCTGATAGGTTAACGCTTCCGACCGAGTCCAGTCGGCGAATCCTCTATTTCGTCACATCTGGTTCTTTTGTGTGAAATTCCCAACCAGCCCTGATTTTCAAGGTTGGAGACAAGCCAGGTACTGGTGGCTCACGCCTGTCATCCTAGCTACTCAGGAGACTGAGACTGGAGGATCTGGGTTCGAAACCAGCCCGGGCAGGAACATTCCCAAGAGACTCTTATCTCCAATGAGCCACTCAAAAACCACCGGAAGTGGAGCTGTGGCTCAAAGTGGTAGAGCCCTAATCTTGAGTACAAAGAGCACAGGGACAGTGCCCAGGCCCTGAGTTCAAGCCCCATGACTGACAAAACAAAAAACAAAAACAGTCTGGAGACATCAAATTTCTTTGTGTTCCAATGATCATATTGTCTCTTCTGGAATGAATCAGAAAGCTGTCAGTAAGAGCTTTTGATGTCCTTGATGCACACATGCACGCATGCTCAGACTTGCCTTTGTAAATAGTGCAACAGACAAATGGTGAAGGGATTGCTAGATTTAGTGCAAAGGGTTATTCTGTGTGTCGGGTATGTATGTGTGCGCATGTGCACATGTACATGGCGTGTGCAAGGACGTGAGTCAGGGTCTCACCCTCTTTCTTGGCTTTTCCACTCAAAGTTGGTGCTTTGCCATTTGAGCCACAGCTCCACTTCCAGCTTTTTGGCGGCTCGTTGGGCTGGATTTGAACTGTGATCCTCAGATCTCACCCTCCTGTGTAACTGGGATGACAGGCGTGAGCCGCTGCTGCTTGACTGGTTATATTTTTGCTTTTTGAATATCGTGAGAATGGTCTACAATTTCCCTTGTTAGTTTAAAAATGCTCAGGTTTCAGAAACCATACAGGAGTACGTTATAATAGTAATAAATCATAATAAATAATAAACCAAAACAAAATATGTTATAATAATAAACTATGCAGTAATATGTTATAATAATAAAAATTACTATTATAATTTGTTATAGTAGATATAGCCAACATATAATATAGATTTGCATTTACATGTTATTTACATTATAACAAATGTGTTATAGTTTCATAGAGATTTGCATATATTTATATGTTTTTATATTTATATATAAATATATCTGCCATAGTATTTGTGTAATATGCAAACATGTATATAGCTATCATTTTATAAATATGCATTATGTAGCTCACACACAATGAGACCAAAGGAGGATGCTCTTAGGGGAAGAACACAAAGGCACAAAGCCTATATGCCTCTATCATACAAAATAATGCCTATCAAAATGAATGCTAGGAAATGGAAAGGAGTGTGGTTGTTGTTTTTTATGGTTTGTCTTCTTTTTGTTCTGTTTATTCATTTCTCTGTCTTTGGGAGGGTGAGGGGGGGGCACAGAAATGGAGGGACAGAGGGTAAACAAAGGCAGCCGTGGTCCTCACTGGACACGATGTGGAAAATGAACTCAACAACTTGTGGGTGGGGATGGGAGGGGAAAACTAGGAGAGAGTGAGGGAAGGGGGGACACAGTCCAAAAAGAAATGCGCTCATGACCTGACTTATGGAACTGTCACCCCCTCGTCCATTACCTTTATAATAACAACAAAAATTTTAAAGATATATATTATATAAGTACTTATTATGTACATATTTATTATATAAATATATAATATAAATATAGAAGCAAATTGGTGGAGTATAATTAACGTATGATACAATTATATCCATAATTACAACCAATTCTTTTCTAAGAGGAATGATAACATCAATTAAAACATGTGTGGTTATCAATGATCACTTTGTCTCAGCTAGGCTTTGTTTTTGACCAGTCCTGGGGCTTGAACTCAGGGCCTGAGCACTGTCCCTGAGCTCCTTTTGCTCAAGGCTAGCACTCTACCACTTAAGCCACAGTGCCACTTCTGACTTTTTTCTGTGTATGTGGTGCTGAGGAATCAAACCCAGGGATTCATGCATGCTAGACAAGCACTCTACCACAGAGCCACATTCCCAGGGGTGTTCCAGCTAGTTTTAATCTCTCTCTTCCCCCTCTCTTTCCCTCCCTCCTCTCCACCCCCCCCCCCAGGATGGGGGAGCCAGAGCTCTAAGGTGCAAATCCATCACAACACTTGGCTGCACTTCCCGGGCCACAACCTGCGCTGGATTCTCACCTTCGCCCTGCTCTTCGTGCACGTGTGCGAAATAGCTGAGGGCGTCGTGTCCGACTCGTGAGTGTCTCAGCCTGCTGGGCGCAGTTCCTGGGGGCAGGGAGGTAAACTGAGGCCACCAGCAGCTGGAAGCAGTAGCAACTGGTGGGAGCAGCAGTGCAGCAGTGCTCGCCTGGTCCCGCAGGGTTTTATCTGCACTTGGGGGGTGGCACCTGCATTTCCCTGACCCAGGTGAGTTCAAATCAAAGACTTGGAACTCTCTCCTGGGCTTTGTATGTTTTGTCCTCTGGCTCAGGTCATTCTGAAATTGAAGAAGACTCTGTCTTTTTGAACAAGGTCATGTTAACTTCATCTGCAAATATAGGTATAAGTACAAAGATCATCCATGCGCGTCTATGTTGTTTTGTTCTCTGTCTTGTGCCAGGATTGGGGTTTGAATTCAGGGCCTCACAATCTCGCTTAGCTTTTTCTCTCAAGACTGGTGCTCTACCACTTGAGCCACAGCTCCACATCTGACTTTTTATGGTTCATTGGAGATAAGAGTCTCATGGACTTTCCTGCCTGGGCTGGCTTTGAACCGTGATCCTCAGAACTCGGCCTCCTGAGTAGCTGGGGTGATAGGCGTGACCGACTGGCCCCTGGCTGCTCTAATAGTTTTAAATTTATATTTTAATATACAAGGGAGTTCTCACATAAGCATTGGAATTTCTTCTGCAGAAGAAGCAAAGATGGACGATACAGGAAGGAAGTATAAGAAGGAGCTAATGTGGACCCACAAATTAAGGGAAAGGAAGAAAATACATCAAACCCAAGATTTCCCATAAACTCACATTGTTCAAGGCATTTTGCCTTGATAAATGTTTGCGTGAGGCAGTCAGGTATAAAGAATTGTCTTTATCATCTTGAACATACTGGGGCAGAATTATTTTTTTCATGTAATAAACAATCAAGTTAAGTAATAGTAATATCTCAGTTTTGAAATTATGCCAGAAGGGGGTTGGAACGTGTAGCTCCATTGAGAGAGTGCTAGCCAAAGTGTCAGGTACTGAGTTCAAATCCTTTAGGTCTCCTAACTTAAAAAAAAAGGAAAGGAAAGGGACGGAAAGGAAGGGAGGAAGGAAGGAAGGGATAAAGGAAGGAAGGAAGGGAAGAAATGAAAGAGGGAAGGAAGAAAGAAAGGAAGAAAGGAAGTTGTTATACAAAAAGGCACACTTTTCATTAAAGAATTGATAGGGCTGTAAAGTTGTTTTTATTCTTATTTATTGTCAAAGTGAGTTAAAAAAAAAAAACCACCAAAACTCCCAAGCCATTTGCTTCTTATCAGCTAGAAGCTCTTTCTCTGACATCTGTTTATGTTTTTCTGTTGCAGTTGACAAGGAATGAAAGCTCTGAGCTGTGTACTGGGGCCAACTGTTTGGAAATGCTATTTATGAGTGTTCTCTGCAGCTATGCCCACGTATTCTTTTCTGATAAAGTAGGAAAAATCAGAAACTAACATAAGCCAGCCCTCTGAGCCGCAGGAGCTCAGCTGTCCCTGATCTGATCCATGGAAGACTGATGCTCTGTGATGGATTGCCATTTGCATGAACAGACTCAGTTCTGTTAATGCTTTTGCTTGTTTAACATGTAATGTCCCCTCCCTTTCTTCCTTCTTTCCTTCCTTCCTTCCTTCCTTCCTTCCTTCTTCCCTACCATTCCCCTTCCTTCTTTTGCTCCCTCCCTTCTTTCTTTTATCCTTTTTTCTTTCTTTCCTTCCTTCTTTCTTCTTTCATCCATCTCTCCCTCCCTCCTTTCCTTCCTTCCTTCTTCCCCCTCCTTTCCTTCCTTTGCTTCCTTCCCCCCTTCCTCCTTCCCTCCTCTCCTCTCTCTTTTTTTATCTTCTTCCCTTATTTCCTTCCTTCTCCTCCTCCCTCTTTTCCTACTTTCTTTCTTCCCTCCCTCCCTCCCTCTGTCCCTTCCTTCCCTCCCTTTCTCTCTCTCTCTTCCCCTCTCTCCTTTTCTCTCATTTTAAAAAAATTTCTCTAGTCTTAGAGCTTGAACTCAGAGGCTTGCAAATGTCAAAGCTGGCTTGATCATGACTGAGATGCTACCACTTGAGCCAGGCCTCCAGCCTAGCTTTTTACTGTTTAATTGGCGATGGGGGGGTGTCTCTCAGATTTTTCTGCTCTGGATGGTTTTGAACATTCATTCTCCATGTTGCAGTCTCCTTTTAACTCCCCCCCCCACCCGGTGGTCAGCTGGCCCTGTTTCTGTGTGGATGAAATGGAAGAGAGACTAGGTCCCAGTTTTCTGGGAGTCTTGACATTATGAGAGGGAAAAAGGATTCCGAGGAAACATAAGCTGCACTGATAATCACCCATGCTAACAGGGGCCCTATGTCTTCCTTCTTCCCCTTCCAATGATTTCTCAACTAAATATTAGTACTATAGCTTGATTTGCACTCTCCCTTTCTTTCTGATTCTCCGCACAAGACCCAGAGAATGTGACTGACACATGAATGGATTCTGTTCTGTTTTTCATGAGTGCTAAGTTGGTGTTGATGATCAGACTCCATTTGTTGGTTATAGGGCATCCATGAGACTCTTATCTCCAGTGAGCCACCAGAAAACTGGAAGTGGAACTGAGGCTCAGGGACAGCACCCAGTCTCTGAGTTCAAGTCCCAGGACTGGACTGGCAAAACAAACAAACAAACCCTGTTTTGTTCTCCATAGTCGGCGGGAATCCAGGCATCTCCACCTTTTCATGCCAGCGGTGATGGGATTTGTTGCCACGACCACATCAATAGTATATTACCATAACATCGAAACATCCAACTTCCCTAAACTCCTTTTAGGTAAGCGTGGCTACAGAGAGAACATTTCCAGCCTAATGATACCGAGTCCCGGCTTATTCTCCATTTCTCTCTCTCTCTCTCTCTCTCTCTCTCTCTCTCTCTCTCTCTCTCTCTCTCTCTCTCTCTCTCTCTCTCTCTCTGTATCTCAGTATAGAAGTCTTCACATGTCTGGCTGTTTGTATATGTGTATGTGTATGATGGTGTCAGGACTTGAACTCAGGGCCTCAGGCTCTCACTTAGCTTTTCCCCTCAAGGCCGATGGCGCTCTACCACTTGAGCCACTCCACTTCCGGCTTCTTGCTAGTCAATGGGAGGTTAGGAGTCTCTCAGATTTGTCTCTCCAGGCTGACTTTCAAACTGAGATCCTTAGGTCGCAGCCTCCTGGGTAGCTGGGATTAAAGGAAGTGCACCAGAGCTCAGCCTGGATACTGTATCACTTGGTTTTTTGTTTTTTTTTTTCCCTACTGCTGTTGTAAATGGAATTGTACTTCTGATGTGACTTGCCACTTGTTTGGCACATGGTATAAAATAACAGTTGATTTCGTGTGTTGATTGTGTAACTGGTCATCTTGGAAACTGGTTTAACATTAATGCCAGCCTCTTAAGATTGCTAGCTAATAAGTACACATACCTCTACAAAAAGAGACAGGGCTCACTCTTCTAGCCCGCTCTTCTTTCCCTTAAATAAGATAAAAGGTAAAGTTAGCTGATGTCCTGATCTAATGAATATCTTCCCTTTCATTTTTTTTTTTTTTTTTTTTTTTGCCAGTCCTGGGCCTTGGACTCAGGGCTTGACCACTGTCCCTGGCTTCTTTTTGCTCAAGGCTAGCACTCTGCCACTTGAGCCACAGCGCCCCTTCTGGCCGTTTTCCAAATATGTGGTGCTGGGGAATCGAACTGAGAGCTTCATGTGTAGGAGGCAAGCACTCTTGCCACTAGGCCATACTCCCAGCCCCTCTTCCCTTTCTTGTTAACTGACAGTTATTGGAGTTTGATCTCAGTGCCTAGGCCCTGCGTTCAAGCCCCAAGACTGTCATCAATAAAAAAAATACCAAAAAAATAGACAATGGAGAAAGGACAGCCTTTCTTCAACCAACGATGATGAGAAAAAGAAATATTCACATGTAGAAGATTGACAATTGACCCCTTAGTGTTCCTTGCAAGTAGAATATTTAAAATTGCCTTTACTATTTCTTTCTTCCTTTAAGAAAAAATTTGTGCCTATCCTGGGTCTTGAACTCAGGTCCTAGGCATAGCCTCTGAGCTTATTTTACACAAGACTTGAGGTCTACCACTTTGAGCCACAGCTCCACTTCCAGCTTTATCAATGGTTGATTTTATTTATTCATTCATTCATTCATTTTTCCAGTCCTGGGGCTTGAACCCAGGGCCTAGGTGCTGTCCCTGAGCTTCTTTTGCTCAAGGCTAACACTCTACCACTTGAGCCACAGCTCCACTTCTACCTTTTCCTGTGTATGTGGTACCGAGGAATCGAACCCAGGGCTTTGTGCATGCTAGGCAAGCCTTCTACCGCTAAGCCACATTCCCAAACCTCCGTGGTTGATTCTGAGATGAAAACCTCATTCCTGCTCTGGCTGGCTTCGAACCGTGATCCTCAGATCTCAGCCTCCTGAGTAGCTAAGATGACACCAATTACACCCAATTGCCTTGGTGATTTGAAAGCATGATGTGTTGTTGTTTTTTTAATTGAGATATCAGTGGGGAAAAACATTTAAATTTCCAGGAGAGATCTCTTTTTACAAACACTTTCCCCACTCTCCTCTTTCTCTCTCTCTCTTTCTCTCTATTACAGCCTTGTTTCTGTATTGGGTAATGGCCTTTATTACCAAAACAATAAAACTGGTGAAGTACTGGCAGTCGGGCTGGGGCGTGTCGGATCTACGCTTCTGTATCACAGGCATCATGGTGATTTTGAACGGGCTTCTGATGGCGGTGGAGATTAACGTGATTCGGGTCAGAGTGAGTCGCCTTTCCTTCCCTTATGGCTCTTCTGGGCCTCAAGCAAGCATGGCAGTCAGCCGGAAATGACCCAGACTCAATAGAATGCCCAAATAGATGTGTGTGTAAATTCAATGTCGACTTGATCACTGAGCTTCCGGCCATTAAGGCTTCAGAGATTTCAAGCCAGGCGCTGGTGGCTCACGCCTCTTAATTCTAGCTATTCAGGAGGTTGAGATCTGAAGATCATGGTTCAAAGCCAGCTGGGCAAGAAAGTTTGTGTGAGACTCCAATGAACCACCAGAAAACCAGAAGTGGCGCTGTGGTTCAAGTGGTAGAGCGCTTGCCTTGAACACAAAAGCTCAAGAACAGCACCCAGGCCCTGAGTTCAAGTCCCAGAACTAGCAAACACACACATGGACACACACACACACAGACACACACACACAAGTACACACACACGCATGTACACAGGAAGACTGGGATCTGCTTTGCAAATGTTACTGTGGAAGAACTTTTCTCAGAGACAACTTTTGATATCTATCAAACATTCTTTCCATGTTTTGTCTCTACTCACAAAGTTATTACACTTTTTGTTGTTTTGGGTTGTGGGGCTTGAACTCAGAGCCTGGGTGGTGTCTCTGAGCTCTTTTTGATCAAGGCTGGTGCTTTACCACTTGAGCCACAGCTCCACTTTTGGCTTTATTTTCTGGTTTATTGGTGATGAGAGTCTCATGGACTTTCCTGCCTGGGCTGGCTTTGAACTGTGATCCTTAGATCTCAGCCTCCCGAGTAGCTAGGATGACAGGTGTGAACCCCATACCTGGCTTATTGTACTTTCTACCACATAGTTCTGTCAGTGTTATTTCATGAAATACTACTGACTGGGTCTTTGACACTCATTTTCTTTAAAAAGAAAGAGGTTTCCATTTAACACATCGGTTTATGAGGACAATACATTTTGATCCACATCTCCCCTTTCGTTCTTCTCCCCCATCTCTCCCCCCTCCCCCGCCATTCCCCTCCCCTCCGGTTACCTGGTCTATTTTCACATATGGACATTGAATATGACGACTTTATTCATTTTTCTAGCAGAGAACTTTGAATTTGCTATTTTCTTTCTTTTTAGTGTGGGTTGTTTGAGTCTCAAAGTCAGTATCTGATCCTTTTGCTCATTGGCAGGTGCTCTACCACCGGAGCTACGCCTCCAATTCCTTGAATTTGCTTATGAATAGAAACACATACACACTGATGAATGAAGACAGTAATGAACCACCCATCGACAGGGTAACTCAATGGTGGTGTTACTCATATGTTTCAAAATCTAAATAATATTTGAAAATTGGCCTAAGATTGACCCATGAGAATAAAGACAGGAATAATGGTTAAAATCTGGCATTCAATTATAAATCGATTGGAAACCAAATGAGAAGTACTGCAAATATTATTTCACAAAGGGACAGAGAGCCATAGGGTTTTGTTTTGTTTTAATGGCTACCTGAAATTAAATTGTAGGAGAAAAAAAAATTGAGCCTAGGGCTGGTGGTCACACCTATCATACCAGCTACTCAGGAGGCTGAGATCTGAGGATTGGGGTTCAAAACCAGCCCAGGCAGGAAAGTCCATGAGACTCTCATCTCCAGTGAACCACCAGGAAACCGGAAGTGAAGCTGTGGCTCAAGTGGTAGAGCACCAGCCTTGAGCAAAAAGAAACTCAGGGACGGACAGCACCCAGGCCCTGAGTTCAAGTCTTATGACTGACCAAAAAGAAAACAAAGTAATGAAATTTTACTTTCCAAATGTTAGAGGAGAAAGCAAAGAGCAAGAATTCAGCTAACGATAGCCCTGCGGGATTCTTCTCTGCCACAGAAATACGTCTTCTTTATGAATCCTCAGAAAGTGAAGCCTCCCGAAGACCTTCAGGACCTGGGGGTGAGGTTCCTTCAGCCCTTCGTGAATTTGCTCTCCAAAGCTACCTACTGGTGGATGAACACCCTAATCATCTCCGCCCACAAGAAGCCCATTGACCTGAAAACCATAGGCAAACTCCCCATCGCCATGAGGGCCGTGACCAATTACGTTTGCCTGAAGGACGCTTATGAGGAGCAGAAGGTGAGTTAGCCTGGTCCCCCCGGCTTCGTGAGATCGAATCCTCATGCTTCAAATCCTGGTGATGGGTTACCATACTTGCATGTGTCTTATCCAGGAGTTTTGATATCAGGGGACTGACACCACAGAGTGAAAAGAAAGGAAGAGCCAGGCAGTATAATGAATTACCTTGTATTATCTGCCCAATAAATGGGGGAGGAAAGATGGCGTGTGGCGCCAAGTAGAAATGAAGATTTTGCTTCAGTGGGTCCTTCAAATTAACGTGTCGAGCCGGGTGCTGGGATTCACGCCTGTCGTCCTAGCTACTCAGGAGGCTGAGCTCTGAGGATCACAGTTCAAAGTCAGCTTGGGCAGGAAAGTCTATGAGACGTTGATTGCCAATGAACCACCAAAAAAAAAAAAAAAGCTGGAAGTGGAGCTGTGGTTCACGTGGTAGAGCACCAGCGTGGAGTGAATAAAACCTCAGGGACAGAGTTCAGGCCCTGAGATGGAGCCTTAGTACTGTCGCATACACACACACACACACACACACACACACACACACACACATACACACTATATTCATGGAATCTGAACATTATTTCAGGTATCTTGTGAATCCTTCGTAACACATAGGCAAAAGAGATCACATTCACAACCAACCACGGTGAATCAATTCAAATTCTTGAACCGTCCCCCCTAATTTAGATTCTATAGTTGAAAGCTGGGAAACCCATTTACTTACTTTGTGTATCATCCTATAGATCCTCTCAAACTGGTTTATTCTGAGCCCCGCCTGTTGCTACATTCCTTTAATCCCTTACCCTCAGAGACAGAGGTGGGAGGATCTTAGTTTGAGGCTAGTCCGGGCAAAGACAGCAAGACATTTGATCAAAAAAACAAAAATAAGAACAAAAATGTTTCACACCTGACATAAAGCAAAAAAAAAAAAAATACACACACGTATACACTGGTTCCTTCTGGGACTTTCTTTGTGTATCCTTCATTGCTTTAAGAATTTAAATATCATTGGGTATTTCCCATTTTGTCTCGAAATGCTTCACCATTGTGATCATCCGCTCCTATCGGGATCTTTTAAGAAGAAAACGATGAATCTAGTCAAGATTCCTCTTATTATTTTGACTGCTCTAAAGCAAGCTCTGCTAAGCACTTATAGTAAATGATGAGAATGACCTTATGTGTCCAAAAAAAAAATTATCTCTTATGAAATTACGGCAAACCAGAAATGAACCCACGTCAACTCTTTTGTGTCCCGGGAGAAAACCATTACATAATAACTTCTCGATTTCTCTGCCAAGGTCAAAGATTTACGATGGAGAAGACGAACTTATGTTGCTTGCTTAAATCAAATCCTAACATTTGATGGATTTTAGAACAGAGCAAAATGGTGCCTTTTAAGAGGGAATTTAATATCTGATATGGTGCCTCTCCCATTCCTTGAAATCAATGAAACTAGTTTATCCCTTCCCAGGTTATGCTGAGTCTCAGAAACATTTTTAATTTATTTTTTGGTTGCCTATATTGGGGCTTGAACTGGGGCTTACATTCCTGCTTAGCTTTTTTTTCAAGATGAATGCTCTTACCATTTGAGCCACCCCTTCACTTCTAGCTTTTTGGTAGCTAATTACTTCTGGCTTTTTCTTTCTTTTTCTTTTTGGTGGTGGTGGAACTTGAACTCAGGGCCTGGGCATTGTCCCTGAGCTTTTTTGCTCATTGCTGGTGCTCTACCACTTGAGCCACAGCGCCACTTGTGGTTTTCTGGTGATTCATTGGAGATAAAAGTCTCATGGACTTTCCTGCTTGGGGTTGGCTTTGAACTGCCATCCTTCGATCTCAGTCTGCTGAGTAGCAGAGATGACAGGTGTGAGCTACTGGCTGGAAGTTTGATAGGAACCTACCTAGTTTTTGTTCTTGTTGTTTTGTTTTTCAGAAGAAAGTAGCAGATCATCCAAATCGGACCCCATCTATCTGGCTGGCCATGTATAGAGCTTTCGGCCGGCCTATTCTTCTCAGTAGCACATTCCGCTACCTGGCTGACCTGCTGGGCTTTGCAGGGCCTCTCTGTATTTCTGGAATAGTCCAGAGGGTGAATGACACACAGAACGGGACAGTGCATACCGGCGGTGTAAGTGTATGGTGCTTCAGGAAAGAAGCAGAAATTGTGGTCTGCCATTTTTGTTGTTGTTGTTACTGGGGCTTGAACTCATAGAATCTGGCTGGCTTGCTCAGTCCTGGTGCTCTACCACTTGAATAGGCCTCTAGCTCTGCTTTTTGCTAGTGATTCCAAAATAAGACAAGAACTATATCTATGATTTGATGCCAGTCCAGGCCAAAAAACAAAACAAAATAAAAAACAAGGCCCCCCTATCTCAACAACCACGTTGGGTGCGGTGGCTCATAATTACAATCCTGTGTACACAGAATATATAAATAGGAGGACTATAGTCTGGGTCCTATGCAACAATATAAGACACCATCTGAAAAGGAGCTAAAGGGAAAAAAATGGGAGTGGTGTGTGGCTCAAGGAAGTATGAAGCCTTGAGTTTAAACCCCAGAAGTAGATTGTTTTAACAATAAAATGATCAGCCAAGCAAGCACCGGTAGCTCAGGCCTATAATCCTAGCTACTCAGGAGGCTGAGATCTGAGGATCACGGTTCAAAGCCAGCCTGGGCAGGAAAGTCTATGAGACTCTTATCTCCAATGAACCTCCAGAAAACTGGAAGTGGAGCTGTGGTTCAAAATGGTAGAGAGCCAGCCTTGAGTGAAAGAAGCACAGGAACAGCACCCAGGCCCTGAGTTCAAGGCCCATGACTGACAAAAATACATAAATAACATAAAATGATCAATGAGAGATGCATGTATACAGTTCCTATCACATGATAAATGCTGATTAAATATTAGTGGACACCGAATCTGAGAAATAAATAAAACAAATTGTCTGACCAGATACATCAGTAAAAATAATAATGCATGGTTTTCTCCACAAGGAAAATTACTGATTTTGTTCTTAAAAAGTACTCAATCTTCTGTCATGGTAAGCTCATTAAGAGTAACTCATAAAAATGCGTTAATTAAAAAAATGAGAATTGCCAGGTGCTGTATAATCTTTGTTCTAGAGGATCAACATTCAAGGCCAGCTTGGGCTCTGTTAACAAGTTAGTCATATTTCTTCTAAGACCACTTTTCCTAAGAAGTGTTTTATATTTAGAAGCATCAAGTGGTTAAAATTGATGTTACCGTGGGCTGCGGATATGGCCTAGTGACAAGAGTGCTTGCCTCATATACATGAAGCCCTGGGTTCGATTCCCCAGCACCACATATACAGAAAATGGCCAGAAGTGGCACTGTGGCTCAAGTGGCAGAGTGCTAGCCTTGAGCAAAAAGAAGCCAGGGACAGTGCTCAGGCCCTGAGTTCAAGGCCCAGGACTGGCCAAAAAAAAAAATTGATGTTACCTATTTTGTAACATTAAGTTTAGTAATTTGATTGTATTGCTGATGTACAAAGGTGTTGCGGTTACATACGTAAGGCAGTGACATTTCCTGTCAAACTTGTTACCTCCTCCCTCATTTTTTTTTTTTTTTTTTTTTTTTTTGGCCAGTCCTGGGCCTTGGACTCAGGGCCTGCGCACTGTCCCTGGCTTCTTCCCGCTCAAGGCTAGCACTCTGCCACTTGAGCCACAGCGCCGCTTCTGGCCGTTTTCTGTATATGTGGTGCTGGGGAATCGAACCTAGGGCCTCGTGTATCCGAGGCAGGCACTCTTGCCACTAGGCTATATCCCCAGCCCTCCTCCCTCATTTTTTTTTTGTACCTTAAGTTGGTTTATTTATTTATTGGTTTGATTTTTATGTGTATTGCCGATCCTGAGGCTTGAACTCAAGGCCTAGGCTTTGGCTCTGAATTTTTTCACTCAAGGCTGGCGCTCTACCACTTGAGCCACAGCTCTGCTTCTGTGTGTGTGTGTGTGTGTGTGTGTGTGTGTGTGTGTGTGTGTGTTTCACTGGAGAAAAGAGTGTTAGAGATTTTCCTGCCCAGGCTGGCTTCGAACCGTGATCCTCAGACCTCAGCCTCCTGAGTAGCTGGGATGACAGGCGGGAGCCACTAGCTCCTTTTTTAAAAAAATAAATGCCAACTATCTACCTGCTAAATGAAAAGATCTGTTTTGATTTGTTTCCATTTGTGTCCCCTTTGCCAAAAGATATCAAAAACGCTCTCCTCAAAGGAATTTCTTGAGAACGCTTACGTCTTAGCGGTTCTACTCTTCCTAGCCTTAATTCTGCAAAGGACATTCTTGCAGGCGTCCTACTATGTGACCATCCAAACCGGCATCAACCTCCGAGGAGCCCTGCTGGTAAGTCCAAAAGCCCTGAGCGCTCTTTGTTTCTTGGCAATGCTCTTACCAGGTCTTGAACTTCTTGCTCACAGCTAGTACTCTACCACTTGAACCATGCCTCCAGGCTGGCTTTGCGGAATCCCACCATCTTCCTGGGCTGGCTTTGAACTGTGATCCTCTGGATCTTAGCCTCCTGAGTAGCTAGGACATTTAAAAGAATGATTATTATTACATTTATTTACTTATTTAGCCAGATTTCAGATGTGAGCCTCCGGCACCTCTTTTTTTTTTTTTGCCAGTCCTGGGGCTTGGACTCAGGGCCTGAGCACTGTCCCTGGCTTCTTTTTGCTCAAGGCTAGCACTCTGCCACTTGAGCCACAGCGCCACTTCTGGCCGTTTTCTATATATGTGGTGCTGGGGAATCGAACCCAGGGCTTCATGTATACAAGACAAGCACTTTTGCCACTAGGCCATATTCCCAGCCCTCACCTAACTATTCTAAAAAACAACAACAACAACAAAAAACACATTTTACTTTTTTACTTTTTACATTTTTACTTTCTTTTCATAGCAGCAACTCTTCTAGGATCTGCTTGATGAAAGAAGCAGAGCTAATTAATAGACTCACTGAATTCAAACTGACTTTTAAAACCATATTAAAGCCAAGCACTGGTGGCTCAATTCTGTCATCCCAGCTACTTAGGAGGCTGAGATCTCAGGACCACTGTTCAAACCCAACCCAGGCAGCAAAGTCTGTGGGACTCTCATCTCTAATGAACCACCAGAAAACCGGAAGTGGCGCTGTGGCTCAAGTGGTAGAGCACCAGCCTTGAGCAAAAGAGCTTAGGGACAGCGCCCAGGCCCTGAGTTCAAGCCCAGGACTGACCCCTCCACCCCCCCCCCAAAAAGTTTAAAATATATAGAGAACTTAATGTCCCTGTTTTTGTCTGTTTTTGAGCTTCTGTTCGGAGCTGAATGTAAGTTCTGGTTATACTGCTGAAAAAATAAGTTTGTATTTTATTGAGACAAAAACGTAACTATATTAATAGAATTAGCAGGTGATTTAAGAAGATAACCTTAGCATGTCCCTTTCTTATTCTTCATTTTATTAAAATAAATGTCTTTTTAAAGAACATGCCAGAACTGGGGCTTGAATTCAGAGCCTTCCATGCTTGCTTGAGTTTTTCCATTCAAGGCTGGCACTCTACCACTCGAGCCATGCCTCCACTTCCAGCTTTTAGCTGGTTCATTGGAGATGAGAGTCTCCTGGACTTTGCTGCATGGGCTGGCTTTGAACCTTGATCTTCAGATCTCAGCCTCCTGAGAAGCTGGGATGACAGGCGTGAGCCATTGGAGCTTAGCTAATCATTTTCTTTTGTTGTTGACCATGAAACTAAATCATGGCCATGCTGATTTTGTGTTGGGAGATTTACGTACCTTTTGTCGATTTCCTCCTAGGCCATGATCTACAATAAAATCCTGAGGCTCTCGACCTCGAACTTGTCAATGGGCGAGATGACTTTGGGGCAGGTGAACAACCTGGTGGCCATTGAAACCAACCAACTCATGTGGTTCCTCTTTCTGTGTCCTAATTTGTGGGCAATGCCTGTCCAGGTAAATCAACCTTAATTAGTTCTGGTTTGCAGAAGAAGACAAACAAACAGAAGGACCCAAGCAACAATGCTTTTGTGTGTGCTGGTCCTGGGATTTGAACTCAGGGCCTGGGCGCTGTTCCTGAGCGATTTCACTCAAGAATGGTGCTCTACCACTTGAGCCACAACTCCACTTCTGGCTTTTTGGTGGTTCTTTGGAGATAAGAGTCTCATGGACGTTCCTGCTGGGGCTGGCTTTGAACCGTGATCCTCAGATCTCAGCCTCCTGAGTAGCTGGGATTATAGGTGTGATGCACCAGCGCCCTACAAGGAGTAGCAATTTTTAAATGAGCTGCTACTATGATTCTTCTTTTAAAAAATATGCTTTATTGCTATTGTATTGTATTGTAATTATTGCGTTATTATATTGTATGTGCAGTGGGGTGATAAGTACCTAAATCAGGGCATTTGTGGTAACTAGAAGGTGACTATAAATCTACAAGTATATACACTGAAGGATTTCTTTAAAAAAATATACCAGGACATGATAAAGTATCCAGTCTCTAGTTCTTCACGCAATGAGGCCAAAGGAGAATTCTTCAGTAGTCAAGAAACCGACACTCAGAAAAAGATGGCGTCCATGAGCAAAGTCGGATTTGAAATGAAGCCACTGGGGTTCAAATAGCTGCTCAATTGGCTGCGTTTGCCAACAATGACATTCTGTAGGCATGGCTCTTCCTTAGCTGTGGAGGGTGACAATGTTTTTCTAGAAGGGTTCACCTCCTTTCAGAATGGAATATTATTTTACAAGACCCCAAAGCACCATGGGGCATTCGGTAGCTTTGTACAACCCATTGCATTCTTAGCATTCAACCTTCCCTAAAAACAAATGACAGCTGCATCACCGTTGAGTCAGCTTGCAAATAAAATGTAATCTGCTTCCAAGTAGAAACATGGCGTTCTTATGAAGAGACTTCCTTTCCAGGGATAGCTCTTGTGGAGGAGTGGGGAGGGGGGCACTGATTTTTCTCTGCTGCCTATGTTTCCTTCCTAGATCATTATGGGAGTGATTCTGCTCTACAACTTGCTTGGATCCAGTGCTCTGGTTGGGGCCGCTGTCATCGTCCTTCTTGCTCCCATCCAGTACTTCATCGCCACAAAGCTGGCAGAGGCTCAGAAGAGCACTCTGGTAAGGAGCAGGCTTTGGGAGACGTTCCGAGGGAAATCTAGCCAAGTTTGACATATTCATGCATGGATATTTTCATTTGTGTGTGTGTATTTATTAGTTTAATTGTTGTGCCAGTACTGGGACTTGAACTCAGGGCCCTGCATGCTTTTTCACTGAGGGCTAACACTTTGAGCCCCAGTTTAGAGATTCAAGAGTCTCCTTGGGCTTTCCTGCCAGGGTTGGTTTCGAACCAGGATCCTCAGATCTCAGGCTCCTTGAGTAGCTGTTCTATTTCCTGATCACTTATCTGAAGACTATTCTTTTTAGTCATATTTTATTAGGACACATGAATAATTCAAGCGGGGGGGGGGGAGGTTCCTTGTGGGAATTTCAAAGCAGACTTAAGAGATGATGTCAGTTGCTGACATAGAGGAAATAGATCTATGGAAGAGTGAAGGGTTGAGTTTGGTGCTTTTGAAGTTCAAATGTCCTGGGGTCGATTCTTCCTATTTGATTACTTATGTATTTTCACTGACCTATTTCCGTGGCAAGCCAGGAGCCGGTAGCTCACGCCTGCCATCCCAGCTACTCAGGGGGCTGAGATCTGAGGATCGGGGTTCAAAGCCAGCCAGGGCAGGAAAGTCTGTGAGACTCTTATCTCCAGTTAACCAGCAAAAGTCAGAGGTGGAGGTGTGGCTCAAGTAGTAGAGCACCAGGCTTGAAAAAGAAAAGCCAAGTAAGAGTTCCTGGGTTTAAGCCCTGGAACTGACACACAATAAAAGAAGCCTGCTGATCCTTTCTAAATTCAGTGTTCTTTTTCTTCGAGTATGAATGATACTTGCAAAGGAAGAATAATATATATAATATATAATACACAGTATTAATTTATAATATATGAATATATAGCAACATATGTATTGTGATATAGAACATATATTGTTATATATAATATATAATGAATTGTATCTTAATAAATATTAATACATTAATATATTATATTTATTATATTATTATATTAACATTAACATGTTGATATATTAATATTAATACATTATTAATATAATATTAATATAATTAAGATATTAATGAAATATTATGTTAATAATATTGTATTAATATATTATATGTGATATATTTATATTATGTTTATGTATGACATATATTAATATACATAAATATATTAATACAATATTATATACTATTTATACATGGCATGTGTAATATATAACATGTCATATAAAATGCAATGCACTGTATGATCTATTATCATAATAATTACATAATACATAATAATTATATAATATTGAGATATAGACTATAATATTACATAATATATTATATAATATATAACATTATATGTTATGTTGTATATTCTAGTTATCACTATATATTGTAATTAGTAATTATGCTTAGTATCATTAGTATATATGATACTATAATCGTATATATCATACAACATATAATACGTTACGTTATATGTGTATATATAAGTTTTAATTTTTTGGTCATGGAGCTTGAACTCAGGTTCTGAGCACTGTCCCTGAGGTGTTTTTTTTAGCTCCAGGCTGGTGCTCTACCACTTGAGCCAGAGCACCCCTTCCGGCTTTTTGCTGGTTCATTGGAGATAAGAGTCGCAGAGACTTTCCTGCCTGGGCTGGCTTTGAACTGTGATCCTCAGCTCTCAGGCTCCTGAGCAGCTGGGATGACAGGCGCTGGATGTCACCCCTCGGCTGTTGGGTTCATTCTTGGGGGACGGTCGCAGTCGGAGTGAACAGAGCCCATGCTGTGCATCCTATTGTATTCCTCCGAGTGTGTAGGATTATTCCACGGAGAGACTGAAGAAGACCAATGAGATCCTCAAGGGCATCAAGCTGCTCAAGTTGTACGCTTGGGAGCACATTTTCTGCAAGAGCGTGGAAGAGACAAGAATGAAGGAACTCTCCAGCCTGAAAACCTTCGCCCTGTACACGTCTCTATCCAGTAAGTTGGGGGGCTCTTGGGGGCAATCGGGTGACCACCAAGAGTCATCAACAAACACAGAACACACCCACCACACATTGTGTTCCTGACAGGAGAGCCCGGGGCTTTTCTGGGCCTGTGCTGACCACGTGCCACGAACCACACGTGGCTGATTCTGTGGGAGACACACCCAGGCCCACAGCAAGGAGACCTAGATTGTATTACTCCTTGCACATCCTCTCCCACGTCATTGGATGCCCTTGAATTCCTTTGCCCTTCACCCATCACGTGACTGGCCACAGTCCACTTGGGAATCAGTCACCGCTGGGGATGGAGAGCTCGTCTTCCCTACAGAAAATCAGTGTATTTGATTTTTATTACAGAGTGGCCATTTTGAATGCCCCCCCCCCCCCCGTCTCCCCAACCAATGACCCTGCTAAATGAATCTACAGTTGTTTGTTTTGCTGGAGCGCCATCTGGTCATACGCAGATTATACCATTTTCCACAAAGAAAGGAAAAAGAAGTCGAGATCAAACCAGACACCAGTGGCTCACACCTGTCAGAGGCTGAGGTCCAGAGGATCACAGTTCAAAGCCTATGTGGGCAGGGAGGTCTGGGAGATGCTTCTTTCCAGTTAACCAGCTGAAAGTCAAGCTGGAGGCATGGCTCAAGTGGTAGAGTACCAGTTACTTCATTTTTGGGTGGGGAAGGGGGAGCCTTGGTCCCTAAAATACTAAGGTATAAGCAGAACTACAAAGCAACTTGGCCATTGTATCTTTGGGCTGTTGCCCAAATGCTAGTCCTTTGGCTGAAAACTTTGAGTTTTCTTTGTTCTATCTGTGCATAGCTTGAGTATCACGTGACAATGATTAATATTTCTAGAGAGATCTTTGAACAAGATGTGGGGTTTTTTTTGTTTTGTTTTGTGCCAGTAGTAGGGATTGAACTCAGGGCTTGGGCACCATTGCGGAACTTTTTTGCTCAAGGTTAGCACACTACCACGTAAGCCACAGCTCCACTTTTATCTTTTTAGTGGCTCATTGGAGATTTGAATGTCACGGACTTTCCTGTCTGGACTGACTTCGAATCATGATTCTGAGATCTCAGCCTCGTGAGAAGTTGGGATGGCAGGCGTGAGCCTCTGATTAATATTTATATTACAATCTACATTTATGGTATAAATAGAGAATAATATAATATTAATATTTACAGATTAACTATAAATCCACTGAGGAATGTAGGTGACATTACTTTTTGTTCGCATCTTCGAAGGATGGTGTTTCCTCAATTCCGTTGCTTATTGTGTTTCCAATGGGGGAAAAAAAATAGATGCAATTCCTCAATTAGAAAAAAAATAGTTTCTCGCAAATGGCAATGCAATCTTTAGCTCCCCAAGAGGCTGAGATCTAGAGGATCAAAGTTTGAGGCCAGAGGCTAGGCTGACATGACAGGCATAAGCCACTCGCACCCAGCTTTTGAAATGTGTTTGGTTTTGCTCTGGACCCAAATGAAAATGGAAGGGGTCACGCCTGCAGAATTCCTTCCTCTTGGGGAATCTGTAGGGGACCCTCAGATGCGGGGTAGGGGGGAGAGGGGGGGAGGGATGGGAGAGCTAAGAGAATGGGAAATAAACAGAGACATGCAATGGAAGGAGTAAGAAACGCAGGGCCTTGGAAAGGTGGGAGAAGCTTGGAGGATGGAAAAGGATGCATGATGGGTTTTTCCATTGCAGTGGGCGGGGCCTGCTGACGTTTCCCATCTCTTGTTCAACTACAGCGGGAAAATGGTACCCAACCGATCCACAAATGGACTCCTGTGTCCACAGGTGTTCCCTCCATCTCATTGGAAACCCATGTACTTTCTCAATTTTTCTTTTCAAGCAACAAATTCCTTCCCAAACCAAACCTCCTAGTACAAGAATATGTGTGCATTTTTTAAAGGCTCAATAGCTATGTGCATATAGCCATCTAAAATGAAGCTTCTCGAAATGAACTCCCCCCCCAAAAAATACCCCACCCATGCACAAAGAATCCATCTCCAAAATAACCAGCAAAATGCCTGGCTAGTGGTATGGATCAAGTGGTAGAGCACCAAGCCTAGCAGGCAAGGGAAGCAAGAATGGGAGTCTGAGTTCAAACTTTGGTTACCTAAAAGGGGAAAAAAAAGTGAGAAAGAAGAAAGAAAAATGTTTCAGCTTAAGATTAGTGTGGATGGGGCAGGGAATCTGGCCTAGTGGTAGAGTGCTCACCTCATATACATGAAGCCCTGGGTTCGATTCCTCAGCACCATATAGATAGAAAAAGCCAGAAGTGGCGCTGTGGCTCAGGTGGTAGAGTGCTAGCCTTGAGCAAAAAGAAGCCAGGGACAGTGCTCAGGCCCTGAGTTCAAGCCCCAGGACTGGCAAAAAAAAAAAAACAACCACAAAACAAAACAGAAAAGATTAGTGTGGAAAGTTTATTCTAAAACAACAGACTGCCTTAGAAATGTTTGTGCACACCAAACAAAAGGTTATTTAATCTATTTGGGCCTTCAAGGAAATGAAAATATGAATCGAGGATTAATTAAAAATCCCCACAAAGTGTTTTACCCAGTCGAATGAGACTAATGTACTGGATTTCTTTCCACAGTCTTCATGAATGCCGCCATTCCGATTGCAGCCGTCCTTGCTGTAAGCCATTTTATTTCTTCTTCCTCTTCCCCTTCCCCTTCCTCCTCCTCCTCCTCCTCCTCCTTCTCCATGTTTGAAAAATGATTTATGAAACTGGGCACTGGTGGCTCACGCCTGTAATCCCAGCAACCCAGGAGGCTGAGATCGGAGGATCCAAGGTTCAAAGCCAGCCTGAGTAGGAAAGTTCCTAAGGGGCTCTGAGTACTCTTACCTCCAAGGAGCCAGCAAAAGTCAAAAATGGAGGTGTGGCTCAAGTGGTAGAGCACCAGCCTTGAGCAGAAAAAGCCAAGCGAGAGCATGAGGCCTTGAGTTCAAGCCCCAGGACTGGTACACACACACACACACACACACACACACACACACACACACACAAACACACAGAGATAAGTGTGGGTATGTGATTTCATCTCTGCCAGTTGTTTCTTGTAAAGAATGATTGCTAGGGCTCAGAGCTTCTCTGTTCTGATATTATGAGGCTGTTTGGGTGTTTTCTTCCATGTGATGCTTTATTGTAAGAAAATGTCTTTACCTTGAACTCAGGGCCAGGGCGCTGACCCCGAGCTTTTTCACTCAAGGCTGGCGCTCTACCACTTGAACCACGGCTCCACTTCCAGTTTCCTGGTGGTTCATTGGAGATCAGAGTCTCAGGGACTTTCCTGCCCAGGCTGGCTTTGAACCGCAATCCTCAGATCTCAGCCTCCTGAGTAGCTGGGCTGACAGGCGGGAGCCACCGGTACCTGCCTCCTCTTCAAATATTTTATATATGGTGGCGTCCCTCAAAGGCCCCCCAATGATCACTTCTGCCGCTCTCTCTGAGGGGAATCTTTCCTTTGCACAGACGTTCGTGACACACGCGTACGCCAGTGGGAATAACCTGAAGCCGGCCGAGGCCTTCGCTTCGCTGTCGCTTTTCCATATACTTGTCACACCGCTCTTCTTGCTTTCCACCGTGGTTAGGTTTGCCGTGAAAGCCATCATCAGGTAAGGCCGGGCCCAGCCAGAAGCCTTGGCTGATTGTTTCATGGAGGAAAGGGTTCTTTGGAAATAACCAGGAAGGGCCTGGCCTCGGTGGCTCCCGCCTGTCATCCCAGCTAAATCAGGAGGCTGAGATCTGAGGATCCTGGTTCAAAGCCAGCCCGGGCGGGAAAGTCCCCATGAAAGTCTTATCTCTAATGAACCACTCAAAAACCAGAGTGCTAGCCTTGAGCACAAAGAGGCTCAGGGACACAGCCCAGGGCCTGAGTTCAAGTCCCACAACCGACAAAAAATAGTGAAATAACCATGAAACAAAAAAAAATGTCTGTAGCTTTCACCTCCTAGTTCCTTTTCTGTTTTCCATTATTTTCTCTTACATTGTAGTCTTAAGATTATCAGGTATTTATTGCTATGGGATAATCTACTCTCTGATAGTATTATGATAATTCCCTTACTGTTTTTATTATTTTATTATTTCTTGAATGATTACTCTTTTTTTTTAAGTATTGGGGAGAATTCATGAAGTGAGGGTTTGTTTTTTTAACGTGGAAAATATAATTGAATATTCAACTGCAGTATAATGTGTTTAACAGAAACTTGTAGCAAAATCTAGGGGTTCAAGATGTTTCTCTAGCCAGGCACTGGTGGCTCGCGCCTGTCATCCCAGCTAAATCAGGAGGCTGAGATCTGAGGATCAAGGTTCAAAGCCAGCCTGGGGGCAGGAAAGTCCGTGAGACTCTGATCTCCAATATACAACTCAGAAAAAGCTGGAAGTGGCACTATGGCTCAAGTGCACAAATTGCACAGAAAGGCTCAGGGACAGCGCCCAGGCCCCGAGTTCAAACCCCAGGACCGACAAAAATAAAATAAACCCCCAAAAGATGTTCCTCTATATTGTTTAGCTAATCTTGACAAAGGCAAGAGGAAATATAAATATCTGCTATGATTAATGATTAGCCTGGGTCATATTTGGGCCTTCAAGGAAGTCTAGTCATTTAGAATATTTCTGTGTTCTAGATATGTATCTAGTATGTATCTATATCTATGATTATATATGCATATGTGATTATATTCTATCTGATTTTATACATATATGTATATACATTTATAATCCTATGTACACATATAATCCTATATACACACATCACACATATTGTATATATGTACATGACCATACATACATACATAATCAGATATATACATTTATATGTGATGATATACATACCACAGTCAAAGACTATCCATATAGTCTCTCTCTATATATGATTATTTATGAATATTATAATGTTTCATTGGAGCCATTGAAAAATTGAAAAATTAGGTATTCATATAGGAAAGTCCGTGAGACTCGAATCTCCATTGAACCACTAGAAAACCAGAATTGGAGCTGTGGCTCAAATGGTAGAGCGCTAGCCTTGAGCAGAAGAACTCAGGGACAGCACCCAGGTCCTGAGTTCAAGCCCCAGGATTGGCAAAACAATAACAACAACCATAACAATTGGCAAATGAAGGCCTTAGGTAAACAACCTAAGTTGTCCTTGACAAGCAGCGTGGAGCATTTAGACTTTGGAAATGAGACAATTTCCCCATTAAACATAGATTGAGAAAATCAGCGTGGGTTGTTCATTCCCATTTTAGGCAATGGCTCATTATCAACGTACTAGTGGCCTAAAACCAGATACCATTAAAATGTAGCCAGGTGCCAGGGGTTCACTCCTCTCATTGTCATGACGAAGGAGGTTGGGATCTGAGGATTACAGTTCAAAGCCAGCCTGGGCAGGAAAGGGCAGGAGAATCTTATCTCCCCAGAACCAGCAAAAAGTCAGAAGTGGCGGTGTGGCTCAAGTGGTAGAGCACCAGTGTTGGGTGGAAAAAGCTGAGTGAGAGTTTGAGGCCCTGAGTTCAAGCCTCAGTACTGACACACACACACACACACACACACACACACACACACATTGAAGTGCCTATAAATTGTCCTACTATAAATCAAGATCTGATAGGACACTTCTAGCCTCTTTTCTAAGTGAGGTCATTTGTAATCATTGGAGAGTTGTTAGGGGTTTGGAAGCTCAGGACCTCTGGCTTCAGCCCCCCTCAGTTTCTCTGACATATTGTTAAGCGCCCCAGAGCTACTCAGAAGAGATTACAGGCTGTACTTTGAAGCTCCACTTCCAAATTAGGCAGTGATCTGGAAAGAGAGAGGAGAGAGAGAGAGAGACACTTCAAACAATAAAGTTGATAAATGACCAGACTGCTATTTCTGGCTCCTCATTTTCATCTCTCTTCTCCACCCTACCCCCAACACCCTGGACTCCCCATTTCACAGCTATTCCTTTCATGGTTGCTGTATTAAATCAAAATTCTGACCCTCCCTTCCAACGCAGATCAAAAGCAGTGGAAGACAACACAGGCAAAAAGCAAACCAAAACAACAACAACAAAAAAAAAACCCTCTGGTGAAATCATGAAATTATCCAATGCCAAAAAGACCTTCAAGAGTTGGGTCCGGGGGAGGAGATCAAAGCAACCCAAACATTTGTTTTTTTCTGTCCTTCTACTCCCGTACATAGTTTGTAATGCTGTTCTAGTAAATTCCAGGACACTTAAGGGGAGATAATTCCCTAAGTGTTTCTGTATAAGCAACTCCCTTTTTTATATCTCCACCAAAGGGATTTACTGGTTTGATAAAAGGCCAGTCTGTTTATAAAAGTAA
This sequence comes from Perognathus longimembris pacificus, assembly GCF_023159225.1. Lineage (NCBI taxonomy): Eukaryota > Metazoa > Chordata > Mammalia > Rodentia > Heteromyidae > Perognathus > Perognathus longimembris. The sequence continues at coordinate 2,727,357 of NC_063187.1, forward strand.
CAGTTCCTGATTGCCAAAGGCACAGGCCAAGTAGAATCTCCTTCTAAAAACTTATTTCTCTGAAATGAATTTTAGGGGTGGACTTGATAGCTGTTTTCGATAGCGCTGGTCCACAGAGAAAAGGCAGAAGCTTTTATTTGATTTTTGTACCAGTCCCGGGACTTGAACTCAGGGCCTGGGCACTATCTTGAGCTTCTTTGTGCTCAAGGATGGAACTCTATGACTTAAGCCACAGCAACACATCTGGCTTCTTTTTGGATGGTTCGTTGGAAATGAGAGCCTCCTGGACTTCCCTGTCTGGGCTGGCTTCAAACTGTGATCCTCAGATCTTAGCCTCCTGGGTAGCTGGGATGGCAGGCGTGAGCTACTTTGCCTGACCAGTAAGCAGATCTTTTTCCTCACCACTAAACATTGGTTCTGCGGATCTAACAAACCATCGCCCGCTGTTGGCTGCCCTTTGTCTTTACTGCTGTGCCTAGAAACTCATGACTGGTCTTTGGAGCCAATTGGCTTACAGGGACTTGAACAGCTTGTTTGTCATGGGAGACTTTGGGTCAGCTGATTTTGAAATCTGCTCGTCAGGGCTGTGCAAAATCATCACCATTTCTTTGCTACGTGCTGTGCATGCCTTCCGCAGCGTGGAAGATTTAAGGGTGAGTAAATGCACACTCTCCAGTGTATGGTATACAAGCAGAGAAGAAACTCAAGAAGTTTCTAGGCTGAAGGAAAATGCCATACCTAGTCAAATAGCCTACTTCAGGTTAAATTGTCACTCTCTCTTGCCAATAAAGTCGTCTTTATGGCATTCATTGAATGGGTGAAACCATAGGTGCATATGTGTGTGTACCTAAAATACGTGTGCATATTTGTACATATAATGCCAATGTGCCTGTATACTGGATGGAACATGTAGAACATGGAAGAACAATCTAGCACATTCTACGTGCCCTATTTAAAACGTTGGGCACAGTGTGACAGTCTGTATTAGCAGAACCCAGTGGAGAGGAAAAAAGTCAGTTATTTATTAAATATTTTAAATGCTTGGACAAGAGTAATTTTTTTTTTCTTTTTGGTTGGTTGTGGGGCTTGAACTCAGGGCCTGGGCGCCGTCCGTGAGCTCTTTCACTCAGGGCTGGCGCTCTACCACTTGAGCCACAACTCCACTCCTGGCTTTTCTGATGGTTCATTGGAGGTAAGAGTCTCACGGGGACTTTTCTGCCCAGGCTGGCTTTGAACTGTGATCGTCAGATCTCAGCCTCCTGCGTAGCTGGGATGACAGGCGTGAGCCCCCGGCTCCTGGTTGCTTTCTGGACCTTTCTGAGCTCACCTGTGCCACTGGATGTAGAATGCCCGCCCTTCAGTGTGCAACGGGAAGGCATTCAGGCTAGCCGTCGTCCACACAGCCCTCTGCACAATGTTACCATGCAGCTTTTGCTTCTTAATTGCCCAGTGCCAGCAGAATGGGGCAGAGGTCGGAGATCCTGGGTGGGTAAACCAAGTGCGAAGTCCCCTAGAGTCTCCTGAACTCAGTCCTGGCATTTCCTTGTTTGTAGATTCCAGTGCTATATACCATGATACATGACATATATGTAATAATCACACACATCACGCTTCTACTTGGCTTAACTAGATACGATTCGACACTACCTGCGTTGAATGGAATAATGACACATTCTCTATTTATAATAAAAATGTGTGTAATTAGATACAATTATAAGTTACATGTACTGAATTTAATAACTATAAGTTTTTATGTATAACATAAATTATATGTTGTATGTATTGTGATATACAATCATACATTCTATGTTTTTAACTTAATAATTATAAATGTTGTAGCTATGACATAAATCTGTATAATTATATGTAATTATACATTCTATATCTAGCTTAATAACTAAATACTTATGTAAATTTGTATAGGTGTATGCAATCATACATTACACGTGTTCAATTTAAAAATTATAAATTTTCTAGTTATAACATGAATTTGTATAATTATATACAATTATACATTATATATTTAATTTAATAACTTTTATTTATGGCATATATTTGTATGATTATATGCAATCATACATTATATGTATTTAACTTGATAATTATGAGTTTTATATTTTCAACATAAATTTCTATAATTATATAATTAGGTACACATTATGTATTTAATTTGATAATTATAAATTTTATACTTGTACTATGAATTTATACATTTAATTTATATTATAAATATAAATGTTCATGTAATATTTATAATTATTATAATTATGCAATAATGACATAACTATAATTATACATTATATTATGTGTAGTTTTATAAAATATACTTGTATATTTTATATAGTTCTAGATTACATGTAATTACCTAATTTATTGTTATATATTATATATGAGTAATATTTTAAATTATATATAAATTTATTTTTGTGGCTTTACCTTTATGTATAACTGTGGTTATATTGATGGCTATATTATAACTCTCTGTATAGTTTGTATATGTTATTCTGTATATATATCCATATATAGATATTATTGTACATCTTATATCTAATTTACATTCTATATGTTCACTATATCTAATTTATTTGTATCTATATTATATCTACAATTATATTTACATTGTTTATATTTATGTCTCTATCATCTCTAACTTTATATCACATGTACATGACATTGACATCGACATCCATATATCTATATTTATATTTTTGTCTCACTATCATATCTACCTCTATGTCTAGCTTTATATTACATTTAAACTATATTTACATCTGTAATATATTTGTATTTATGTCTCTATCATCTCTTTATCTCTCACCCTATGTTCCACTTCTAGTCTATGTATGCATACATTTATATATCTGTGACATTTCTGTTTCTGTTTCTAGCATCTCAATCTCTATATTTCATTTATACTGTGTGTCTCCATTTATAACTACATATTATAGATACATGTCATACATATGTGTATATCATATACTACATATAATACATATTATATAGATATATGACACATAACACAATCATATAAAATGCAATGTACTATAATATATGGCATATCTATAATATGCTATATTATATTATATTAATTATATTATAATAGAATATTTATATAATATTTATTATAGATATATAATGTTTATATAGGTATATAATATTTATTATAGATACACCTGTAATATATAGATATATTCTATATACAATATAGATATATATTACATAATATACACTATACATTATGAAATATATAGCTATATATTCTACACGATGCTTTCTGCCCACTCTATTTCAGGTTCTTCCCACATTCTATGCTGCTTAACCAGGAGTGTCATTGAAACACAAAGCCAGCACCATGCCCACAGAGGCTTGCTAGCTCTGGGCTGGCCCTGGGGTGCTGGGCTAGGGTGCTCAGGAGGCCTGGCCCGTCCTCCCTAACCTCAGCCCCTCTGGAGAAGTGGCCCTGGGGGACTGGGGGCCGGCGGGGCTGGGCTGTGCGTTCGCTGGGCGGCCGGTCACCCTTGCTGACCTGGTGTTTGTCTCTTGGCCTGCGCAGTGTGCAGAAGCTCAATGAGTTCCTGTTGAGCGACGAGATCAGCAGCCACAGCTGGAGAGCTGGAGAAGGCTCGCTGCCCTTTGAGTCGTGCAAGAAACACACCGGAGTGGTAAGTGCCCTGCCTTGCTGGGGGAGGTGGGGGTGGGGGAGAAGGGGGGCTGTGGCCAGAGACGGGGTGCTGACATTCCATGGCTTTCCATGGCTGCCTTCATTTTCAAATCTATACAGACCTTCACAGAGCTGGAATGAGCAGACACACGCATACAACTTGTAGAAAGATCATCTAAGAACTGGGCTGAGCTGTAGCTCCATTGGCAAAGCGCGTGCCTAGCAAAGTCCAACGTCCTGGGTTCGATCCCCAGTAACCCCCCCCCCCCAAAAAAAAAAAATTCAACAACAAATACAGTTTAGAAAAATCAAAACTCAGGGTCTTGTACATGCTAGGGCAGGTGTTTGGCCACTTGAACCATACCCCTCTCCCCGTCTTTTTCTACGTTCGTCCTTTTTCAGGTAAGTTCACCAAATGGGATCGTGTGCCTTGCACATAGCTGGAATGGCAAGTGTCTGCTACCATACCTGGCTTACTGATTGAGATGGGATCGCCTGGGTATTTTTGTCCAGGCGGGTCTCAAAGCTCAGTCTTCCAACCTCTGCCTTTTGAGTAGTTGGGTATACAGATCTGAGCTGCCTTGTATGTCACATAAATAAACACACGCACACACACTCACACACACACACACGATAGATGGATGGATGTGTGTGTGTGTGTGTGTGTGTGTGTGTGTGTGTATACTGAGCCTTGAATTCAGTGCCTGGCCGCTGTCCCTTAGCTTTTTGGTTCAAGGCTGGTGCTCTACCACTTGAAACACACCTCCACTTCTGACTTTTTCAGTGCAGTGGAGATAAGGGTCTCACAAACTTTCCTTCCCCGGAAACCACAGTCTTCTGATCCCAGCCTCCTGGGTCGCTGGGGTTATGGGTGTGAACCGCTGGTGCCTGGCTCTATCATGTTTTTTAATTTAAAACATACTTTCTGAGGTATTTTGAATGTGGTCCACCTCCTATAATAGATGACTTATTTTTATTTCTAGTTGGATACTTAGAGTTTGTGATTTCATGTCACTTAATCAAAGTTTTGCCATTAGTTAGGGCAGAGCCCCAATTCCAAACCAGAGTCCATAGCCAGTTAGTTCACTGATCACTGATACACACATTTACTCAGCATCTGGAAACAATTAGCATTATTATTATTATTATTATTTGTTATCCTTAACTAGCTGTACAAAGGAATTACCACTGAAAGAAGTAGTTTATGAATACAATATATCTTGATGGATGGCACTCCTTCCAACATTCTCACCCGCCCCTCCCCTCTCCTACCTACCCCTTCCTTTGTTCTTCTTCATCTTATAGCATCTACACTGGGTTCTTCAAAAAATTATTCTTATTATAAAGATGATGTACAGGGGGTGACTTAAAGATTGCATGGTAGAGATGAGGAAGGGAGCTCAAAGCGATCTATACCTATATCTGTATCTACACACATATAATATATACACATATACACATGTACAATATATATGTTTATATGTGTAAATATATCTGTATCTACTGTATGTATGTATAAATATATGTATGTATATGTTTATATAAGTGTATACTTTGTGTATATGTATATATGTGTATGCTGTGTGCACATATATTGTATTTGTGTATGTGTATATTTGTGTATACACATATATGTATACCTATACACAAATATGAACACATGTGTGTATATATGTGCATGTATATATATAGAGAGAGAGAAAGAGAGAGATCCTATCCTAGAACACTGACTTGACCACTGGGGTGTTGAAGGGTGGAGCAATTAATTGAAGCAGACTGAGCAACGAGAGGCTTAGTGTTGAACTGAATTGTGGACATAACGATTGTGCGATACTTAAGGACACCCTAAGAACAGAAATGGGCATTGCAGATGTAAACATACAAGTCATTTGACTGGGGATGCTATTTGAATTAATGAGATTCTATCATAGCAGAGTCTAGTGGGAAGGGCGTTGTAGCCGGAAAAAAAAAACAACAACAAAACAATGCTGAAGGAAATCTTTAAAGGCAACATCTACATGTCACATGAAGTTAGACTGAGGATGAGACCCCCAAAGGAGCCATGTTATAAATTCCAACTTGCTTTTCCTGGGACCATTGGAACAATCCAAACATATTTTTGTGATATCCATCAATGTCCAAGCTCTCTGTCCTGACTGGTAGCTAAGGGCCAGTGGGAAAGTTTGCCAACAAGTCAGTGGACATTCCACTTTTCTTCCTATTTTGCTTAAAATGGCTGAAAATACTTAAGACAGGCACTTAGCCATATTTTGACTTCCCGCTTGCTTTTGCTTTCCCGAAGTGATTATTATTTTTTGACCCTTCTCAGAAGTCACTTTATCCAGCAGTTGGGATTTTTGTTTTTATCTGAGTTATACGGCTGTCGTGAGCGTAGCTCGAGATGCTGTTGGACGTGCTAAGAATAATAACCCACATACAGGGATGGCTGAAGGAATACCTGCTCTTAGCTGGGGGTGGTAGCACCTCACACTAGTCATCCCAGCTACTGAGGAGACTGAGATCTAAGGATTGTAGTTCGAACTCAGACCCTGGGTGAGAAACTGCATGTGACTCTTATCTCTAATGAACCAGCAAAAAGCCAGAAGTGGAGCTATGTTTCAAGTAGTGGAGCAATAGCTTTAAAAAAAAGAAACTCAGGGACAGTGCCCAGGCCTTGAGTTCAAGCCCCAGGACTGGTACACACACACACACACACACACACACACACACACACACACACACACAGAGGAAGGGTCAAATGTTAGAACTAGCCTGGTCACACTTTTTGTGTGATCTTAGCCTACCAAAGAAATCATTATATTAGCATCCAGAGAAATAGGAATGCAGAGAAACAGATAAACTCAAGAAAAGAGACATGGGAGGTCAAATTCCATGAGCTAGGAAAATTTATAAGAATGTGTGTGTGTGTGTGTGTGTGTGTGTGTGTGTGTGTGTGTAAGAAAGACAGACAGATGGAAAGAGTGGAGAGAGAGAGAAAGAAAGGGAGAGAGAGAGAAGGAGGGAGGGAAAAGCTAGTAAGGGATAGAAAAAAATTGAACCAAGAAAAAGATGTTGGGAGGAAAACCAGAGTCCCTTTCATGATGCTTCTAGTGTCATCTTCAGCGTGATTGAAACCAGACTGGATTTCTGATGTCTTGCAGGTCATTTGTCAATACCCAGGGGCCAAACCACAAATGACAAGCTTTTATAAACAGAGTGAAAAAAGCTGTGTGTGTTTGCAGAAAGAGCATTCGCGGGGAGCCCTTTCCGAGGGCCTTTTGATGCGATGCATTCTGTAACAGGTCCAGTGCTAAGTGGTTTTGGCGATGGTCTCTCCGTGGAGGGTTAGCGGCTGCTGAGCCAGAGTCTCTTCACATTACGCTTGCAGGACTCAAACCCAAGTCCCTGTCAACACATTTTTTCCTCCCAACCGCTCTTCAGCTCTGAGAGGCCAGAGGCATCGCTTTTGGAGCTCAGTGGGCCAATATGACAGAACTAAGGATTCTAAAAGATGGGATAGATAGGTAGGTAGATAGATAGATAGATAGATAGATAGATAGATAGATAGATAGATAGACAGACAGACACATACATACATATGTACATAGAGATGCAGATAGACAGATACCAATAAATAGATAAATACAGATAAATAGATAGATAAATACATAGATATAGATAGATACAAATAGATGATAGATAGGCAAATAGGTAGATATAGATAGATAGAGATAGATAGATGATAGATAGATACAGATAGATACAGATAGATGATAGATAGATAGATGATAGATAGATAGATAGATAGATAGATAGATAGATAGATAGATAGATAGATAGACAGACAGATAATGTGGAGATCTATTTTGTGGGGAACATACACTCACTAGAAAGAATGAAGGAAAATTTTGTCAGTCATGGGACTTGAACTCAGGGCCTGGGTGCTGTTGTTCCATCTCATTTATATGAGGACTTAAGAGTCATTAATCCTTAGCATTCTTTCTGGTGTGTGTGTGTGTGTGTGTGTGTGTGTGTGTGTGTGTGTGTGTGTGTTTGCCAATATGGAACTTGAATTCAGTGCCTGAGCACTGTCCCTGGCTTCTTTTTGCCCAAGGCTAGCACTCTTGAGCCACAGTGCCACTTCTGGCTTTTTCTATATATATGGTGCTGAGGAATTGAACCCATGCCAGGCAAGCACTCTACCACTAAGCCACATTCCCAGCCCATCTTACCATCCTAAGAATGAGGGATTGCTTTTTTTTTTTTTGAGTGCACAGCTGTAATAATCTTAAGAAATGCATTCTAATTTGACCTGCATTTGGTTTTTTTTTAATAGAACCCAGACTGTGTGTGTGTGTGTGTGTGTGTCTGTGTGTCTGTGTGTCTGTGTGTCTGTGTGTGTGTGCGTGAGCTAGTCTTAGGTCTTGAATTTGGTGCCTGGATGCTATCCTTGCTCTTCTTTTGCCCAAGACTGGTGCTCTACCACTTGAGTCACAGCTCTATCTGTGGCTTTTTGCTGGCTCATTGGAGAGAAGAGTCTCACAGACTTTCCTGCCTGGGCTAGCCTTGAACTGTGATCCTCAGATCTCACCCACCTTCCTGACTAGCTAGGATTACGGGCGTGTGCCACCGGAGTTTTTACTGCTTACATAGAATTCACTCATATGTCTGGACAAAAGAAAAATACTCTCTCACCTTGTTGGTGAGATGGAATTTTACATGCCATATTCCTTTCTGTTTTTTGTTTGTTTGTTTGTTTGTTTTCTCTTCTCATTTGGAATGTAGCAATCCAAAACCATAAACAGGAAGCAGCCGGGGAGGTATCACCTGGATGGCTGCGAATCCACACGACGCCTGCGGCCTGCAGAAACAGAAGATATTGCCATCAAGGTCCGGTCATTTCCTAGATTCTTGTACCAATAGAGGCACGCATGGGACTGGTTTGTGCTGGCTGTCTCGCAATGGTGTTCTCAACCGGGTTCTAGGGTGGCCCTTACTGGACCGTAGTTTGTAGTTAAAAATAACTGTGGAGCATTTGGTTTCTCAGTTCTGCCTCTCTGTCCCAGTTACTGTGCCCAATAGCACAAATGTAAGAAATTAGAACCTCTTTTGTGTGCGTGCGCGCGTGTGTGTGCGTGTGTGTGCGTGTGTGTGTGCATGCACGCTAGTCCTGGGGCTTGAACTTGGGGCCTGGGATCTGTCATTGAAGGGAGGGAAGGAGGGAAAGTGTATACAGTAGTGCCAAGCTCTGAGTTAGGTTTGCCTTTATCTGCTGTTGTAGTAAATCTGCCTCTGCGTTGAATAATCAAGTAAGCGCGTTGCTTGAACATGACTTTGGGGCAATGGCTTAGGCCTCTCTGAGCCATGGTTTGCCGCCAGAGGTGGACATGAAGCTTCAGTATAGGTACTTGGAGGGAAAAACTAAATGCTATGTCACCTGTGAGTTTTCAGGAGAATTCTCATGATTAACTTTGGTGATCCACCTAGGTAATCTACAGTGCTTTAAAAATGTAGCTATGTGTTGGGCGCTGTTTGCTCACGCCTGTCATCCCAGCTACTCAGGAGGCTGAGATTAGAGAATCATGGTTCAAAGCCAGCCAGGGCAGGGAAGTCTATGAGACTCTTGTCTCCAATGAACCGCCAGAAAACCGGAAGTGGAGCTGTGGCTCAAAGTGGTAGAGCACCAACCTTGAGTGAAAATGCTCAGACACAGTGCCCAGGCCCTGAGTTCAAGCCCCTAGACAGACAAAACAAAACAAAACAAAAAAAGACTTAGGAAAAAAAAACATTCAGGGAGAACCAGAAAGACACAATATCACCCCCTGATTTGGTGTTAGATAGGAAAAGAAGAGGGAACAATTGCCACCCAACATCAAGCGCCCATAGATGAAAGATCTGATCACTGCTTTACCATCCATCATATGATCTAAATGAGGGCATGGGCCATCTTAGTTTGTGCAGAGATAGCCTACAGTGTGCATAGTAGGACATACTTATTAAGTACACAGATAGCAGACAATATCCAACAGCAAGGTCTAAGCACCAAAGAGACAGAGAGAAACGGACAGTTCAGAGCAGCAGCAGGTTAGAGAGTAAGCGCTTGATGTCTGCCATGAGTCAAACGTGTCTGGAAGAAAGCTTTGTCGTGAAGTTGCGGGAAAATATATCTTGCATCCATGTGTGCATTGCTGGGTAAAAAGACTGCAGTGGGAACTCAACCACGCAGTTGAAAGACGATGAAATAGACACAGTCATGGGAAATGAAAGGAATAGAGCCAGCCCCAAGGGCTGTGGTTTAAGCCAGGCTGAGTTAAGTGACAAGTGACACACAGGAAGTGGCAGCGAGGGAGACCATGTTCCTTCATGGAGAACAGAGCACGGAGCCTCAGAGTGGTGGGAAAGTGGCCAAGCTTGTTATCGGGGCTGGATTCGAGAAGGCGATGGACCGGCCGTGCTGACAGGTGGAATGCTATGGTAGTTTGGGGAAAGAATGCCCATCGGAGACCTGTGGAAAGGTCTCGGACTCTGGAGGGCCAGTGTAGGTCAGAGAGAAAATCTGGGGGCGGTGTCAAGTCTTTTTGTTTGCGCCAGTCCTGGGGCTTGAACTCAAGGCCTGGGAGCTGTTCCTGAGCTTCCTTTTTCTCAAGGCTGGCGCTCTACCACTTGGAGCCACAGCGCCACTTCCTGCTTTATGGTGGATCATTGGAGATAAGAGTCTCACTGACTTTCCTGCTCAGGCTGGTTTTGAACCATGATCCTCAGATCTCAGCCTCCTGAGTAGCTGGGATGACAGGCGTGAGCCTGGTAATGTCAAGTTTGATCTCCATGTTGCTTTTCCCTACATTATCGAGAAGCCTGGCTACAGAAAGACCGGGATATGAAAAGCTGAAGTTTGGTTGATTACAGGAATTTGCTGGAGGCCTTGGGGAAAAACAAAGGGTTAGACGGCTCAGGTGTCAGCAGCCTGGGAAACAATTACCAGGAAGAGGCACTCTTGAGAACTTTGGAGGAGGATTGGCCCCCGCCTAGCCTTGTCAGGCCAATTGCATTTCCAACTTCATCTCATTCTAGAATAAGCTCTCTAGGGCTCTGCTGGTTGATCATCGAGACGGCGCCTGTCTCATTTTGCAAAAATTCCCGAAAAATCATGTGCTAGGGAATTGCATCATGTGTGTCTTGGAAATGCACACTGCTGTGTTTTGAACAAGGGATATCGAGTTTCCCCCTGAATTGTAGCCACCGCTTTCTCCTCCGTCTCTGTCTGCTTTATCCTTCAGAGACTTTGGAGTTCACATTTTGTATCTGTTCGTTGAAGCGGACGCCAGCAGCTCATGCTTGTAATCCCAGCTACTCAGGAGGTTGAGATCTGAGGGTTGAGGTTCAAAGCCAGCTCAGGGAGCAATGTCTATGAGGCTTTTCTATTTTTTTTTTTTTTTTGGCCAGTCCTGGGCCTTGGACTCAGGGCCTGAGCACTGTCCCTGGCTTCTTCCCGCTCAAGGCTAGCACTCTGCCACTTGAGCCACAGCACCCCTTCTGGCCGTTTTCTGTATATGTGGTGCTGGGGAATCGAACCTAGGGCCTCGTGTATCCGAGGCAGGCACTCTTGCCACTAGGCTATATCCCCAGCCCAAGGCTTTTCTATTTTTAAGCCCTGGGGCATGAGCTCTGGGCCAGGGCACTGCCCCTCCTACTTGATTTTTGCTCCACATTTGAACGCTCTACCACGTGAGCCACAGTGCCATTCCTAACTTTCTCTGAATAGTTCACAGACTCTCCTGCCAGCCTGGCTTTGAACCATGATCCTCATGGCTCAGCCTCCTGAGTAGCTGGGATGACAGGTGTGAGCCACTGGCGCCCATCTTGTGTGCTGTTGATATTTAAACCCAGTCTTGCTTCATGTCTGTGTTTATTTTCTGCTTTCCTGGACTTCTTCTGACATTACCAAACGGTGGTAAGTCTACACCTTTCCAGAAACTCATTCATTACAGTACCTCACTCAGCTACGAAGGCCTTCTTGTGGGAGCAATGTATGATGATTTATGTACTTTCTGTTGCTCATTTTGCAACCATGCCACTCTGAGCATTGTCTACTGGATGAGAAAAATAAGGGAGGGATTTCTTTGGAAAAAGTTCATGATCGTTTTTATTATTTTTCAGTAAAGAAAGCTTCCCCTGTAAATGATTCAGCAATGCCAAGTGTTCACAGGAACTTGCTACGCATTTTGGTATTTTTCATGACACCATGAATCAAAAGATCTGTGCACTTCCATTATTTTCTGTGCGTCATTGAAGCCTCTAGGCAGCTGTGACACAAAATTGGGATGTTTGCCTCCATGTTTTGAAGTGCTCAAAAAGAGACAAATCTAGGGCTGGGAATGTGGCTTATCGGTAGAGTGCTTGCCTAGCATGCATGAAGCCCTGGGTTCAATTCCTCAGCACCACATACACAGAAAAAGCCGGAAGTGGTGCTGTGGCTCAAGTGGTAGAGTGTTTGCCTTGAACAAAAGATCAGGACTAGCAAAAAAAAAAAAAAAAAAGAGTGAGAAAAATCTGTTTTAATTCTGAGGTGCCATATCTGTGATTCAACTTCAGCACTCTTATTTTCCAGGTCACCAATGGGTTTTTCTCCTGGGGCAGTAGTGTCCCTACGTTATCCAACATAGATATTCGAATTCCAACGGGTAAGAAAGGCTCATGGGGCAGTTTTTTGATTGTTTGTTTTGGTGATTGTGAATTGTAACTGCCAGTATATTCCAGAGGATTTGAGCACTAGGGAGGGAGAGTTTTCGAAGGCACAGATGCTAATAATGATGACTGACTTAGGACATGGGCTATTTATGGTTGCATACTTACAATGACTAGAACTGGTGAAGCCTGCCTTTTAATACAGAGCGTGTACCTTGAGATAGAGTATTCACCCCCTATTGGTCACCTGTAGCATTTATATAAAGGGTTATTGACGTCCTTATTTTGTTTGGGAGATGCTTTAAAGAAAGATGATATATAAGTTACTTTTATGTATTTATACATGGCATATATAAATACATAATATATGTTAGATATAATATAACATTATTGTGTTATACTATAAATGTATTATACTATATATAATAATATGCTGTATATATTATAGTATACGTAATACACTATATGTATTACATGCCAAACATATATACAGAAGATACATATACATATTATATGTAATACATATATACATGTCATATATAACGTAATGCAGATATACACAATACATTGTATATTATATACACATATACCTGTATATAACACATATACATATATTATATAATATGTATATTACATATACATGTGTTATGTATTACATATTATATATACTATATGTACAAAACATACACATTTTAATATGTATATCATGATATATGGTTATAATATATAACATAATACATGTATAATGCATAATATATGTAATAACAGCATGGTAGTATGCATAAAATATATATTATATTACATATATATGTATGTGTGTATATATATACACACACGCATACATATATATAGCCCTGAAGAACATGAATGGAGCTTTTCAACTAAAGAAGGCTTAACTGTCTGTTTTCACTCATTTTCTTATGTTTCCTTTGCATAATTAATCTACAAGAAATCACACACCTACAGCATTAATAATCGGGGAGGTTGGCCTTGTGAACTTACCTGTGATGCCATCAGTGCAAATAGGAAATTAATCACGTCTAACAATTCCCTTGTATTGTCCAGGCTCACACCAATAATCCTATCAATTCAGAAGCCTTAAGATCTAGAAGATCATGGGTTCAAAGCCATCCTGGGCCGAAAAGTCACAAAACCACCATCAGCTATGCTCAGTTTCAAAAATAATAAATCACTACTTATACATTTAAAACTTTCATTTTCTTTCCCAAAAAGACACGTGTATCAGGGTAAAGCTTTGTTTAGATTTTCTTATTTCCAGAAAGCAAACCAGGCCATTGGTAATTAAATGTGGGGCTTTTGGTTCATTTGCTTTTTTATTTTTGTTTATTTATTTTTTTGTACCAGGGGTACTAGGACTTAAAATCAGGGCTTATGTTCTATTTTCCAGCTTTTTCATTCAAAGTTGGTGCTTTACCATTTGAGCCACAGCTCCACTTCTGGCTTTTTTTTTTGCTGGTTCATTAGAGATAGGAGTCTCATGGATTGTCCTTCCTGGGCTGGCTTCAAACTCTGATGTCAGCCTCCTCAGAGGTTAGGATGACAGATAGGAGCCAACAGCGCCTGGGTTTAGATGTGTTTTCATTTTATTTTTTTTCCTAAGAAATTTCTTTCTCAGCTTGTGGTTGCCCTGTGTTGTTCTTGTAGGTCAGCTCACCATGATCGTGGGCCAGGTAGGGTGTGGCAAGTCCTCTCTTCTTCTAGCCATTCTTGGGGAGATGCAGACTTTGGATGGTAAAGTTCAGTGGAACAAGTAAGTATACTTTTAGTTCATTTGTATCGCCCTGGCATGCATCTGACCCTCTTCCAATGAAAGGCCATAGAAAGACCAAACCTCTGAGTTATATGGACCCTTCACAAATAAGCACAGGTCTTTTTTAAGTAGTGGAAATCTTAAATATTGTACATAAAAATTATGAAACAATTCACTCCTGGGGTGTGTGTGGTAGTATAAATAGTGCGTTGTGAGATAACAGTAAGATTGAGGTAGTGAAGACAAGATGTTAAAGGTAAATGAGTCATAAATATCTTTAAAAAATGGTATTAAAATCAATAGTAAACCGATTATTAATTTTTTTTTAAATAGAGAACTAGCATTATTTGTAAAGCTCAAATGTAGAATCTGGTGGATCCCTGTTCAGAGAAGAAATATGGAGTGGTCGATTGCAAAATCCTTACCACAGACTGAATCTCACCATTTTCTCTCCCCACCAGACCAAAGGAGACACTAGAAGAATCTATTTAGACATGTGCAGGCCGTCGTAGTGGGTTATTTAATTCAAAAGGGATGAAATAGGAAATTATCTCATCTGATGCCTTTTCTGAATATCAGAATGGTGGTTTGGGAGTCTTCAAAACAAATCATAGTAATAATGATCTAGATCCTCCATAATAACAAATTGAGTCCGAAAGAGTAAATCGTGTTTATTAACCCAGTAGACACCCACTAAATTGTTTTGCAGAAATTGTCAATTGCTTTCATATGAAATCAGATTATCATCTAGTGGTGGTCAAATGAGTAGGATTTGGCGAGGTGTGCAGATATAGTTGCTTGTTAAACTGCAGAATTGGACTTGTATTGCCCTGATTATTAGAAATCGGAGATGCTGATAAACTTCTTGCAATGCATAATGACCTCCCAGCATGCACTTTGGCCTAAATATTGGTTTTGCCAAAGCTGGGAAGCCTTGCTCAACAATTTCTAATTTTAAACCTACTGCTGGGAATTCTATCCTAGCCTTGTTTGTTATTTTTGTACACTGGCATCTCTCCGGGCGTGAACGAAGACTTATTTATAGAGCTGTTTTGATGAGGCTCCATTTTATTTTATTTTATTTTATCTTTGTCGGTCGGGGGAGGGGGAGAGACTTGAACTCAGGGCCTGGGTGCTGTCCCTGAGCTCCTTTTGCTCAAATCTAGTGCTCTACCACTTGAGCCACAGCTCCACTTCTGGTTTTCTGGTGGTTCATTGGAGATCAGAGCCTCATGGACTTCCCTGCCTGGGTTGGCTTTGAACCACAATCCTCAGATCTCAGTCTCCTGAGTAGCTGGGATGACAGGCGTGAGCCACTAAGCTCAGCTTTCTTTTACTCTTTGCATCACAATCTATATGCAGTACTCTCCTCAGTGACTGCATTACCACTGGCACTTGACTATGCCCTTAATGAGACTCAATCAGGAAACATTTCTACTTTATTTTGACCATCGTTGGAATGGAACCCATGAGTATTGGATATGTTGAGGGCATCTAAATTCGCATCTTCATCCTGGGCTGGCATTTTTCAGAGTCCAGTGGGCGTTTTCATCTGCATGACAGGCTACAAACAGTGCCATTTGCTCTCTGCTTCTCCTCTGGTCCTTATTCTCTTTCTCAGAGGAGCTAAAACACTGCTGAAGGCATCTGCTGGCATTTTAATCCAAAAAAGGACAAAAAGAGAGAGAAGTCCAAGTGTCATGGTAGGGCTGTCGTAGTTCTGAGACAATGTCTCCGGGACAAAGGGAATATAGTTCCTCTCATGTGGAAGTTTGATCTAAATAAGAAGAATTTAGGAGTCATGTGCTTATATATACAGTATATCATTGTATATATTATATGTGTTACATATAATATTGAGATATAATGATCTGAAATGACATATCCTATCTCAAATGACGTATAATTATATATATAATGTAAATATCATTTATGTATCTATAAATAGTTAATTTATATATAAGTATATATTTATACATATGTGTGTACTTATAGAATGACACATATTCTGTTATTTTTATATACAAACATATCATGTAATAATATAATTGCATAAGATAGATACCATATATTTTATTTAATTTATATATAATTATATATACACATAATTTCATTTAATGATATGCATATTACATATATAACAACATATTATATTGTCATTATATAATATATGTTAGTGTATCACATATTATAGTACTCTATCACACATATCAAATATAGCTTTCATAGATAATGATCTATTACGATAATGTTATAATATATAGTATTGGTACGTAAAACTCTATATTATAGCATTATGATAATATAATGATATAATGTATAGTATTAATACATGATACTATATATTACAACAACATAATATGTAGCATGTGTAATATAATAATAAAATATTATAATGGTCTATCAGTACTATATATTATATTGTGATATACACAGATCTTTCGTGTAAGGTAGAGTACGCACAGGAGAGGATCGCAACGGGCTGTCTGCTTTGAGAAGTGACCTCCTGGTTTAAGACAATGAATTATGAGGGGGCTGACGCATCTGTTGTGAGGGGAGGGGCTGAGCTCAAGGGGAGGGTTGGGTGGGAGAGATAGAGGAGGACGATGGAAGGGGGGACGTGGATCAAGATACCTCATTCTCACCCACACTATTTAAAGATTTTTTGTTTTAAACAACCAAGAGGGAATATGGCCTAGTGGCAAGAGTGCTTGCCTCGTATACACGAAGACCGGGGTTCGATTCCCCAGCACCACATAAATAGAAAACAGCCAGAAGTGGCGCTGTGGCTCAAGTGGCAGAGTGCTAGCCTTGAGCAAAAAGAAGCCAGGGACAGTGCTCAGGCCCTGAGGCAAGCTCCAGGGATGGCAAAAAATAAAAAATAAAAAATACATAAAATAAACAACCAAGAGCTAAATGTCTCTTGCATCGCTCAAATCAAGGACTGGCCATGTTTAGCTGTAACTCACTTCTTTCTGCATTTCTCAGCTGTCCTAGAAATGACACGAACACCCAGGGCGAAAATCACCCTTCCTGGTTCTCAACCAACCGTCATGAGTAACACAACAGGTTCCAATCAAATCGTGAAGCAATTGATCTTCAGGGACTGTTCCCCCCCACCCCCAATCACACAGGCAATAACCAAATCTCATTCTGAAACACACTCTCGAGGTACATTAGCTCCTCCAGAATATTGAATTAGACTCCCATATTGATTTTGTTTTGTTTTGTTTTGTTTTGTTTTTTGCCAGTCCTGGGGCTTGAACTCATGGCCTGAGCACCGTCACTGGCTTCATTTTGCTCAAGACTAGCACTCTACCACTTGAGCCACAGAGCTATTTCCAGCTTTTTCTATATGTGGTGCTCAGGAATCGAACCCAGGGCTTTGTATATATGAGGCGAGCACTTTACCACTAGGCCATACTCCCAGCCCTGGACTCCCATATTGGGAGTCTGATTTATTATGCATGTCTGTCTTTCCTCCCTGCTTGCTGGGGAACCTCAAGGTGATTGGCAGACCCTAAAAATATTTCTTCTGACAGCCAGCCATGGAAACAGATGAAATACAAATGGTGAAGATAAGGAGATACTGGAAATTCAGACCTCTTAGCTGCAGAAGGCATAAAAGAAAATGATTAGGGGCTCGTGTGTGTGTGTGTGTGTGTGTGTGTGTGTGTGTGTGTGTGTGTTTGTGTGTGTCAGGTAGCACCTTCCTATTGCCGATGTTTATTTTTTAATCTCTTGCCTCGTATCGCACACATTTCCTTCCGTGTTTGTGCTTCATTATTAATGAACGTCGTTTGCCATACTTGCAGTGTAAATGAATCTGAGTCTTCTTTTGAAGGAACCAGAAGGTATTATTATTATTATTATCTTAACTCATGTTTAATAAGAATAACTGTCTTCTTCCATCTTTACTTTAATCCCTTACTCCCCAACCATCTTGTGCGCATTCCCATATATAGTTGCTTATTAAAATATACCAGCCTCCTTTGGCAACTAGCAATGATTCTCCAACCTTGGTAGCCTGCCACACGGATTCATTTGCCAAAGGACATGGCTCCTTGGATTGGCTTTCTTCTTCTTCTTCTTTTTCTCCACCAGTCATGCCTCTCCACTTTGGGTTGATATTCCAATTGTCTTTCATAAAAGAGTTTTGGAGTTGATAAAATAATGGGAAATTGTAGCTGTACATTGACTGTGGGCAAGAAAGACATTCTTAGGGGAAATTCTGTAGAATGTAACTCAGGGGATCAAGCCCGTGTTTACGCTGATCGAAAGCTCTGGGTTCAAGTCCCAGTCATTTTTTTTTTTTTTGTAAAGCAACCAAAAACTCTTGCAAAGCCAAAGGGAGAAGGAGGCAGACAAATCAAAGTTTGGGAGTCATTGCTTCGTTGTGTATACACACACATATAATTATCTTAAAGATACCTAGTGGTAGCGGATATTCTCTTGTCTTCGAAATAACCTCCAAAAGCGAGGCTATTTCAGGATGACTCCTGGCCATCTCTAATGTCTCATTTAACCTTCCTCTCGGTTAACGGAAATTCCAGATCACTAACCGACTGCAGAATACTGACCTACCTGTCCCTTCCCCCAAACCCAAGCCCTTCGTCTTCATTATCTCCCTCGCCTCTTTATTTTCCTCATTATTGCAAATTAAACCCTTAACAGATAGAGCATCTGGTAAAATCTGCAAGCCAAATGAAAAAATAGGATGGGGGAAAGACTTTATTCATTTTTTTTTGACAATTAAACTCTTTCACTATGATTTCCAATAAGGAGCCCAGATGTACAATTTCAACATGGAATGGGCTTCCCATTTTTAAAGTTATAATTGTTATTATTATTATTATTGGTCCATGTGTGCCCGTTTAGGGCCTTATAGTCGTGTACAGCTCTCTTACTCATGGCTGGTGTTCTACCTCTTTGACAATGCCTCCAGTCCAGCTTTTTGCTGGTTAATTGGAATCCTTTGTCCTTTTCTGTCAAATCCTGATCCTTTAGGTCTTAGCCTCCTATGTAGCTAGGATTCTATTCTCAAGCCATAGGTGCCCGTTTCTTATTCTTTGTTTTGAAATATTCATATTGTTATATTATCTATGTATGTTTTACATACTTATAATTTAAAATGTGTTCATGAAGCCACAAACAAATGCTTTAGTTACAGCATCAATTCATGGTTTGTTTTTTTTTTTTGTTTGTTTTTTTTGGCCAGTCCTGGGCCTTGAACTCAGGGCCTGAGCACTATCCCTGGCTTCTTTTTGCTCAAGGCTAGCACTCTACCACTTGAGCCACAGCGCCACTTGTGGCTTTTTCTATATATGTGGTGCTGGGGAATCGAACCCAGGGCTTCATGTATATGAGGAGAGCACTTTACCACTAGGCCATATTCCCAGCCCCCAATTCATTTTTTAAAAAGGTTTATATACAATACTAACAGTTAATTAAAATGTTTTTTTGTTTTGTTTTTGTAGCAGCTTGAACTCAGGGCCTAGGCATTGTCCCTGAACTTTGTTGCTCAGGGCTGGTGCTCTTAGCCCTTGAGCTGTATGTAACACCACATGCAGCTTTTTAGTGGGTCATTGAAGAGAAGAGTCTCACGGACTTTCCTGCCCAGGCTGGCTTTGAACCAAGATCCTCAGATCTCAGCCTCTCGAGCAGCTGGGATGACAGGCCTTGAGCCACCAGTGTCTGGCTTTAAAGTGCTTTTTAATATAAAGCAAAGTATCTGGCTCCTTGAGAGACTTGAGTATTGGTTGGCTTTTAATTATTTTAAGGTGTTCTTTTCTCTCATTTTAGAAAAGTAAATTTCAATTTGTGGTTGATAACCTGCACTTTGTCAGAATAACATCCAGTGTTTCTATGACATTTTGATTTAATTCCAGCCTCTTCCATGTAGGTAGCTTATCTAATCATTTCCGAATTAGGCCGATGGTTCTTAAAGTTTTCTCTTTTAGAAGTTTACCCACTTCTGTGTCTGAGATAGGTCACCAACCTTTATTTTTCCTTAGTTGTATTAAAACACACACAGACCACAGGGCCTTTGCATAACTCCAGTATCTCCTTTTTCCTTTTCCATTCCCAGCAGAAACAGGTATTCGGTGGCTTATGCCGCTCAAAAGCCTTGGTTATTAAATGCCACCGTGGAAGAAAATATTACATTTGGAAGTCCTTTCAACAGACAGAGGTAATTGTTCATGTATAAATTTTTGAACTGGATCAAAATTAAAACAAACGAAAACCCCCAAATACAAAAAACCCCACAAAACTACTTTTTTTTTTGGTGCCAGTCTTAGGATTTGAACTCAGGGCATGGGTGCCGTCCCTCAGCTCTTTTGCTCAAGGCTAGCGCTCTACCACTTTAGCCACAGCGCCACTATTGGCTTTTATTGGTGGTTTATTGGAGATAAGAGTCTCACAGATTTTCCAGGCTGGTTTTGAACCATGATCCTCAGATCTCAGCCTCCTGAGTAGCTGGGATGACAGGCGTGAGCCACCAGCACCCAGCAAAAAAGAACAAAAAGGAAAAAAAAAAGCTACTCTGATCCATTGCTTTGGTCCTTGGTTTCTGCAGTATTTCCACCTGAAATTTCCTTCTCTCTCCTTACTTCATTTCCATTCTGCTGAACCAGGGCCTCTGAATCAGCTTGTGCATAGGTGTGCAAGTGCACACCCATGCACACGTACAGGGAGGGAGAGAGCGACAAAGAGAGAGGTAGACAGAAAGGAACAGAGGAAAACAGAGAGCTAGAGACAGAGAGACCAAGATGAAGAAACAACAGAGAGAAACAGAGACAGAGAAACAGAGAGAGGGGGAGGGAGGGAGGGGGGAGACGGAGAGGGAGGGAGAAGGAGGGAGAGATTCTGAATTCCCAGCCAGGAGAGGTTGGATAGGCAGCAGGTCTGCCCTGTAGCTGTTTACACCTGGGGTTGACAATAGAAATACAAACTCCAGAGCCCCGGGCTCTGTGGTTCACGCCTGTCATCCCAGCTAATCAGGAGGCTGAGATCTGAGGATCGCAGTTCAAGGCCAGCCTGGGCAGGGGAAAAAATAAATCTGTGAGGCTCTCATCTCCAATGAACCACCCCCCAAAAAGCCTGAAGTGGAGCTGTGGCTCAAGTGGTAGAGCACCAGCCTTGACAGACACACACACACACACACACACACACAGAGCTCAGGGGCAGCCCTCAGGCTCTGAGTTCAAGACCCAGAACCAGTAGAAAATAAAAATGTTTAACCCCCAAATACCTCACAATGTTGGTTATTTTTTTTTTTTTTGCCCCCACCAAAGGTACAAAGCTGTCACAGATGCCTGCTCCCTTCAGCCAGATATTGATTTATTACCATTCGGGGATCAAACTGAAATTGGAGAGAGGGTGAGCTGCCCATCATTTAATGAAGCAAATGCACAGGAAAGCCATTGACATGATCTAGCGAGGTCTCCTGGTTTGTACATGCAAGCGGGTCTCAGGAAGTCCCGGAAGCTTGGGAATTGGGTGCTATTCTAGCCACACGTCTGCAAGCACAGACTCAGGTGACACGTGATTACACAGTGCCTGGAGCCATTATTGAGTGACTACTGCATACATAACTCCGTCGAGACCACAGAGGAATTCTCTGGGAAAGGAAGATTCTAGAAGCCCTGGCTGGGACCAAATGTGATTCTGGCCAGCTGGGAATAAAAAATATTCAGGCCTGATAAATATTTATTTATTTATATGTATTTTATTTATTAATTAATTTATTTAGTGGTCCCTGGGGCTTGAACTCAGGGCCTGGGCGCTGTCCCTGAGCCTCTTTGTGCTCAAGGCTGGTGCTCTACCACTTGAGCCACAGCGCCACTTCCAGCTTTTTTTCTGAGTAGTTTATTAGAGAGAAGAGTCTCACAGACTTTCCTGCCCTGGCTGGATTTGAACTGCGGTCCTCAGATCTCAGCCTCCTGAGTAGAAATGAATGTAACTAGTCCAAACTATGGATATCCTTCAAGCATTGACTGCTAGAAACTTTGAGACTTTTTCTTCCCGATATTGCCATCGCTTAATTCATCTGTGACTAATCGTTTAAAAATTTTTTTGAGGTATTTAACAGATCCTTCACTAATGGGGGACATTGAGGGGATTCTCGATGCTTCTCTCCCAGGGTATCAACCTGAGCGGGGGCCAAAGGCAGAGGATTTGTGTAGCCAGAGCGCTCTATCAGAACACCAACATTGTTTTCTTGGTAAGATGGCGTTGCTTTTGTTCCTTCGTTACTTCTTTTATTTCTGTTTATTTTCCCTCTGCACCGATGAGTCTTTAAATACACAACTACCTTATGGAAGGAGGCTTTGTTTTGAAACAACTTGGCATATTCAAAACACACAGACTATCATGGCTTACTCGTGTGTGTGTGTGTGTGTGTGTGTGTGTCTGTCTGTCTGTCTGTCTGTCTGTCTGTGCCAGTCCTGGGGCTTGAACTCAGGGCCTGGACACTGTCTCTGAGCTCTTCTGCTCAAGGCTGGTGTTCTACCACTTGAGCCACAGCTCCACTTCTGGTTTTCTGGTGGTTCACCGGAGATTAGAGTCTCATGGACTTTCCAGCACAGGCTGGCTTTGAACCTTGATCCTTAGATCTCAGCCTCCTGAGTAGCTGGGATGACAGGCGTGAGCCACCAGTACCTGGAAAACATATATATATTTTTTTAAGATGAGAGAAAATAAAGCTTTTATTTTTGAATGAAAAAATCTTCCTCTTCAGTCCAGAGTCTTTTATTTTTATTTGCCGGTCTTGAACTCAAGCCCTGGGCGCTGTCCCTGAGCCTCTTTGTGCTCAAGGCTGGGGCTCTACCATTGAGCCACAGCTCCACTTCATGTTTCCTGGTGGTTCATGGGAAATGAGTGTCTCATGGACTTTCCTGCCCAGGCTGGCTTTGAACCGCGATCCTCAGATCTCCTGAGTCGCTGGGATGACAGGCGTGAGCCAGCAGGCTCCAGTTATTTCCATCTGTGCTCTTTGGGGCATGGAGTAGTATGCAGGAGAGAACACTCATGGTGTGTGTGACCCGATGGCAGGATGACCCATTCTCGGCCCTGGATATCCACCTGAGCGATCACCTGATGCAGGAAGGGATCCTGAAGTTTCTCCAGGATGACAAAAGGACGCTGGTTCTGGTGACACACAAGCTGCAGTACCTGACACACGCTGATTGGGTGAGCGCGGGAGGGGGGCGGGGCCTGCGGGGGGGGCGGAGCCCGCAGGCTCTGCAGAGCTTGCCCGTGACCTTCCCACTGACCTTGGCGCCTCGCAGATCATCGCCATGAAAGATGGAAGCGTGCTGAGGGAGGGGACGCTGAAAGACATCCAGACCAAAGACGTGGAGCTGTACGAACACTGGAAGACGCTGATGAACCGGCAGGATCAAGAGCTGGAAAAGGTGAGCCCCGTGGTAGAGCGCCCGCCTCCCATGCACGAGGCCCCGGGTTCGATTCCTCGCTTCCCCGGGAACACAAAAGAAGGCACGTGGTGCTGTGGCTCAAATGGTAGAGCGCCAGCCTTGAACCAAAGAAGCTCAGGGACAAAACCCAGGCCTTGAACTCCGGGCCTCAGGCTGGGACTTGAACTCAGAGCCCTGGGTGCTCTACCACTTGAACCACACCTCCAGTTTGGGCTTTTTGGGGGGGATGGTAAATTGGACCTAAGAATCGCTTGGGTTTGTCTTCTCTGGCTGGCTGTAAATCTCACTGCTTAGATCGCAGCCTCCTGAGCGGCTGGGATTACAGGTGTACACTACCAAACGCGTATTGGACCGGCAACCATGTTCTTTGTCCTATCAAGCAAGCAAAAATAAACTCCTGGGGGTGGGGGTTGATGTTTCCCAGAATTCTCCCCGCTCCCCTCTCCTGACCTGGTTTAGTAAAGATTTCTTGGATAAATGAAAGTGCTCTGTACTTAGTCCTCAACACAAACTCAAACCTCAGCACAGTTTCAAATAGTGAACCTGTCATGGATGTACTATGTGTATTTATGAAATTTGCTTTAATAAGGATTCCCTCCCCCCCCCCAGCTTTTTTTGTGGGTGTGCCAGTTCTGGCAGTTTGTCTTGAACTCAGGGCCTGGGGTGCTGTCCCTGAACTTCTTTTGCTCAAGGCTAGTGCTCTATCATTTCAGCCACAGCTCCACTTCCGGCTTCTTCTTCTCCTTCTTTTAACTGATAGTTTAGTGGAGATCACAGTCTCACGGACTTTCCTGCCTGGGCTGGTTTTTGAACCCCGATCCTCAGATCTCAGCCTCCTGAGTGGCTGGGATGACAGGCGGGAGCTACTGGCTCCAAACCACCAAATGCATTTCTAAAGGAGGGTATTTATGAACATCAGTGCTACCCTTAGAAGAAGCAGATCTTCCGAAAGGGATGTAAAAATAAAAATAACAGGGGCTGGGGATATGGCCTAGTGGCAGGAGTGCCCTGGGTTCGATTCCTCAGCACCACATATACAGAAAATGGCCAGAAGTGGCGCTGTGGCTGAAGTGGCAGAGTGCTAGCCTTGAGCAAAAAGAAGCCAGGGACAGTGCTCAGGCCCTGAGTCCAAGGCCCAGGACTGGCCAAAAAAAAAAATAAATAAATAAAATAAATAAAAATAACACAAGCAGCGGTGGCGGAAGGATGCTTTAAGACTGGAGGAGGAAGCACAGCCCTGGGGTGAGTTCGACCCCATTGTGAAATTCCCTCTGCACCTCTGGGACGTGAATTCTGGGTCTCAGTACTGAGTG
Source organism: Perognathus longimembris pacificus (assembly GCF_023159225.1). Lineage (NCBI taxonomy): Eukaryota > Metazoa > Chordata > Mammalia > Rodentia > Heteromyidae > Perognathus > Perognathus longimembris. Next base: position 2,752,224 of record NC_063187.1, read on the forward strand.
TCAACCCTCGAGACTGATAGAAAGCCAGTGGTGTAAACCAGGCACTGGTGGCTCACGCCTGTCATCCCAGCTAATCAGGATGTGGAGATGTGGAGATCACGGTTCAAAGCCAGCCCAGGCAGGAAAGTCTGTGAGACTCTCATCTCCAATGAACCACCAAAAACAAAAGATGTTCAGGGGAGCTATGGCTCAAGGGGTAGAGCACCAGCCTTGAGCAAAAAAAAGGCTCAGGAAGAGCACCTAGGCCCTCAGTTCAAGCCCCAGGACCAGGAAGAAATAAAGCCATTGGTGTGTTGAAGTCATTCATGGGGAGGTAAAGGTGTTCTTTTTTTTTTTTTTTTTTTTTTGGCCAGTCCTGGGCCTTGGACTCAGGGCCTGAGCACTGTCCCTGGCTTCCTTTTGCTCAAGGCTAGCACTCTGCCAACTGAGCCACAGCGCCCCTTCTGGCCGTTTTCCATATATGTGGTACTGGGGAATTGAACCTGGGACTTCATGTATGGGAGGTGAGCACTCTTGCCACTAGGCCATATCCCCAGCCCCATTAAAGGTGTTCTTGTCATTACAAGAGATTCCATTTTCACTGCAGGACATGGAAGCGGACCAGACCACCCTAGAGAGAAAAACGCTGCGAAGAGCCATGTATTCAAGAGAGGGCAAAGCTCAGATGGAGGATGAAGATGAAGGTTAATCTCTTTCTCTCTCTTTTTATTTTGTCAGTGGTAGGGCTTGAACTCAGGCCCTGGACGCTGTCCCTGAGCTTCTTTCACTCAAGGCTGGCGCTCTACCACTTGAGCCACAGCGCCACTTCTGGTTTCCTGGCAATTCATTGCAGATAAGAGTCTCACCGACTTTCCTGCCTGGGCTGGCTTTGAACCTCGGTCCTCAGATCTTAGCCTCCAGAGGAGCTGGGATGACAGGCGTTAGCCACCAACTCCTGGCTCGCTTGGTTCTTTGCCTATAAAACCTCTCACTAGCTTAGCACTGGCTTTCCACTGAGCTGTTTTCCTTCCTCTTTCTCCACCTGCCAAGAATCTGGGATTACAGGCGGGAGTCCCTGTGCCCAGCCTCACTCCCCTTCTGTGTATGTAGAGGAAGAAGAGGAGGAAGATGACGATGATAACATGTCCACCGTGATGCGGTGTAGGACCAAGATGCCCTGGAAGACATGCTGGTGGTACTTGACTTCCGGAGGCTTCTTCCTGCTCTTTCTGATGATCTTCTCCAAGCTGCTGAAGCACTCTGTGATTGTGGCCATTGACTACTGGTTGGCCACCTGGACCTCCACCTATAGCATTGCCAGCGCCGGCAAGGCTGACCAGGTACCTGGGTGGTTCAAAGCCAGCCTGGGCAGGAAAGCCCATGAGACTCTTAGCTCCAATGAACCACCAGAAAACAAGAAGTGGAGCTGTGGCTCAAGTGGTAGAGCCCCAGCCCTAAGGAAAATAAATGGAGAGCTCTGAGACCGTGAGTTCAAGCCCTAGGACTGGCACGTGCGTGCACACACACACACGCACACAATTGAGATCTGCAATATTTCGGTCATCAGAAGAAACATTTGAGCAGAAGGCGTGGATTTGAACTGAAGGGAGTTCTGTTCACACGTGCAACACACGTGTAACTTGTGTGTGTCATGAGTCTCACAACCACACAGGTGTATATGTATATGCATACACGTATATATACACACACGCACATATATATGCACAATACAGATACATGCATACACGCATGCATGCTCATATATATACACACATACACGCACACATATATATGCCTGTGCACACGTATACACATACACGTGCATCTAGCACGTTTTTGTCATGGCTCTGATGAGTTTTGTTCTAACTCTCTCTACCACTGGTTGAGTGGATGATTCCAGAGAAGAATCAAGTTAATGTTACCAAAAAACAATCAAAGCATCTACTCTGATCTGAAAACACCATTGATTCCTCTACTATCCCAAACCTTGAAGGGAGTGAAGGAAGATGGCAGACTCAGGCTGGGCCCGTGGGGTGGGGTGGTGGTGGGACTCTACTTCAAACCTCCCATCCTTGGATCTCAGCTTCCTGAGTAGCAGGGATTACAGGCGGGCGCGCCTGAGCCCGGCCGTAGCTGCTTGCCGTCTGGATCTCTCGGGAGAATGAGGGCGCTGGTGAACTCTGGGCTTTTGCTTTGTAGACCTACTACGTGGCTGGATTCAGCATCCTCTGCGGAGCTGGCATTGTGCTGTGCCTTGTCACTTCCCTCACCGTGGAGTGGATGGGGCTGACGGCAGCCAAGAACCTGCACCACAATCTTCTCAATAAGATTATCCTGGGACCTATAAGGTAAAAAGTAAAGTCCTCATTTCCCCTTCCCACATGTGACACGATCAAAACCTCACCTTGCCCACTTCAGTGAAATGTGAAGAAGAAAAAAAACAAACTTCTAGAATGTCCAGAATGATGGAGAACAAAGTGAAAATCTTTCACGGAGCCAGGAGCTGGTGGCTCCCGCCTGTCATCCCAGCTACTCAGGAGGCTGAGATCTGAGGATCGTGGTTCAAAGCCAGCCCGGGCAGGAAAGTTGGTGAGATTCTTCTCTCCAAGGAACCACCAGAAAACCAGACATGGAGCTGTGGCTCAAGTGGTAGAGCACCAGCCTTGAGCATAGAAACAGACATATAAAATTGTACATAGAAACATAGTACATAGAAACAGACATGTTAAATTATACATAGAAACATAGTACATAGAAACAGACATATTAAATTATACATAGAAACAGACATATTAAATTATACATAGAAACATAGTACATAGAAACAGACATATTAAATTATACATAGAAACATAGTACATAGAAACAGACATATTAAATTGAACTCCCTTTGTACAACTCTTTAGACATGTCAACAATGTTGGAAAGAATATAAACAAATAATAATAATAATAATAAAAGGCGAAGACTTTCCACAATCATTCAGCAAATGCATGAGATAGCGTCTCGCCTCTGTGACCCACAATGTCCATGAGCCATGTGAAGGTTCTAGAACATTCAGTGAGATAATACAGAGCCGGTCTCCTCCTTGTGCAGGTTCTTTGATACAACACCCCTGGGACTGATTCTCAATCGATTTTCAGCGGATACTAATATCATCGATCAGGTGCGTCTCAAACTGCATTGCCCAATGGGGGCTCCACGGCGTCTCCCACACTTAGCACGGTGATTCTGGATCTTTCTTTTTCTGATCTTTGAGAAACATGATTATTTCCTCCATTCTCCATTTCCTGCCCATGTAAATACACCTATTTCCCCTTCCACACGTGGTGGAAACGTAACTCTAAAAGTGATTCTGGCTCTGGTGTCCCCCGCCTGTCATCCCAGCTACTCAGGAGGCTGAGATCTGAGGATCGTGGTTCAAAGCCAGCCTGGGCAGGAAAGTCCCTGAGACTCTTATCTCCAATGAACCACCAGAAAACCACAAGTGGAGCTGTGGCTCAAGTGGTAGAGCACCAGCCTTGAGCAAAAGAGCTCAGGGACAGCCCTGAGTGGAAAGAAGGGAGAGAAGGAAGGAAGGGAGGGAGGGAGGGAGGGAGGGCGGGAGGGAGGGAGGGAGGGAGGAGGAGAGTGAAGGAAGAAGGAAGGAAGGAAAGTAGGAAGGCAGGCAGAGCAAAGCAAGCAGGCAAAAGCACAAAAGGAAGGAGGAGGGAGGAAGAGAAGGAACAGAAGCGAATGCAATACAGGAAGGGGCCGGGCTGGGCAGGTGGGGTAGCTGGTCCTCCATGGCGGGTGGGAATGGGTGCGGGCTGGGATGGTCTCCTTGGCACTGAATCCAGACGTTCTGTGCCATCCTTCTTCTAGCACATTCCACCCACCCTGGAGTCCCTGACACGCTCCACCCTGCTCTGCCTGTCGGCCATTGGCATGATTTCCTACGCCACCCCCGTGTTCCTGGTGGCCCTCCTGCCCCTGGGGGTGGCCTTCTACTTCATCCAGAAGTACTTCCGGGTGGCCTCCAAGTAGGTCATGCTTTTCTTTCCTATTGCTGCTGGGGAAATAATGCAACAAAGCCCACGATGGTGGTGGGGGGGGGGAAGCCAAGCGCGGAACTGAGCAATGCCCCTTCCTGAGTTCAAATCCAGCTCTGGTTGTTACAATAATACTGACCCGCTCTGGCTGATGATTGATTTTTTTTCCGTTTTTTAAGCCGATCGCCACACATTTCTCTCAACTGCTTGTCTGGGCCTTTGCAATGGTAATGTGTGAACTGGTCTTTTGAAGTGTTTTCTTGTTGTTGTTGTTGTTCAATCAGTCCTGGGGCTTGAACTCAGGGCCTGGGCACTGTCCCTGAGCTATTCTGCTCAAGGCTGGCGCTCTACCACTTGAGCCACAGCGCCACTTCCAGGTTCCTGCTGGTTCATTTGGAGAGGAGAGTCTCATGGACTTTCCTGCCCTGGCTGGCTTTGAACCATGATCCTCAGATCTCAGCCTCTTGAGTAGCTGGGAGGATAGGCGGGAGCCACTGCTCTGGTGCCTGGCTTAGATGATTTTTGCTCATTTGTTAGTTTCATTGCGAATCATACCCTATTTCAACCAGTTATTCACTTGGGCTTTTTAGTTTTAACCATTTGGCAAGTCAATTTGAATGCAAAAGTCTGACACTATATATATTTTTATATATGTATATATAAATATATAATATAATATATAATATAATATAATATAGAATAATATAATTACTATAATATATAATATATAATGTCATCCCAGCTACTCAGGAGGCTGAGATCTGAGGATCGTGGTTCAAAGCCAGCCTGGGCAGGAAAGTCTGTGAGACTCTGATCTCCAATGAACCACCAGGAAACAAGAAGTGGCGCTATGTCTCAAGTGGTAGAGCACCAGCCTTGAGTGAAAGAGCTCAGGGACAGCACCCAGGCCCTGAGTTCAAGCCCCAGGACTGACCAAACAAACCCAACCCCCCTTTTTCAGATTGTGTCACACCTGAAGTAAGCGCTACAGGAAATCCAGCGACTTGCAGCTGCCATTCCGGCCTGGGGGATGCGTGGTGTTTATTTGGTCAGGGAAACTCGAGGACAGACCTTTGACGAGGATGTCCGTGGCGTAAATAAACATGGACTACAGGCGTCAGCGCAGCACTGGGCAGAACCCGGGAAGTTCAGTGCGGGTCTCTGACCCTTGACACAGGCGAAGCTTTCTTTTTCACCCGTTCCCTCTCCCCCTAGGGACCTCCAGGAGCTGGATGACAGCACCCAGCTCCCTCTGCTTTGCCACTTCTCAGAAACGGCGGAAGGACTCACCACCATTAGGGCCTTTAGGTGAGTATTCACCTTGCACACGTGAATGAAGGCCCTCTGGCTGGATGGGGAGGGGTCCCCCAGTGAGCTGACCCAGGAGTATAAAACCCGGGGTCCCCCACCCCAAGTGTTCACAGGCGATCACAGAGTCGGAGCGCCGGTGGCTCGAGCTCATGATCCTAGCTACAAGGATCGCAGTTCAAAGCCAGCCAAGTCCATGTGACTCTTCAGCAAAAAGCCAGAAGTGGCGCTGCGGCTCAAGGGGCAGAGCGCCAGCCTTGAACAAAAAGGGCTCAGGGGCAGTGCCCGGGCCCTGAGTTCAAGCCCCAGGACTGGCACACCCACAGAAAGGGTGCAAAAGAGGAGAGTCTGGGGGCAAGGCACATTTTATGCGTTTATAGACGTGCCAGAATGAAAGCTTCTTGCGTGAATAATGGAGGCTGCTCGCTAAACGCGAGGGGGAAAGCAGCAAGACCAACAAAAGACCAAATAATATTCTGGAGACATATTAACTCTGTGATTTAGGCCAGGTACTAAAAAATCCCGAATTCTGTTTGCTCATGGTAAGGTAGAGAAATTGATTTTATTGATGAAATCAATCTGGCTTATGTTTTTTTGTCTTGTTTTGTTTTTGCCAGTCCTGGGGCTTGAACTCAGGGCCTGAGCACTGTCCCTGGCTTCTTTTTGTTCAAGGCTACCACTCTGCCACTTGAGCCACAGCTCTACCTACACATTTTGCTGGTTCATTGGAGATGAGAATCTCACAGGACTTTCCTGCCCAGGCTGGCTTCAAACCTCGATCCTCACATCTCAGCCTCCTGAGGAGCTGGGATGACAGGTGGCAGCACCAGCGCCCAGCCGGTAGACCATTCCGTACTGTGAACTACCAACAGTTTTAAAAAGCTAGAATGATTGATTTCCCTTCCCCTCCCCACCCAAAAAAAAAAAGTCTCAGCAAAAGTTGAAATCATACTTCTCAGTCAAACTCTGTATTTTGGTGTGTGACTTGGGATATTTTTTTACTTCGCATTGACCATGTCTGGACACCTGAGAAGTCTGGGTGGTGGGTAGTGGGATAGCTTACCTAGGTCCTGGAAAACCCATGCAGGATCTTAGACATAACCAGAAGAATTCGTTATTAGCTGATGTTAACTCATTTGATAAGGGTTCTAACTATACCATCTTAAAGGTAAAAACTTCCCACAAAAAGTACATTCTGAGACTTTTGAAGGGTCCATGTGTTTAATTTTGTGTTAGGCACTGGCTCATATTGTTCATTTATTCCTTTGTCTCCCATCTCACTTAATAGTGGCTGGGAATATGGCCTAGTGGCAAGAGTGCTTGCCTCCTATACAAGAAGCCCTGGGTTCGATTCCCCAGCACCACATATACAGAAAATGGCCAGAAGTGGTGCTGTGGCTCAAGTGGCAGAGTGCTAGCCTTGAGCACAAAGAATCCAGGGACAGTGCTCAGGCCCTGAGTTCAAGCCCAGGACTGGCACAAAAAAAAAAAAGAGACTTAATAGTAAGTGTATGTAAAATTTTCACATTGAAATTATACAAACATTTGATAAAAAAAATAAAAACCTTGTTAGCTTGATACTTAACAGGAATTACAACCTAGCAGTCTTGTTGGAGAAAGAATTATCTTCATCCGTGGAGAGCTTGGAGAAGGAACCATATATAAACCCAGAGACAATATGCTATGGTACAGCAAAAAAAGGAAGTTTTGCAAACTCACATACTTCTAGGCTTGAAATTCTTTGCGGCAGGGCCTGTTTGCTATAATTCTTGAGAGTGTTGGTTGAAATTTTCAGAGCTTCTCTAAGGAAAAGGTTTGGGCTTCAACTAGTGTTAAGTCTGGTCCCAAATTTCAGTGGAAATTCAAATTCACACAATCGGGATTTTATTTAGAGGTTCTCCTAATAGACCAATCCTTCATTTTGCTCTATTGTCTTAAAATTTCTGTTTCAAACAGCTACATTACTTGATTAAGACAATGTTAAAATGAAAAAAAATATTTAAAAAGCCAGAACGAGCAAGCGTAGAAAAGGCAGGGTATGGCTGGCTCCTAAAGATGTTTCTAGATTCCTTCCATGTGATATTTGTGGCCTAGAAGGGGCTGTGTTCTTTAAATATTTTTTTTCTATCCGTTTGTTTCTATCTCTCACCTCCCCGATACGTTGCAATCTTGAGCTCTTTGGAAATAAGTGAGCATTTACTAATTAGTCTCCATCCACACTCTGAGTTCTTGCAGTTCCATATGCAAACACAAAGCTCTTTAAAAAAATAATAATAACCCCAAATAAAAACCCTACCACAGTTCAATTAGACTCCGAAGTCAACGGCCTTTCCTATATATTTTTTTAAAGACAAAACTTTTTATTTAATTAATTACTTTTTTTGGTCTGACAAAATAAAGGTCTCAGAATGTACAAGGAGATAAGTTGCATGTGGACGAAGAGACACAGGCAAGAATGAGTCCAAGTTTCCATTAGGAAAACGGGTTTCCTGCCAAGTTAGAGACAGGTTTAGTCCCCGCATCACCATGGTGCAGCCGGGGCTTTCTGACTGCTCTAACTGTTGTGTATGTAAAGCCTTCTGCTCAGCACGCCGGCTACCTGGAAAACTCTCCCTCATCCCTAAAAACCCTTTGCCCAGTGTATTCTGGGAGATCGGTCCTCCATGGAGTCGTAACCACTTCCAGCTCAGCTCCCTTCTCTGCAGTGCACAGAGCGTGTTTTTGCCTGACACTCACTCTGATTTAGAGTCTGGGATGTGCTTTTATTTTATTTGTTTATTTTTTGCTGGTCCTGGGACTTGAACTCAGGGCCTGGGCACTGTCCCTGAGTCTTTTGGCTCCAGGCTGGCGCTCTACCACTTGAGCCACAGCGCCACGTCCGGCTTTTGGGTGGTTCATTGGAAAGAAGAGTCTCCTAGAGTTTCCAACCAGGATCCTGGGATCTCAGCCTCCCGAGTGGCCGGAACGACAGGCCTCAGCTACCTGACACACACACACATCTCTCTTTATAGGTCACATTTACCACCTCTGTCAATCACCTTGGGACCCTGCCTGCTTCTGGTGCATTCACTGTACTGTGCCTTCAAGGCTCGTTTGGAGGCTGGTGATTGTGTTGGGGGGGGGAGGGGGTGGTTGGGTTCGGGCCCCCTGTGCAAGTTTGGGTCAAAGCTGCAGTCCTCCAAGTGAAGTCATCGTTTGGCTCTGATGACGGAATCTTCCAAGGCGTGCAGATGAGAGGCGGCTGTCTGACTGAGTTATCTCTCTGCTTTGGCACAGTGGAGTGACTAGATTGATTGGAATGATATGAGAAATTTGCTATGTATTGGCTGTGTGGATTGCTTGGGAGAGACAAGCCAACGCCCCACACAGGAATTCTTCATTCATATATATATATATATATATATATATATATATGCACACATAGATGCATATATATGCACACAAATGATCATTTACTAAGAAGATTTGCAGTTATGTGTTCGGGTTTTGTTTTGTTTTGCCAGTCCTGGGGCTTGAACTCAGGGCCTGGGCACTGTCCCAGAGCTTCTTTTGCTCAAGCCTGGTGCTCTACCACTTGAACCACAGCGCCACTCGTGGTTTTCTGGTGGTTCATTGGAGATAAGAGTCTGGTGGATGTTCCTGCCCAGGCTGGCTTTGAACTGTGATCCTCAGATCTCAGCCTCCTGAGAAGCTGGGATGACCGGCGAGGGCTGCCTTTTCCTCACCTGTCCTGTGGGGCTGACACGGCCATGTTGTTCACTGCAGGCATGAAGCAAGGTTTAAGCAGCGCATGCTGGAGCTGACTGACACCAACAACATCGCCTACTTGTTCCTGTCGGCGGCTAACAGGTGGCTGGAAGTCAGGACGGTGAGTCTCCTTCCCGGACTTCAAGATGGAAAACCCAACAGAAGGAGAAGGCCAGCAGGCTGCGAAGGTGGCTTAGTGGTAGAGTGCTTGCCTCGCATGCATGAAGCCCTGGGTTCGATTCCTCAGCACCACATATACAGAAAAAGCCGGAAGTGGCGCTGTGGCTCAAGTGGCAGAGTGCTAGCCTTGAGCAAAAGGGAGCCAGGGACAGTGCTCAGGCCCTGAGTTCAAGCCCCAGGGTGCTCTCTCTCTCTCTCTCTCTCTCTCTCTCTCTCTCTCTCTCTCTCTCACACACACACACACACACACACACACACACACACACACATTGTCATTCTCTGAGAACCAAGACCAGCCTCACATTTCTTTTTTTTTTTTTGGCCAGTCCTGGGCCTTGGACTCAGGGCCTGAGCACTGTCCCTGGCTTCTTCCCGCTCAAGGCTAGCACTCTGCCACTTGAGCCACAGCGCTGCTTCTGGCCGTTTTCTGTATATGTGGTGCTGGGGAATCGAACCTAGGGCCTCATGTATCCGAGGCAGGCACTCTTGCCACTAGGCTATATACCCAGCCCCCTCACATTTCTTGAATTGGGCAAAAGAGCTCATGCTGTTGAAGCGCCCAATGGAATTTAAGCTAAACATTTTAGTCAATTGCAAAGCAGCCTCAAAAGAAGCAAAAACCAAAAACAAATTATGTTTATGATGGTGCCTAGAACACATAACTTAACAGAATAGCAAATATTTACAGAACCGGAATTTTTTTTTAAAGGCTGAATTTGACACGTGGTCACACGCAGGGGGAGCTGGATTTGCCCAGAGAGAGGATGCAGGTTGCTAGGTGTTAAATCAAAAATAAAAACTACAGTTAATAGTCATAGCTTGTGGGCTGGGAATATGGCCTAGTGGCAAGAGTGCTTGCCTCGTATACATGAAGCCCTGGGTTCGATTCCCCAGCACCATATATATAGAAAACGGCCAGAAGTGGCGCTGTGGCTCAAGTGGCAGAGTGCTAGCCTTGAGCAAAGAGAAGCCAGGGACAGTGCTCAGGCCCTGAGTCCAAGCCCAGGACTGGCAAAAAAAAAAAAAAAAAAATAGTCATAGCTTGCTTTTGTGTTAATTTTTCTTTCTTTTTTGCTCAAGGCTGGAGCTTTGCCCCCTGGCCCACGTGTTCATAAGAGGCTCTCTGATGTCTGCCTGGTTTGGCTGGCCTCAAACCTCAATCCTCAGTTCTCAGCCTCTTCGGTCACTAGGGTTAGAATCATGAACCAGCAGTGCCTAGCTATCGTTTACAAAATTTAAAAAAAAACATTGATTTAAAAAAGAAAAAATATCTAGATACTTGTATGACTTAGGAGGCAGAATTTCTCCGAAATGACAGGTAACATAAAGACAAACTAAGTGTTGCTCAATATTTATAACCAAACACAAACATATTCCCGAACCCTCTCCATGCCTCCGTCCTCATGTTAAGCATCTATTTCTTGTGTGTATGTGTGTTTAACATTTGTGTTCTGGAAATCCAGCTGTGGCTCAAGTGGTAGAGCGCTAGCTAGCCTGGAGCAAAAACAGCTCAGAGACAGCACCCAGGCCTTGCATTTCAAGCCCTAGGACCAACACAAAAAATAATAATATGAACATTTGCCTAATATCTCCTAAAGGAAACCACCCTATTGCAGTAACAGAATTCACTGTAAAATATAGCTTAATAAAAGAACATTCCAGCCGACTCACTGAGGAGGCTGAGATCTGAGGATTGTGGTTCGAAGCCAGCCTGGGTAGGAAAGTCCGTGAGATTCTTCTGTGCAACGAACCACCAGAAAACTGGAAGTGGAGCTGTGGCTCAAGTGGTAGAGCACCAGCTTTGATCAGAAGAGCTCAGGGACAGCACCCAGGCCTTGAGTTCAAGTCCCACCACTGACAAAAAATAACGCAGACTATTCCAGAATTGTAATGGCGGAGTGGTAGTAGGTCTGTCTGTCTGGATGAGCAATAAGTGTGTATTTCATGTGCACGGATTTTTTGTGGTATGACAACCCCATTTCCCACACAAGTGTTGAACAAGAATCTGCACACAAGCCTTATGTTCTGTTCTCAAAGCCAAAACACCAGCTAGCAGAGCTGCACGCTTGCCAAGAAAGGCCCGGCCTGCCGGGGCCAGGAGAGCGCGTGGAGAGGTTTCATTAGGTCCCACAATTGCCACTCTGCGTGGAAAACCCATCCCACTCCCCGCGTGTTCAAGTCCCGGCTCCACGTGTGCAAACGTCAGGGAAATAATGCTATTTTGAGCAGCAAGAGCCACCGCTGGCGTTCATGGCTTTCCCTGTGCATCCTTCCTTCATGCTTGTGAGACAGGGCTCACTGTGCAACCAGGCTGGCCTTGAACTCATGGCCCTCCTGCCTTCCACCCTGCAAGGGCTGGGATTCCAGCCTCATTTCATCACGTTGTCATCCAGGGATTATGATGCATTGGCTTGCTTGGTGTGCATTGCAGTCGGTCCAAGATGGACTACAGCAGTCTTGTGGCTCAAAACAAATGTCCTTTAAAAAGGAAAAGAATAGGGGCTGGGGATATAGCCTAGTGGCAAGAGTGCCTGCCTCAGTATACCCGAGGCCCTAGGTTCGATTCCCCAGCACCACATATACAGAAAACGGCCAGAAGCGGCGCTGTGGCTCAAGTGGCAGAGTGCTAGCCTTGAGCAAAAAGAGGCCAGGGACAGTGCTCAGGCCCTGAGTCCAAGGCCCAGGACTGGCCAAAAAAAAAAAAAAAAAAAAAGGAAAAGAATATACACGGGCGTTCTTCCTGGGGTTGAGAGAGAGAGAGAGAGAGAGAGAGAGACAGACAGACAGACAAATAGAAACAGAGAGAGAGACAGAGACAGACAGAGAGACAGAGAGAGAGGAAGAGGGGAGGGGAGAGAAAAGAGAAGGAAGAACAGTAGGGGAGACCAGAAGAGGGGAGGGAAGGGAGAGAGAGGAGAGGTGGGAGGGTGGGAAGATGGGAGGAGAGAGAGAGAGAGAGAGAGAGAGAGAGAGAGAGAGAGAGAGAGAGAGAGAGATCACAGCATCCTTTGCGTCAGATTCTTTGCAGGAAAAAGCCAGTTTGGGTAAGGAACTTTAACTGATGGATTGCATTTCTTCTGCAGATAGATAGAAGGGTCCTTTGTGTGTCACAATGTCATCAGCTGTACTTGAATACCATCATGTTTGTGTGCACACTCACACGCATGTACACACACACACATTGTCCTGGGGACAAACCCGTAAGATTCATTCGGTTCAATGACTTTTTTTTTTTTTGTTAATGGTGGGGCTTGAACTCAGGGCCTGGGCACTGTCCATGAGCTTCTTTTTGTTCAAGGCTGGCGCTCTACCACTTGAGCCACAGCTCCACTTCCGGTTTCCTGGTGGTTCATTGGAGATAAGACTCTCACTGATTTTCCTGCCCAGGCTGGCTTTGAACTGTGATCCTCAGATCTCAGCTCCTGAGTAGCTGGGATGACAGGCGGGAGCCAACTTGCACCTGGCTTTCATATTTATTTGAACCTGGAGAAATGATATCATAAGACACATTAGGACAAAGGAGAAGAGTCTAGAAGAATATTTTTTTAATGTTTTGGCTGGTATTAAAGTCATTTTTTCCAGGCCCCCCTCCCCCCAGTTTTTCCTGGCAGGGGTTCGAGCTGTGATTTTGTGCAATGTGTCACTCATGGCCTAACCTTTGAAATGCTGTCCAGGGCAGGGTTTGTTTCTCTCTCTCTCTCTCTCTCTCTCTCTCTCTCTCTCTCTTTCTCTCTCTCTCTCTCTCTCTTCATCTCTCTACACTAAACAATTCCACTCTCTTGGCCTTCACACATCTACATTTGCAGAAGTTGTGTAATTCTATCTGAAGCCTATCTGTCTTTTCCCAGACTTTTGTCTTGCTCTGTGGTGAAAGATAAAAGAAAACTGACATGGAGAAGCCAAAAAAAAAATTTTTTTTTAAGATTTAAAAAAAAAAAAGCTTGGGTCAACATCAACATATTAAAATTAAAGTAGCCTTCAGGATGGGCTTGCACAAGAATCTGGCTTGGGAAATGACCAAGGCCCTGGAAATTTTGTGTGGATTCACAATATCACCCTAGACTGGTGGGCAACAATCCAATCATTTGGAGGCCCTCTACGGGGGTTTTGTGTCTGATTGGAATGGAAAGAAAGAGGTTGTTAGGCTTTTCTCAGTTCTACTTACAAATCTGTTTCATGGACGACTACAGTTTTGGTTGTAAGGCAGGGAATGTTGTTTAGTTCCTAGAAATATGACAAATGGCTCCATAAAATCGAAGTCTTCTCTTCTGTCGAGGAGATTCAGCTTCATACAAATTAATGGAAGTTAGGCTTGGTGCCAGTGGTTCACGCCTGTCATCCCAGTGATTCAGGAGGCTGAGATCTGAGGATCAGGGTTCAAAGCCAGCCTGGGCAGGAAAGTCCATGAGACTCTGATCTCCGACGACCACCAGAAAACTGGAAGTGGAGCCGTGGCTCAAGTGGTAGAGCACCAGCCTTGAGCTGAAGAGCTCAGGGACAGCGCCCAGGCCCTGAGTTCAAGCCCCAGGACTGGTATTAATATATATATATATGAATATATATACATACGTATATATATATATGTACATTCATATATATGTGTGTATATATATGGAAGGGAGTATTACTGCCTCTGGGATTTATTGCTTCAAGATATTAATGCAATCATTTTTCTTTTAAATTCTATGTGCTGATTGGGTGAATCAATATGGAAGTATAGTTTGGATGTTTGTCGTGCACACACTTGTGTGTGCGTGTGCATGTGTGTGTGCGCGCACGTATGCGTACCAATCATGGGGCTTGAACTCAGGGCCTGGGCGCCCACCCTGAGCTCTTCTGCTGAAGGCTAGCGCTCTACCACTTGGAGTCACGGCCCCACTTGCAATGTCCTGGTGGTTGATTAGAGATCAGAGTCTCATGGAGTTTCCTGTCCAGGCTGGCTTTGAACCGCGATCCTCAGATCGCAGCCTCCTGAGTCACTGGGATGACAGGCGGGAGCCACCAATGCCGGGCTACAAATGGAGATTTTTTTTGAGGAAGAAAATGTTGTGTCCAGTCCTGGCTGACACAGGGTTCACAGCAACCCCCCCTGGCAAAGTATTTAACTTCTGTGAACCCCAATTGTCTTCTATGGGGGGGTAGTGGGGGTCACTTAAAGCCATCAAAGGTCAGGTCATGTCTCCGGATCTGACCACCCGCAGCCTAAGACACGGTGAGTCCTCATTCCGACACCCCAGGGTCCTGGTGTGATCCCGTGTCCCCTCCACCTCTGCTCTTCTGCCACGGCTGGTGTGTTGGGGTGAGGAGCTGGGGGGGGGGGGCGTCTCCCCACTCCCCTCTTTGCTTCTCTCCCAGGACTACCTGGGTGCCTGCATCGTCCTGACCGCCTCCATCGCCTCCATCAGCCGGCCCTTCAACTCCGGCCTGGTGGGCCTGGGCCTTCTCTATGCCCTCACGGTAGGTTGATCCAGAACGTTCTGGAACATTCTCACTCTTTCCATCTGCCCTCCCTGGGTCACTGGAGAGGAAATGTGGGATGAGGAGCAAAATGATAGCTTGGGAATCAGCATTCTGTGGGCCCCAAAATGTCACACGGGCTTATTTCTGACATTTTCAACCCAGTGTGGACAGACTCCATTTTCTGGGCTCTCCCAAAGTTGTTGGGAAATCCCCCGGCCTGGGCTGTGCACACGCGGCTGGGGACGTGCAAACACTGTGAGCAGTGTGGAAGGGAAAATGAGGGGGGTCGAGGAGACGTGGAACCGCTTGTCCTGGGGTGATTGGTCTCACGTCTGCTACCCCACCGTGGAGTGCACCCCACAATGGAGCCCAACGGCCACTGGCACCCCACCCGAGAACGTCCAGTGATCAGGATAAGAGCACAGTCTCCTACTGATAGACATGTTCTAGACAGACAGGCAGGCAGGCAGACAGATGGACGAACAGATGGATGGATGGATGGACAGTCAGGTAGATAGACTGACAGACAGATGGACAGACAGGCAGACAGACAGATGGATGGATGGACAGATGGATAGATAAGTGGGTGGATAGATAGATGGATAGGTAGATGGCTGGACAGATGGATGGACAAAGATGGATAGGTGGACGGGTAGATGGGAGACAGACAGGTAGACAGATGGACAGATAAATAAATAGATGGGTGGATGGACAGAAAAATGGTGTGGACAGATGGACAGATGGATGGACAGAGAAAAATAGATGGACAAATGGACAGAGATGGAAGGATGGATAGATGAATGAATGGGTAGACAGACGGATGGATGGACAGATGGATGGATTGATAGAAGGATAGACAGACAATGGAAAGACAGGCAGCCAGACAGGTAGGTGGGTAGGTAGGTAGGTAGATAGATAGATAGATAGATAGATAGATAGATAGATAGATAGATGAACAGACAAGCGGATGGATGGATGGATGTGTGGATGAGTAAATGGATGGATGGGTGCATGATGGATGGATGGATGGGTGGATGGATGGTGGATGGATGGATGGGATGGATGGGTGGATGGATGAGTGGATGGATGGGTGGATGGATGGTGGATGGATGGATGGATGGGTCGATGGATGGATGGGTGAGTGGATGGATGGATGGATGGGTAGATGGGTGGGTGGGTGGATGGATGGATGGATGGATGGATGGTGGATGGATGGATGGATAGATGGGTGGATGAATGGTGGATGGATGGGTGGATGGATGGATGAATGGATGGGTGAGTGGATGGATGGATGGATGGATGGATGGATGGATGGGTGAGTGGATGGATGGATGGATGGGTAGATGGGGTGGGTGGATGGATGGTGGGTGGGTGGATGGATGGATGGATGGATGGGTGGATGGGTGGATGGGTGGATGGATAGATGGATGATTAGGGAAGATGGACAGAGACATCGAGCTGGCAGACATGACAATAGCAGATGGACAGATGATGGCTAGCCTCGGTGTGCCATGTCAGTGGGTGTGCCTTGGGTCCACGTGTGAGGTGATTTTCCCTGCACTCCCTCCCCCACGCTTACGACTTCGCCGCGGCACAGATCACCAACTACCTGAACTGGGTGGTGCGGAACCTGGCGGACCTAGAGGTGCAGATGGGCGCCGTGAAGAAGGTGAACAGCTTCCTGTCCATGGAGTCAGAGAATTACGAAGGCACCATGGGGTAATGCTGCTCCTTCCCCCGGGGCTCCCTGCTGGTCTCCATCTCTGTGTGTGTGTGTGTGTGTGTGTGTGTGTGTGTGTGTGCATTCTTTTTTTTTTTCCTTTTTCTTTTTCCTTTTTGTTCAGTCGTGGGACTTGAACTCAGAGCCTGGGCGCCATCCTTGAGCTCTTTTGCTCAAGGCTGGTGCTGTACCACTTGAACCACAGCCCCACTTCTGGTTTTCTGGTGGTTCATTGGAGATGAGAGTCTCACAGACTTTCCTGCCTGGGCTGACTTTGAACAAAAACAGTTCATTTAATTTGAATGTGAATTAAAATGTAAAAAGAAACAGAGAGGCTCCTCTGCCACAAAGCTTGATTCAACATTAAAATTGGGGGGAGCAGTTAGAGGTATATTAAATTATTACTGAAAATACACATTTAAAAGAATGAATTTCTGTATATCCATCCATCTATCTATCCATCCATCATCTCTATTATGTCATCAATTTGTCTATCTATCTATCTATCTATCTATCTATCTATCTATCTGTCTGTCTATCATTTATCTCTCATTTATTTATCTCTAATTATCTTCACTATCTACCCATCCACCTGCCAATCAGTGAATTCCTCCACTCCTTCTAGATCCTTCCCAAGTCCCAGAGCACTGGCCGCAGGAAGGGGAGATCAAGATTCACGATCTGTGCGTCAGATATGAGGAATAATCTCAAGCCCGTTCTTAAACACGTCAAAGCTTACATCAAACCTGGGCAAAAGGTACCGAATTCATGACCTCTTCATTTGCTGTCTAACATAAAATCTCCGATGAAGCCACTGAAACCCCTCATTCTTTCTTTCTTTTTTTTTTTTTTTTTTCTTGCCAGTCCTGGGGCTTGGACTCAGGGCCTGGAGCACTGTCCCTGGCTTCTTTTTGCTCAAGGCTAGCACTCTGCCACTTGAGCCACAGCGCCACTTCTGGCCATTTTCTGTATATGTGGTGCTAAGGAATTGAACCCAGGGCTTCATGTATACGAGGCAAGCGCTCTTGCCACTAGGCCATATTCCCAGCCCTAACCCCTCAGATTCTTGGTGCCTCCAATCCATCAGTATATTATTACTAGGGCCCATATGATTTGCCTTGCACAGCAGGGTAAAATTGTCTGCACAGAAGATAAAGGAAGGCCAGGTGCCCTGTCATCCCAGCCACCCAGGAGGCTGAGATCTGAGGATCACAGTTCAAAGCCAGCCCGGAAGGAAAGTCCATGAGACTCTTATCTCCAATGAACCACCAGGAAACCAGAAGTGGCGCTATGGCTCAAGTGGTTAGAGCGCCAACCTTGAGCAATAAAAAGCTCAGGGACAGTGCCCTGAGTTCAAGCCCCCAGGACTGGCATTAAAAAAAAACAAAGTGAAGAAAAAAAATGGACTCTGTCTACCTTTTCTTATAAACTCATACCTTCTAAGAAAAAGAAATAAATGGGACAACGTGTTCTTTGATCTAACTGTATACTAAGCCAACCATAAAGCCCAGAAGATAGACAGAACAGAAGATGAAAATGAAAAGATATAAGATTTAACCCTGGAGAATTGGCTGAGGACGTCAGCATTTTATTTTTTCATCATGATAATTCATCAGCCCTAAGCAGCAGAGATCATAGCCAGAACTGTGCTGTCATCATGCTAGCTTAGCTCAGCTCAAAATCCTATGCTCTTTCTCCTGTCTTTTGCCCAAATCTCCACCTTGATGGCAGTTGCTTTATTTCAGGTGGGAATCTGCGGTCGAACCGGCAGTGGGAAATCATCCTTATCTCTGGCTTTCTTCAGAATGGTTGATATATTTGATGGTGAGTAGTAAATTCAATTCCCCCCCCACCCACCCCCCATCAACTCCATGGTGCTTTCCTTTCAAAATTAAATAACTAAGGAAAAAAAAATAGCATCAGTTGACCTCATTCTGCAAATATTTCTGAGGACGCTGTGTCCTGCACAAGGTACAAGGCAGGTATCCCAAATAAACAGCCCAGAGATAAGGAGGGAACCTCAACTTGGGGAAAGAAAAAGAAAAATGATATGCTCAAAACACCAGTCTGGAATTGGGGTGACATGGGTTCTAACGAACTGGCAAAGTAAGACCCCCAACTCAGGGCCTGGGCGTTGTCCCTGAGCTCTGGTGTTCAAGGCGGGTGCTCTACCACTTGAACCACGGCGCCACTTCTGGTTTTCAGGTGGTTCATTGGAGATCAGAGCCTCATGGACTTTCTTGCCCTGGGCTGGCGTTGAACCATGGTCCTCAGATCTCAGCCTCTTGAGTGTCTAGGATGACAGGCGTGAGCCACAGGCACTTGGGGGTGAATGAGAGGAGACCCAGAAATGAACCAGCACCGCCCCCGCCCCCCTGCCAGCTAATCAGCATCGTCCTTACTCTCAATACTCTGCATCTTGATCGCACCTGACAGCTCATATATTTGATAATAACCCACCTCAGGGCTCTGACACACGTGGTTCAGCCCCGTCATCCTAGCTATTCAGGAACCTGAGCTCTGAGGTTCAGAGTTCAAAACCCACCCAGGCAGGAAAAAAAAAAATCCTTGAAAATCTTTTTCTTCAATGAACTACCCAAAACAAAAACAAAAAGAAACAAAAGCTTGAACTGGAGTTTGTGGCTTAAGTAGTAGAGTGCTAGCTTTGAATAAAAAAAAAAAACAAACCCAAAACAAGCTCTGCCACACAGCCCACAACCCGGGAGTTCAAATCCCAGGACCAGCACAAAACAAAAACAACTTGTTCACACTAAAGTGTAAATGACTTAAGAAATGGGAGTTCTTTTCAAGAAATCTTCTCCCTAAAGAAGTGTCTGGAGATATTCAGGGAGAAGAAAAACTTCCTGTTTCCCTTGCTGCCTCCAAAGATGGAGGCGTGGTTCAAGTGGTCGAGCACCAGCCTTGAGGAAAATTAATTTAACAACAAAACAAACTCCAGTGATAGAACCTAGGCCCTGAGTTCAAGCCCCAGGACCAGCATTCACACACACACACACACACACACACACACACACACACCCCTTTAAGCATTCCCCCTGGGAGCGTGTGACACACCTGTGACTTTGCTTTTCTCTTCTCCTCCACAGGGAAGATCGTGATCGATGGGATCGACATTTCCAAACTCCCTTTGCACACCCTGCGCTCCCGACTCTCCATCATTCTTCAGGACCCCATATTGTTCAGTGGCTCCATCCGGTAGGTGAACCCCTGCGTTTGGTGTTGGACGTCATCAGGATGCCATCAGTCACCCCTAAAAACCAGCTGCCCCGCCCCCCAGGAAAATGGATCCTGAGGTTGAACTTTGCACACTCCCCGCTGTCTCTTTCCTTTGTGCCCTAAGCAGAGATTCTTGGCAGGCAGTTCTGGAATGTTCTACAGCCTGTTTAATTCTTGGGGGGTAGGGGTGGGGGGTGGTGTCAACTTCGGCAGAGATTTTGAATTCAGTTGATCTCTTTACCCATCTCCCTGCCCCCCCGGCTACCATCTCCATCACAGCTGTGGTCTTCATGCTTGTTCATGGATGTACACGCAAACACAAATGAAGGAAGGAAGGAGGGAGGGGAAGGAGGGAGGGAGGAAGGGAGGGAGGAAGGAAGGGAGGGAGGGAGGAAGGGAGGGAGGAAGGAAGGAAGAAAGGAAGGAAAGAAGGAAGGAAGGAAGGAAGGAAGGAAGGAAGGAAGGAAGGAGGAAGGAAGGAAGGAGGAAGGAAGGAAGGAGGAAGGAAGGAGGAGGAAGGAAGGAAGAGAAGGAAGGAGAGGGAGGGAGGGAGGGAGGAAGGAAGGAAGGAAGGAAGGAAGGAAGGAAGGAAGGAAGGAAGGAAGGAAGGAAGGAAGGAAGGAAGGGCAGGAAGGGAGGGAAGGAAAGTCTGTGAGACTCTTCTCTCCAATTAACTATCCAAAAAACAAAGCCAGAAGTGGGGGCTATGGCTCAAATGGGTAGCCTTGAGCAAAAAGAAGGTCTGGGACAGCGCCCCAGGTCCTGAGTTCAAAACCAGGACTAGCAAAAAATAAAATAAAAAGGAAAAGAAACTTGAAGTAATTACAATTTTCCCATTTCTTGTACTTAGTAAGTTTCAGAAACATAATTTTAAATGAACCTTGTCTAATTTCTTGGACTCCCTTGGGGCAACCTATCAGATGATGCCCTCTTCCTATCCTTCCTCCCTTCCCCTCCCTACCCCCCTCTCCTTTTCCCTCCCGCTTCTTCCTCCAGTCTCTCTCCCTCCCTCCTTCCTGACTCTCTCCCTCGGTCTCTAGATCCCCTCTTCCATCCACTTATAAAGAGAAATGTTCTCTTCTCCATTTAATGATGTATTTCCCTCTACCTCCCCCCCCCCCTTTTTTTTGTCAGTCCTGGGCCTTGAACTCAGGGCCTAGGCGCTGTCCCTGAGCTCTGTCACTCAAGGTTGGGGCTCTACCACTTGAGCCACAGCGCCACCTCCGGTTTTCTGGTGGATCACTGGAGATAAGAGTCTCACGGACTTTCCTGCCCTGGCTGGCTTTGAACCACGATCCTCAGATCTCAGCCTCCTGGGTAGCTGGGATGACAGACGTGAGCCACTGACACCAAGCCCAGTGCTTTTTTTGTTTTTCTTCTGAGCACTTTTCCGAGACTGAGTTTCAGTACCCCCGCTCACCCAGGCAGGACTGTGATTGTAAGCAAATGCAGCAATGATACATTAGCAATTTTCTTTATTTATTGGCTAATACACTGTTGTTGTTTTGAACCCCCTCTCTCCTCCCACAGATTTAATTTAGATCCAGAGTGCAAATGTACAGATGACAGGCTGTGGGAAGCACTGGAAATCGCCCAGCTGAAGAACATGGTCAAATCTCTGCCTGGAGGTTTAGGTATATATATATATATATCTTCCAGAAAATAGCTATGTATTACATATATAATCAATAACATGAGAGCTTCAACCATGTCTTATACTAAAAAAAAAATTCACTACCTTTCTAGCATTAAAGCAATCTAACTGAAGATCCTTAGGGTATTTCTTGAGATATATAGATAGATAGATAGATATAGTATTTATTTATTTTTTATCAGTCCTAGGGCTTGAACTCAGGGCCTGGGCACTGTCCCTGAGCTCTTTTGCTCAAGGCTGGTGCTCTACCATGTGAGCCACAGCGCCACTCATGGTTTTTCTGGTGGTTCACTGGAGATGAGAGTCTCAGGAACTTTCTTGCCCAGGCTGGCTTTGAACCATGATCCTCAGATCTCAGCCTCCTGAGTAGCTGGGATGACAAGCTTGTACTCCTGGGGCCCGGCTTGTGTTCGATTGTCCCTTCCTTCTTCTTCTTCTTCTTTTTTTTTTTTTTTGCCAGTCCTGGGCCTCAGACTCAGGGCCTGAGCACTGTCCCCTGGCTTCTTTTTGCTCAAGGCTAGCACTCTGCCACCTGAGCCACAGCGCCACTTCTGGCCATTTTCTGTATATGTGGTGCTGGGGAATCGAACCCAGGGCCTCATGTATACGAGGCAAGCTCTCTTGCCACTAGGCCATATCCCCAGCTCCCCCTTCCTTCTTCTTGTGCCTCAGATGCGGTGGTCACAGAAGGCGGAGAGAACTTCAGCGTTGGGCAGCGGCAGCTGTTTTTGCCTGGCCAGGGCCTTCGTCCGCAAGAGTAGCATCCTTATCATGGATGAAGCCACGGCCTCCATCGACATGGCCACGGTGAGTGCGCCTAGCCTCTGAAAAGGGGCGCATTGGAGACAGAGAGACACAACTATGATAGTCCGTGTGTGGTATGTTAGCACTGAGTGCCGGTGGCTCACACCTGTCATCCCAGCTACTCAGGAGGCTGAGGTCTGAGGATCGGGGTTCAAAGCCAGCCAGGGCAAGAAAGTCCGTGAGACTCTAATCTCCAGTGAACCACCAGGAAATTAGAAGTGGAGCTGTGGCTCAAGTGGTAGAGCACCAACCTTGAGTGAAAGAGCTCAGGGACAGCCCAGGCCCTGAGTTCAAGCCCCAGGACTGACAGAAAGAGGGGGGGGGGGAGAGAAGTCTTCTGAGAATTTACCATCTGTTGTTTTTTTTTTTTTCTTCACCAGGAAAACATTTTGCAGAAAGTGGTCATGACAGCTTTTGCAGATCGCACAGTTGTAACCATTGCTGTAAGTATGAAAAATTAGGTTCATTTCTTTTTCTGGAAATTTCTTTTTCTCTTTTCTTTTCTTTTCTTTTTTTTTTTTTTTTTGGTCCAAGATTTTGTCATCTTCAAATCTGAGTGGTTTAAAAAACACGGATGTTGAATGAGGTAGTAGTAGTAGCAGTAGTAGTAGTTGTTGTTGTTGTTGTTCTTCTTCTTCTTTTAATGTTTCTGTATCTGTGTAAAACCAACTCAACTCCGAAAGCATCATTCTTTTCTCAACTTTGTACCCCACCTAATACCCCTAAATGACAATCACACGTCATCCTAATTCTAACTCCAGCAAGCTCGTTGCTAATTCGCTATATGAATTACCTTTCCCAGCATGCAATGGTCTGATGAGGAATTTTAACCACAAAAATCTTAAATTTTCCTGAGACTTTTGCTAATATTTATCCATATGTGTAAATCCTGTTGCTTTCATTTGTTTGTTTGTTTTCTTTTATTTTAAATAAACCAATGAGCTGGGCACTGTAGCTCATACCTATAATCCTAGCTATTCAGGAGGCTGAGATGTGAGGATCTTGGTTTGAATCCAGCCTGAGAAGAAAAGGCTGTGAGACTTTTATCTGCAGTGAACCAGCAAAATGCAAGATATGGAGATGTATCATATTGCTTAAGTGGTAGAGCACCAGCCTTGACCTAGAAAGCCAAGCAACAGTGCAAGCTCCTGAGTTCAAGTTTCAATCGGGCATGATAGATGAGAGGTAGATAGATAGATGGATGAATGGATGG
Source organism: Perognathus longimembris pacificus (assembly GCF_023159225.1). NCBI lineage: Eukaryota > Metazoa > Chordata > Mammalia > Rodentia > Heteromyidae > Perognathus > Perognathus longimembris. The sequence goes on from NC_063187.1 coordinate 2,775,557, forward strand.
ATGGATAGATGGATCAGATGGATAGATAGATGGATGTAGATGATAGGTAGATAGATAGATGGATGAATGGAGGGGTAGACATGTGATAAAGGAGTATATGGATTAGATAGATACATAGATAGATAAATAGATATGTTGATCATAGATAAATACAAGGATAGATAGATAGATAGATAGGTAGATACACAGATAGATACACAGATAGATACATAGATAGATACATAAATAGATACAAGCATACATAGATAGATACATAGATACATAGATAGATAAATACAAAGATAGATAGATAGATAGATAGATAAATACAATGATAGATAGATAGACAGATAGATACATAGATACATACATAGATATGTAGATACATAGATAGGTACAAGGATACATAGATAGATAGATAGATACATACATACATACAGAGATAGACAGATACATACATAGATAGATAGATAGATAGATAGATAGATAGATACATACATACATACATACATACATACATACATACATACATACATATGATGGATTGATGGATAGATGATAGATGATGGATAAGATGGATGAATGGATGTATGTATGAGACAGATGATAGGTAGACAGGCAGACAGACAGATAATTTAATTTCCCTGTCTCCATATAATTCCCAATTTTCCATATAATTTCCCTGGCTCAGGTTGTACCACCCATGTAGAACAATACCTTGAGCTCTAGTAAATTCACCTTGTCTCTGACTTCCAACAGGACCTGGTTTTCCCACGCTTCCTCTTGCGGGCTGCTGAGATGCTGAACTCCCCATTTCCAATGTAGACTTTGCTTCCCAAATCCCATTCTTCCTCTGTCCCAGAACGAACGTGTTTTCCTCCTGCTGATTCTCCTCCTTTCTTCCCGTTATTTCCTTTTCTCTTCTCTCCAGCATCGTGTCTCTTCCATGTGGACGCGGGCCTGGTGTTAGTCTTTTCTGAGGGTATTTTAGTGGAGTGCGATTCAGGCCCCAATCTGCTCACGCATAAGAACGGACTCTTTTCTACTTTGGTGATGACCAACAAATAGACGGTCCTGATCTCCTGGGCCTCCCCATGTTCTGGTAGTTATTTGGGGGATGGGGTGGGGAGGGGGGAAACCTTTCAGTCAAGGAGGGCCTGGGAGAGGGAAAGTAACTGTTTAGAAGCTATGAAAACTCTAGTGAGCTCATCCTGCTACTCTTCCATGTAACACTTCTTTCCATTCAATACTAAATTTGCTTCCACAAATATGCAGATTGTATGCAAATCTATGCATAGCAGGTTGTGTTCATGAATCCGAAAGACCTGATTTACCTCCCTTCGCAGTACACGCTTCCCAGTTCCCTAAAGATGTTTTCTCTAGACAATCTTAAAATACCAGCTCAGTGGCACACGCCCACCATCCCAGCTACTCAGGAGGCTGAGATCTGAGGATCGCGGTTCAAAGCCAGCCTGGGCAGGAAAGTCAGACTCTCATCTCCAATGAACCACCAGGAAACCGGAAGTGGAGTGAGGGTTCAAACGGTAGAGCACTAGCCTTGAGAAGAAAAAGACCAGGGACAGCGCCCAGGCACTGAGTTCAAGCCCCAGGACTGACTGGCATACACACACACACACACACACACACACACACACACACACACACTTCATACAGCCCTGATAAAATTCCAGCATGCTGTTGATATTTTAGAATATGTACGGAAACCATGCATTCAAATAAGAGACAGAAAGGGAGCTTAATTTCCTGCAGACCCAAGGGAATAAATGCCCCCAAACACTGGATGACATTTACACACTCTATGGATCTTGGTTTTCAGTGTGCAATTTGTCCCATATATTTATCTGCACATATATATATATATATTTTTTTTCTTTTCTTTCACAGCATCGTGTTCATCACCATTCTCACAGCCGACCTGGTTATTGTGATGAAGCGAGGAAATATTTTAGAATATGACACCCCCGGAAGGCCTTCTGGCCAGAGAAGATAGCGTCTTTACTTCCTTTGTCCGTGCAGATATGTAAAGGGGGGGCTTAAGAGAAAGATATATATATTTCAGAGAAAACAGCCATCCCCTAATGAATGGCTCATTAGCTTGACCTTCGTAGAGAGGTATCAAACTTCTACACAGTTGTGTACAAGAAGTTGTATGTGGTGTGTGTGTGTGTGTGTTGTGTGTGTGTGTGTGTGTGTGTGTGTGCCAAGACACCTGCTTTCTCTTATTTTATTCCCACAAGACTGGCGCTCTACCATTTGAACCACGTCTCTCCTTCTGGCTTTTTGCTGACTCCTTGGAGATAAGAGTCTCCGATTTTTGTCTGCTCAGGCTGGCTTTGAACTGAAATCCTCAGATCTCAGCTTCCTGAGTGGCTGGGATTACTGGTGTGTGCTACAGGTTCCTAGCTGAGTAGATATTTCTCTCTCTCTCTCTTTTTTTTAAAGATATTACCACCTTAGTGCCATTTCATTTCCTAGAACTCAAGCCACTATACTTGTAAGAATAATAGGCTGTATTAGGCATGGGTGAGTTACTTTGATTATATCAACAGCTTATGTGTATTCATAATTTTAAGTCTGGCAAATATCTCCCAACCATATTATTATGTATACTTGCTAATTATTAAACTCTTCTTTGTACAAAGCAATGCTTCTGTGTTTGCCAAGTCTGTTGTAACTGAAAGAACTGAAACAAGGATACATTCTCTGGTGAAAACTCAAATTCCTTATGTGCTTCATGGAAATTTTTTTTTATTCATTCACATTAGCAGTATTGATTTTTTTTTTTTTTTTGGCCAGTCCTGGGCCTTGAACTCAGGGCCTGAGCACTGTCCCTGCCTTCTTTTTGCTCAAGGCTAGCACTCTGCCACCTGAGCCACAGCGCCACTTCTGGCCAGTTTCTGTATAGGTGGTGCTGAGGAATTGAACCCAGGGCTTCATGTATACGAGGCAAGCACTCTTGCCACTAGGCCATATCCCCAGCCTCAAGTATTGATTTTTTTTTTTTTAAGCAGTCGATTCATCCTTTCTTCATCGTTTTCTGTCACCAAAATTTGTCACATTTGTGGTAGTTGTACAAAGCTGCTGACTTCTCTGCTAGAAATCACAAGAAGGGTTTAGAAATTGGAGAAATTACTCACCCTCATTTCCATTTTTCTGTTTAATAAGACTGTTCTTTTTGTTGTTGTTGTTACTGCTGTTTTTGCTTGTGGGGCTTGAGCTTCTTTTGCTCAAGGCTGGTGCTCTTCCACTTGAGCCACAGCACCACTTCCGGTTTTTTGGTGGTTCATTGGCGAGAAGAGTCTCACAGACTTTCCTGCTCAGGCTGGCTTTGAACCATGATCGTGAAATCTCAGCCTCTGAGTAGCTGGGCCACTGGTACCTGGAGAAAATGACAGAAGGCATGCCTTTTGTACAACTACTTAAAGATAGTAACAAAATTTTAAAGCAATGCAGGGTCCCTATTGTCATGGAAAAAGTAGAGCTATTTTTAGAGGATTGTGACCTTCTGTTATTTCTCTAGACCCTTCAAAGATTAACTCTATTACCATTGGAAGATTTTCCTACATAACTGATATTTGAGATATGAAATTATAATCTCTGTACCCTTGGCACTAAATGCCAGCACCTAGCCCACCATAGACCTTAATAAAATATGACCGATTGATCTGTGGCTTTATTTTACTGTTATTCTCTTCCTTGATGATTTGTGTTTACTCCACTATCAATAAATGGGATTCGTCTGTGGGTTCATGTTCACTGTTCACCATGTACCTAGAGTTAGTATCTTCCTTTCTGGTTTGTGTTTATTCCATTATTGACTCTCTACAATATCTGAAATGATGTCTATCTCTACAGTAAATGTGTTCAACAAAATATTGGCTAGCTCTCCATTACATTACAAATATTCTGCAAGGGTGCTTTTATGACAAGCAACCATTCTACCACTACTAATTTTTTTTTTTTACATCTCAAGTAGAGCTAGACACTGCCAGCCAGCCAGAAAAACAATCTACAAATCACACACCAGGACTTTCAGAAAGAAGAAGAGGAATTTCTCATCATTACTACATTTTTCTTTTGGAAAAAAAATAAGACTCAAGCCATCCTTACTCACTAAACTGAGCTGGCTGACTACAGCTGTAGAGTGTGGAGAAACCCAAACAAGGATGTATTTTCTATGAAAATAATATATATATATAGAGAGAGAGAGAGAGTTTTATGTTGGTTTTTTTGTTGTTTTTGCTTGAACTAAAGGCCTATTCTCATTTGGCTTTCATGCTCAAGGCTGGAGCTCTGTTATTTGAGCCACAGCTCCACTTCAGGCTTTTTGCTGGTTCATTGGAGATCAGAGTCTCACAGACTTTCCTGCCCCGGGCTGGTTTCGAACCACGATCCTCCTATCTCAGCTTCCTGTGTAGCTGGGATGACAGGCATGAACCACAGCACCCAATAAGGTTTTACCCCTGGAAAGAATTGGACCTTCTCATCTTTGTTCTGGCTGGCCTGAATTTTCTAGCATGTATACCCACACTGCAATGAAATATGATATTGAAAATGCAAGAGAGCCAGGCCTTTGTCCAACAACGAAGGGGAAGAAAAACTATTGGCAAGCCAAAGAGTTCATGGGAAATTCTTGGCTTAAATAATATTTTAATAAAGCGCAGCTATGTGTGCCAATAAAGCAGAGATGACATAATGATTGATGATTTAAATATCCTACGAGACCGATAATGTCTAGGGCCATCTTGTACAAACACCCCAAAGAAGCAAAAATCACAGGGGAAAAGAACAGTGGAAAATTGTGAACCATTCAGCTATGACTATATAGAATATACGTCACATGAACTCATTAAAAAACCAAAGTTGCTCTGAGAGTAATGGTTGAGCTGGTTGCTCCCACCTGTAGTCCAAGCTACCTAGAAAGGTTGAGATCTGAAGATTGAGGTGTGCAAGTCAGGCCTGGGCAGGAAAACTCCCTGAGACTCTTTTAAATTTCCAATAAACCACCAAAAAAGCCAGAAAAGTGGGAAAGGGCCTTGAGTTATGAAAGCTCAGGAAACAGTGCTCAGGCTCTGAGTCCAAATCCCAGGATTAGCGCCATCAGCCAACAGAAAAACAAATACAGAAATAAGAAGATCGAGGCCACCAAAATGCTTGTACAGAAATACTCGTAATAGCAAAGACACAAATTGTTCCTAGTGTTTGGGACACACAATGAAATGCGATGGTATACAAAATAACCTGACTAGAGCTCACAGACAATTATATCCAAAGCAGGTAGAATTCCCCAAGCTCTGCTAGACAGGGAAAGAACCATGTTGGGGAAAAGGGCAAAGAATTTTCTAGAAGGAAGGAGATATTTTCATGGCTAGACTTGCAAAGCCGCAGCTCCACTACTGGCTTTCTTTAGCATGCATCTCAGGCAGTTTTTAGATTTTCTCAACTATTTGCAAAAGAAAAAATTTTTTTTACTTTCAATGCCTAATCTATTTCTGTAGTTATCTGATGGCAAGTTCATTATCCCCTATCTTTGGACATAACAAGCTAATTTGACATTCTGAATTAGCTACAACTCTCCACTCTTTAAGTCCAGCGTTGAAACTGGTTGTGGGGGAGAAACCGATCTAGAGAAAGTTTTTGGGGGGCTCAGATAGTTTTTACATCTCCCTATCTTCCCCAAATTATCTTTTAACAAGAGAAAAAAATAATCCTTAATAGAAGGAATAAAGGGAAAACCATTGCTAGATTTACTGGGTGCAACAAATTGGACTATCTCTTACACGTCAGGTTGGACTTCCCGAATCTGCAGCCTGTGCTTTTGAAAGGTGGTAGAGAAAAAAAAAAACAACACTCTACAGAAAGTTCTGGAAAATGTCACATTTCTCTTTCCAAGCATTGCCTATGAATCACTGGTTTTGCAAGGCTGAGATGGCTTTAGAAATCACCCTTTCCCTAAGAGCTAAGAGTTTTTATAGCAGGACAGATACCAGGCACATAGAAACTTGCCTTTTATTTTTTTTTCTGTCAGTTGTGGGGCTAGAACTCAGAGCCTAGACGCTGTCCCTGAGCCTCTCCCAGCCGAGCTGATTTCTGAGTCCCGGTGCTTTGGTGATTGTTCCTTTCAGTTTGAACAGTTAGATTCAATCATAGAGTGATAAATCTAAGATGCGGCTCCTTGGTAGGCTGGCCAGAGCTTAAGCACCAAATGCAAGTCTTAATCTCCCACAAGACAGAAAGCTAAGTAGTAGCTAAAGGAACCTGCCGTCTATGCCTGTATCTTCTCACCCACAGAACCAAACCCCTTAGATTACTAAGGGAGACGTGCAGCCGCTGGTTAAGTCAGGCTGGCGCTATTCCAAGAATTTTATAGAATGCAATGTGACTAGAACAAAACTCCCTAAAGTGAGATACTTTATAGAGAAAAGCCAATGGCCCCTGATGAATGCCTTAACACAGATTAAATCATGTCCAGAAAGGATATAAGAAGAAGAAAAAAAGACTGGGAAGGTAGCTTAGTGGTAGAGTGCTTGCCTAGCATGCATGAAGCCCTGGGTTCGATTCCTCTGTACCACATAAGCAGAAAATGCCAGAAGTGGCGCTGTGGCTCAAGTGGCAGAGTGCTAGCCTTGAGCAAAAAGCAGCCAGGTACAGTGCTCAGGCCTGAGTTCAAGCCCCAGGACTGGCAAAAAGAAGAAAAGAAATCACAGGGCAAACACAAAGCCAGAGAAAAACAGATGTTAAACTTGCTCTTTTCGACCCACTCTGTATGAACCAACTTGTCCTTGAGATCCACATTAATTCCTACTTTCAATTATGCTCCTGTGACCTAATTATTTTCCATTTGGCTTCATCTTTTTTTTTGTCTTTTTTTTGTACTGGTCCTGGGACTTGAACTCAGGGCCTGGGCACGGTCCCTGAGGTTTTTTTTTACCCAAGGCTAGCCCTCTACCATTTGAGCCACAGCTCCAGTTCCAGCTCTTTGTTGGTTCACTGAGAGAAGAATCTCATAGATTTTCCTGTCCAAGTTAGCTGTGAACTGTGGTCCTCCTATTTCCTCAGCCTCCTGAATAGCTAGCTGCAACTACAGATATGAGCCACTGGTGCTTGACTTGCTGTAGTTTCTTGCTGGAAGAATTTATACCTTCTTGTTAAAGATAGTTTCTTTTCTAGACCAAAGGTCTTACATTTCATTCTTTGTTCAGTAAAATCCTAGAGAGGCATAGCTGTGTGTGTGTGTGTGTGTGTGTGTGTGTGTGTGTGTGTGTGTGTGTTGGTCCTGAGGCTTGAACTCAGGGCCTAAGTGCTGTTCCTGAACTTCATTTTTCAAAGCTAGTGCTCAACTACTTGAACCACAGCTCCACTTCCAGTGTTTGATGGGGATTCATTGGAGTTAAGAGGCTTACCAACTTTCCTGCCTGGGCTGGCTTCGAACCGAGATCCTCAGATCTCAGCCTCCTGAATAGGTAGGATGACAGGCGTGAGCCACCTGTGACCATTGAGCTCCTCAATGCTCAACAGCTTCTGCCTCACGATTGTCTCAGAGTTGAGACAGGATTGGGTTCACCTAGACAACAGATGGAACCGTAGTGACTGCCTTTAATGTCTTCCTGACCAGTTGATTTAGACTTGTGCAGCGATCTGACCTGAGCACACCAAGCTAGAAGAAGAGCTCTTTTGTGACTAGTTCTGGAGAGTTCTAATTGAAAGGAGAGAGATCTTATTTTGCAGATAACCATCGTCTCTGAGCCAGGCATCATGCCTATAATCCCAGTGACTCAGGAGGCTAAGATCTGAGGATCGCAGTTTGAGGCCAGCAGGACAGAAAAGTTTGTGAGACTCTTTTATCTCCAATGAACCAGCAAAAAAAAAAAAGAAACAAACCCAAAATGGAGATGTGGTTCAAGTGGCAGAGTGCCAGCCTTGAGCAAAAAAGGCTCAGGGACAGAGCTCAGGCCTGGAGTTCAAGCCCTAGGTACACACACACACACACACACACACACACACACACACACACACACACAGAAATATTCTCTGAGCTCACTGGAACAGATAACAAGGATGAGTCACGCTGTCACTCTTGATGCATGATAACTCCAAAAAAAAAGTGAGTTTCTAACATGTTGTTTTGATTACAAGTTTATGTAACCATTTTTATTAAGCTGAGTCCAAAGCGATGTGTTCCACAGCGAGCTACATGAAGACATGTAAAGCAATCAGACCGATCAATGTGTGAGCACTAAACACGAATCTTTTCCGTCACCATGTTGAAGAATCTCTAAGTCCTTCAGTCTAATTCTTTTCTGACATGTCTGAAAGCACCAAACTATATTCAGAAAAACGAAACTGAGTAGACACCCGTGGCACACGCCTGTAATCCCAGCTACTCAGGAGGCTGGGATTTGAGGTTCGCCAAGTTCGAAGCCAGCTGGGCAGGAAAAACCCATGAGACTCTTATCTCCAGTAAATGACCAAAAAGCTGGAAGTGGAGCTGTGGCTCAAGTGGTAGAGCGCCAGCTTTGAGCTAAAATGCCAAGTAACAGTGCCAGGTCCTGAGTTCAAGCCCAAGTTTAAAAAAAAACATAATTAATGACATATTGATTGCCACTTACACACCAAGCTAGCTAGTCTTGAAGGGGTTAAATGTGATTTCTACACAATGGGGGAAAGAAGAGAAAAGAAATTGTCCTTCACTTGCCTTCCATTAAAGATGAATTTGAGGTCTTTGGGTAAATGAGCAGTGTGTTTATGCTCTGTATACGCTCAGCCCCTCGGGGGCCTGGGAAACGCACGAAATTTCCAAGAATTAAAGTTTCCATCGACAACAGTGCCAAAACCAGGGGGCCCCGATGATGCCAGAAAACAAGCCTGCCTCTGTGGTCAGCCCCTAAAGATAGACACTGGCTGGCTGTGCAGAGATAGTTACCGTCTATGGAGAGACAGTTACCGTCTATGGAGAGATAGTTACTGTCTATGGAGATATTCACTGTCTATGGAAAGATATGTACTGTCTGGAGAGACATTTACCGTCTATGGAAAGATAATTGCTGTCTGGAGAGATATTCACTATGGAGAGATATTCACTGTCTATGGAGAGAGATATTCACTGTCTATGGAAAGATACGTACTGTCTGGAGAGACATTTACCATCTATGGAAAGATATTTGCTGTCTATGGAGAGATATTCACTGCCTAAGGAGAGAGATTTACTGTCTATGGAGACATTTACTGTCTATGGAGAGACATTTACTGTCTATGGGAAGATATTTACTGTCTGGAGAGATATTTACTGTCTACGGAGAGATATTTACTGTCTATGGAGAGATAATCACTGTCTATGGAGAGACATTTACTGTCTGGAGAGATATGTACTGTCTATGGAGCCATTTACTGTCTGTGGAGATATTTACTGTCTGGAGAGATATTTACTGTCTATGGAGAGATAATCACTGTCTATGGATATTCATTGTGTATGGAGATATTTACCATCTATGGAGATAGATATTTACAGTCTGTCTATGGAGATAGTCGCTGTCTATGGAGCGGTGTCTGCCGTCTAGGGGGCCCTTTCCTGCCTGGCCGCCCCGTCAGTGCCCACCTGCCTGTTGAATCTTTTCTGATGATCTGTGTTGTCTCACAATCGCAAACCACTGAGGCCGCAGCCACTCAGAAAGCCCAGGGCCCCACTGGGGGCGAGATGTCCTTGTGAGATGAGGCTAAGTCCCCATCCTTCCTTCCTCCCTCCCTCCCTCCCTCCCTCCTTCCCTTCCTTCCTTCCTTCCTCCCTCCCTTCCTTCCTTTCTTCTTTCCTTCCTTCCTCCCTCCCTTCTTTCCTCCCTCCCTCCCTCCCTTCCTCCCTCCCTCCCTCCCTCCTTCCCTTTCTTCCTTCTTTCCCTCCCTTCCTCCTTCCCTTCCTTCCTTCTTTCCCTCCCTCCCTCCCTCCCTTCCTTCCTTTCTTCTTTCCTTCCTTCCTCCTTCCCTTCTTTCCTCCCTTCCTCCCTCCCTCCCTCCTTTCCTTTCTTCCTTCTTGCCCTCCCTCCCTCCCTTCCTTCCTTTCTAACTTCCTTCCTTCCTCCCTCCCTCCCTTCCTTCCTTCTTTCCCTCCCTCCCTCCTTCCCTTCCTTACTTCCTAACTTCCTCCCTCCCTCCCTCCTTCCCTCCTTCCCTTCCTTCCTTCCTTCCTTCTTTCCTTCCTTCCTTCCTTTTTGCCTTCCCTCCCTCCCTCCCTCCCTCCTTCCCTCCCTCCCTCCCTTCCTTCCTCCCTCCCTCCTTCCCTTTCTTCCTTCTTTCCCTCCTTCCCTTTCTTCCTTCTTTCCCTCCCTCCCTCCTTCCCTCCCTCCCTCCCTCCCTCCCTTCCTTCCTCCCTCCCTCCTTCCCTTTCTTCCTTCTTTCCCTCCCTCCCTCCCTCCCTCCCTCCCTCCCTCCTTCCCTCCCTCCCTCCCTTCCTTCCTCCCTTCCTTCCTTCCCCTGTTTTTCTGGCTCTTTCCCCAAGCCTCCATGTGTCTCCTCCCCATCAGAAGCTGGGGCTCAGGGCTAGGGCTCCCACACCTCCGCGGGGGGTGGGAGGGAGGCCGGGACTGATCTCTGCGATCTGATTTGAAAAGACAAATGTAAATAAAATAATGATAAGCAATAACAATAACAACAAGGCCCCACCGCCTCCCAGATCTATGTCAGGACGCTGGGACAGAAAGTTCTCTCTTAGGAGAGAGGAAACTTTCAAACGCTTCCTGTGACCCTAGCTGGCCGGGGGGGGGGGGGGACTGGGAAAAGAGCTGGCTGTTGGGGAGGGGACCCCCCCCCACCCAGACAGCCCCCCTCCCCCCCTGCTTCCCGCTGGTTCCCCAGCTCCCCAAGCTCTGGCCTTGGCCCCTCATCCTCTGGCACGCGTCAAAAGCCTCCTCCCTCCTCCTCCTCCTCCTCCTCCTCCCTCCCTCTTCCCTCCTCCCTCCGCCCTCCCCACGGGGGAGGGGAAGGCCGCCACCCAGCCCGCGCCGCCTCCCGCAGGCGCTCAGACGCGGCGGCGTGGGTCCGATCGGGCGGATCGCGGTCCGGGCGCGCATGGAGATGGAGATGAGGAAGATGGAGCCGCCCAGCCGCCCTGGGCGCGGGGAGCCCCGGCCGGGGAGCCCGCAACCTGCGCTCTGTGAGTCCCCGCAACTTCCCTGCCGTGCTATTCTGGGGTGCAGGGGAGGGGTGAGGAAAGAGATGGGCTCCCCACTATCATCACCACCCCAAAATGATCTTCCACTGCCAGGCAGGGTCTGCGCTAGGGGCCAGTGCGCTCTGGGTTTCCCTTTTCCAGCCTGTGTCTCTTGCGCCCCTTCTTCTGGGAGCCAAGGGCTCCATGCGGAACCCCAAGAACCTCCCTGGATGATTGGATTTCATGTGATGAATGCATTGTTCGATCTGACACCATTTATCCCCCGCCTCCTTATCCACCCGTCTGATTTCCATTGAACACATTGGAGCCATCTTGGGGTTCAAGAACTTGGACCCCACCATCCCATCCCCTGCCCCTGCTTTCTTCCTCCCACCCCCCACCACCACCTCCCTTTGCTTAGTTTCTAAAAATAAGAATGTCTTCCCTGGGCTGCTTGAAATAGTTCTCCCTCGACCCCACAGCCGGGGGTTCGGGTCCAGCCAAAGGGTTTGATTGGTGTGAGCTCTCCTGTTGGTGTGTTGATTGACTCGTCAGGAGTTGTGCAAAAAAGTGCTCTCCATTTCCGGAGTCAGGTGAGGGGCACAAGGCAGCTTCTTCTCCTCCAACCACCCCCCCCACACCCCCCTCTCTACCCTCCCACCCCGGTTTGGAAGAAAGTTCTGGGCTTTGTCTCACCAAAGCTGTGCCCCACAATGTATTCCGTGGGGAGGAGACTTGGAAGCAAGCTAGACTCCAGTCAGCCTCAGTGGACCCCCATCCTGCTTGCTTCCACCACAGACTTGTGAAGTTTGATCTGGGGGAGGGGTGTGTGTGTGTGTGTGTGTCAGTCCTGGGTCTTGAACTCAGGGCCTGGGTGCCTTCTCTGAGCTTTCTTTTGCTCAAGGCTGGAGGAACCTCTACTTCTCCCCTTTTGGGGGTTCATAAGAACCTCATGGATGTCCTTGCTCAGGCTGGCTTCGAACTGTGGTCTTCAGATCTCAGCCTCCTGGGTAGCTGGGATGACAGGCGGGAGCCAGGGTAAGCCAGCTCCCCATAGATTTTTTTTACTCTTATCTCTTGAGCCATGGCTCCCCTTCTGGCTTTTTCTGGTAGTTGATTTGGGGATGAGTCCCCACCCCCCAACCACCACCCCCAGCCCCCCGATTTTCCTGCCCTGGCTGGCTTTGAACTGTGATCCTCCGCCCTCAGCCTCCTGGGGTTGGCTTTGAACAGCCATCCTGAGACTTCCGCCTTGGGAGTGGCTGGGATTGCAGGCGTGAGCAGCGGTGCCCGGCTGGCATATTGGTAACGGGGTGGGGTGGGGGGGGGGTCTCCCCGGGGCAGGAGGACCGATCGGGACGGACGGACGGACGGACGCCGGCGGCGTGGCAGGTGATGGTGACCGGCCGGGACCATGCTGGCCAGGAAGAGCATCATCCCGGAGGAGTACGTGCTGGCCCGCATCGCGGCCGAGAACCTGCGGCGGCCGCGCGTGCGGGACCGGCTGGCGCGCGCGCGGTTCATCGCCAAGAGCGGCGCGTGCAACCTGGCGCACAAGAACATCCGCGAGCAGGGCCGCTTCCTGCAGGACATCTTCACCACGCTCGTGGACCTCAAGTGGCGCCACACGCTCGTCATCTTCACCATGGCCTTCCTGTGCAGCTGGCTCCTCTTCGCCATCATGTGGTGGCTCGTGGCCTTCGCGCACGGCGACCTGCACGCCTACATGGAGAGGGCGGCCGAGCGCGGGCCCGAGCCCACCGCCTGCGTGACCAACGTGCGGTGAGTGAGCCCGAGCCCCGCGCGGGGGGCCCGGCCCCGGGACACCGGACGCGGGACGGCGCATGCGTGCGGGGAGGGAGGGAGAGGGGGAGGAGGGAGGGAGGGAGGAAGGAGGGAGGGAGGGAGGAAGGAGGGAGGGAGGGATAGATGACAGATAATGGATTATGGATAGGTGGTTAGGTAGATGGATGGATAGATGATAGATAGATAGATAGATAGATAGATAGATAGATAGATAGATAGATAGATAGATAGATAGATAGATAGATAGATAGATAGTAGATGGATGGATATTTGGGTGCATAGATGGATGGATGGATGGATGGATATTTGTGTGGATGGATGGATGGATAGTTGGGTGATAGATGGATGGATGGAGAGATATTTGTGTGGATGGATGGATGGATGGATGGATATTTGTGTGGATGGATGGATGGATGGATGGATGGATGGATGAACAGATGTTTGTGTGGATAAATGGATGGATGGATATTTGTGTGGATGGATGGATGGATAGATGGATATTTCTGTGGATAGATGGATGGATGGATGGATATTTGTGTGGATGGATGGATGGATAGATGGATATTTCTGTGGATAGATGGATGGATGGATGGATATTTGTGTGGATGGATGGATGGATAGATGGATATTTCTGTGGATAGATGGATGGATGGATGGATATTTGTGTGGATGGATGGATATTTGTGTGGATGGATGGATGGATGGATGGATGGATATTTGTGTGGATAGATGGATGGATGGATGGATGGATGGATGGATGGATGGATGGATATTTGTGTGGATAGCTGAATGGATGGATGGACAGATGGATATTTGTGTGGATAGCTGGATGGATGGATGGCTATTTGGGTGGATAGATGGATGGATGGAGGAATGGATGGAGGGAGGGATGCATGGATGGATGGATGGTTACGTGGATGGATGGATGGATGGGCAGATAGATGGTAAATGGATGGATAGGTAGAGGGATGTATGGATAGATGACAGATGGATGATGGATAGATAGGTAGATAGATAGACAGGTAGGTAGATAGGTAGGTAGGTGGGTAGGTAGATAAGCAGACCAGGTAGGTAGACAGACAGACAGGTACATAGACACATACATACACAGATGGATAGATTAGACATAGATAGATAGGATATAGATGGATAAATGATAGATGGATGATTCATTTGATTACAGATAGTTGTATTGATTATTTGATAGCTGGAAGGATAGGTAGATCAGAAGATAGGATGATAGATGGATTAGTTGTTAGGTGGATATATGAAAGATTACATGATAGATGGATTGATTAGAATATAGATGGTGGTTGGAATGATTAGACAGATGGATAAAGACATATGATAGATTGAGTAGATGATAGATAGATGAGAAAGATTAGAGAGATGAGAGATAGGTAGATGGATTGATTAGATGATGGATAGATAAATGATAGATAGGTTGGTTGATTGGATGATAGATGGATAGATAGGTGCATTAAGTGATTGAGAGCTAGATGATTGATTAGATAATAGATGCTAGATAGATTGGTTAGATAATAGATGGATAGAAGATAGATTGATTAGGTGATAGATGAGAGACAGAGTAGATCGGAAGATGAATGATAAATAAATGGATTGATTAGATGATACGTGGATAGATGATGGGTAGATTGATAAGGTGATGGATGAACGATACATTAGAGAGATGAGATGTAGAATGATAGGTTGGTTAGGTGATAGATGGATAAGTGATAGGTAGATTAGATGGATGAAAGATAGATTAATAGATTAAATAGATGAGAGACTGATAGATTAAATAGATGAGAGATTGGTTAGGTGATAGATGATGAGAGATAGATAAATTGATAGACAGATGCATAAATAGAATAGGTAGATCGGATGACTGGAACTTTATGATTGATAGATGACATAGATTAATTAGGTGATAGATGGATAGATGATGGATAGATGATAGATTTAATAGACTGGAGATAGGTTGATAGATTAGATAGATGGATGAGAAAGACACATTAGATAGATGGAGATATAGATTGTTAGATTAGATACAGAGGTGGATGAGAAATCGATTAGATGAGAGATAGATTGATAGATAAGGTAAATAGATCAGATGAGAGATAGGAGGATAGATACACTGATAGAATGGATAGAACAGATAGAAGGATAGATAGAATGATAGAGACACATATCTAGATAGATATTGAGGGTGATGATGAAGATAGATGGGATAATCTATCGATTATAAATACATGCATAGATTGGTAGATGACAGATGGATGCTAGATAGATAGATGGTAGATAACGAATGGACAGATAAATAGATGGATGAATGGACAGATATAGATACCTATTTAAATGTCTTTTCTCTTATTCTCTCATTTCATTGATAGTGAAATAAAAGGTTTGTTCTAGAATATTCAGAAACAATCAAAATCAAGGGGGAGGAAGCACCTGACATATAAATAACGCTTGGTGGATGAATAATATTCTCTAAAACTGTGAGGCTTCAGTCCTTAGGAATGGCCTTCAAAATAGCACATCAGTTATTTAAAAATTGTTTTAGTTCAAAGGATTCCTGGCACCGAAAGCACACATGTGGGGTTGGAGGTTTGGTTCAGGTGGCAGAGCACCATCCAAAGAGTGAAATCGTCAGATACTGAGTTCAAGTCCAGGTCTTAGACATCCCCCCCCAACACACACACACACACACACACACACACACACACACACACACACACAAAAGCATAATTTAATTTTCAGTATGCAGTCAAGTAATAATGATGGTGTGTGGACCATTTTTCTTTGGCTACTCATATTTGTGGTGTTTTCAGAAATAATAGAAAGCATTTGAGGGAGGAGAAAGGAGGGCTCTTGACTTAAAAGTAGGCTAAAAATTAAATAACTAGCAGCTCTTCTTTAGTGAGGTTGTCTTAATATAACAGATTGGTTGCCTGGGATTCAGAAATCCAAAGTTGGCCTAAAGATTCAGAAATTACTAGTGGTTTCTTTTATTACTGCTGGTTAATTATGCAAAGAGTTTTCACCCAAGATATTTCACAATGCAGATATTGTACATTGATCAGATGAACTGCATTTCCATCTTTTCTTTTCCTCACAGTCTGCCTGCCTGCCTTCCTTTCTTCTCTCCCTCCCTCCCTCCCTCCCTTCCTCCCTCCCTCCCTCCCTCTCTCCCTCCTTCCCTTCCTCCCTTTCTCCCTCCTCTCTCTTCTCTTTCTTTATCTCCCTCTTTCACCCTCTCTCCTTCTTTCCCTCCTCCTCCTCCTTCTTTCTCTCTCTCTCCCTCCCTCCCTCCTTCCCTCCCTCCTTCCTTCCCTCCTTTCCTTCTGTGCCAGTCCTGGGGCTTGAACTCAGGGTCTGGGCATTGTCCCTGAGCTTTTTCCCTCACGTTTTTCACTCTACCACTTGAGCCACAGCACCACTCCTGGCTTTTTTGTTTTGGGCAGTTTGTTAGAGTTAAGAGTCTCAGCTGGGTGCTGGTGGCTCACATCTGTCATCCCAGTTACTCACCAGATCTTAGGACTGTGGTTCAAAGCCAGCCCGAACATGAAAGTCCATGAGACTCTTATCTCCAATGAACAACCAGAAAACTGGAAGTGGAGCTGTGGCTCGAAGTGGTAGAGTGCCTTGAGCCTTGAGCGAAAGAAACTCAGGCACAGCACCCAGGCCTTGAGTTCAAGCCTCATGACAGACAATTAAAATGAAAATGTTTCATGGACTTTCCTGCCCAGGCTGGCTTCAAACTTCCAATCCTCAGATCCAGCCTCCTGAGTAGCTGGGATTCTTGTTAGCTCCATGTAAAGGCAGGTAAAGTGCATTTGGTTATAATGATTCCCTTGCCAGTTTTTTCCATGGTCTAACAATAATTTAGTTGGAGTGACTTTCTTCATTTGTTTTATTGGAAGCTAGAAAGACATGATGTATAACAATTGCAAAAACCAAAGTTCTCTAAAACCAACCAATAGTAAATTATCATGCTGGCTATGTCACCTGGATCTTTTGAGAGTAATATTTCAATTTATATAAATGCACAAAGCAAAAATAAATCTTGAATAATCTACAAGGCTGCCTGACAGTTGTAAAGACTGAGACCTGGCTGGCAATTAAATTATTTTTTAAAAAATTAACTGATATAACCTGACGCTGGTGGCTCACACCTGTAATCTTAACTACTCAGGAGGCTGAGATCTGAGGATCACAGTTTGAAGCCAGCCAAGGTAAATAAGTCCAAGAGATTCTTATCTCCAGCAGCAAAAAAAACCCTGGGAATGGAGGTGTGGCTTAAGTGGCAGAGCACCAGTCTTGAGTGGAAAAGTTACGTGAGAGAGTTCAATTCCCAGTACTGGCACAATGAAATAACATGAAATAAAACATGTCATTAAAATACATTCTATGAACCCTGTCTCAAACCATTAAACAAATATTTGGGGATTTTTCACCATTAAACCTGAGCATGGACCATTATTCAAAATTACTATTGTGTCCAAGTCTCTCCTGTGGGTGCACTTTTGTTCGCTGACATATTTCTCGACTAAATTTGTATCTTATACTGTGTCATTTGCAAAAAAAAAAAAAACAACAATGCCTATCCTTTTCTTTGACTTCTTTTAACCACAACAGAGGTTTAAAAAAGAGCAGTTCTCACACTCCAATTAAAAGCAAATTGAAAGTCAGACTCCAATAGCTCATGCCTAGAATTCTACCTACTCAGCAGGCTGAGATCTGAGGATCATGGTTCAAAGCCAGCTTGGGCAAGGTAATCCCTGAGTCTTATCTCCAAATAAACACCCACAAGCAAGAAGCCAAAAGTGAAGCTGTGGCTCAAGTGGTAGAGCACCAGCCTGACTACAAAAGCTCAAGGACAGCACCCAGACCCTGAATTCAAACTCCAGGATACACACACATACACACACACGAAATGACTAGTATTTTACAGTGATGTCTTTTATACCAATTATAGGCACTGTGATTTGTCTAGATAAGGTACACAATAAATGTTGGCTGGTGATTATGATTTTGACTATTATATATAATGGAAAGTTCAGTCATTGTGCAATACTTTCCATGTGACTCAAGCCTCTTAAACCCCAGGCGTTAGCTAATGTACTAAATAACAAACAGCTATCTGGAAGAATACCCTGCAGAGTAAGCCTTCAAGAATGCAAAGTATTTCACAAAATATACCTATAAATGTAATGTAATAGCTACTACTGACATTTATTATGGTAATGCTTTCACATACTTGATGACTAAACAACATTAAGAAAATGTTGCCCTGGAAATCTATTGCAAGGAGGGGGGGAGGTAGGTAGATAGATAGACAGACAGACAGACAGACAGACAGATAGATAGATAGATAGATGATAGGTAACGGACTGAAACAGATGATTGATAAATATATACTTACATAGATGATAAAGAGAGACAGAGAAAGGAGGTAGATAGATGATTGATTGATAAGTGATAGATATATAGATAAAGAGAGACAGAGTGGATAGCTACATAGATAGAGACAGAAATAGATGATAGATAAACTGATAGACAGCTAGATGAGAGACAAACAGAAAGAAGATAGATAGATGGATAGATAGATGATAGATAGATAGATAGATAGACTGAAATAGACAGGAGATAGATAATAGATACGAAGAGGCAGGTAGATGATACAGAAAGAGTGGCAGAGACATGGGTATATGACAGATAACATGCATGCATACATACATACATACATACATACATATGTACATGGGTGCATAGACAGATGATAGATAGATAGTGACTGTGTTCCTAAAACATTGCATTTGATAAGTCAGCTAGTCTTTCCAAAAACATTTAATAGCCATTTGAAGGAGAAAATGCAGGTCCTGCTTGGGGTATGATTTTGAAGCCAGAGTTTGAGACCCCAGGCTCAAACTTCAGGGAGTTTGCACCTGTCTGGTCCAGCCACTCATCCAACATGGCGGCCACTCATCCAACATGGCGGCCACTCATCCAACATGGCGGCCACTCATCCCACATAGAGGCTGTTCATCCAACATAGGGGCCACTCATCCAACATGGAAGCCACACATCCAACATGGTGGCCACTGGTCCAACATGCCCAGTAAAGGCTCAGCTCATGGAGGAGGGGAGGGGGACACAGGAAGGAGAGATGCTGCATGATGAGAACAGGGCAGCTAGGGGAAGAGACCACGTGAGTGTCTCACACCATCGGGATACAGACCTGAACTTTAGGTTTGACTAGGCAGAGACACAGGGGGGTAAGGGAAGAGAGGTGAGCGCAAGAGTGAAATGATCTTGGTCAAAAGATCACGGTTCAAAGCCAGTCTGGGAGAGGAAGTGATCATGAGACTCTTCTTTCTAAGGAATGCCCTCCCCCCTCCAGAAAAACAAAAACAAAAACAGAAGTAAAGCTGTGACTCAAGTGAAAGAGCACCAGTCTTGGGTGTCCAAATTCTGTCCAGGGGGCTGGGAAGGTGGCTTCGTGGTAGAGCGCTTGCCTAGCATGCACAAAGCCCTGGGTTCGATTCCCTAGTACGACACACACAGAAAAAGCCACAAGTGGCTCAAAGTGGTAGAACGCTCGCCTTGAGCAAAAGCAGCCCAGGGACAGAGCCCAGGCCCTGAGTTCAAGTCCGGGTACTGACACAAGGAAGCAAAAGGTGGCAACAAGCTTTTTCCCCCTGCATCTAATCACAGTTCAGTCTCTGGGTCCAAAGAAGGTGTGGGTGCTTTTTCAGCCCAAGCAGTTTGATTTCACCCAAACAGCAAGGGGCTCCTTCCCCCATCAATCCATGATCCCCTTTGGTTGGTTGGTTGGTTGGTTGGTTGGTTGTTGCCAGGCCTGGGGCTTGAACTTCTGCCTTTGTTTTCTGTGTCTGTGGCACCGAGGAATCGAACCCAGGGCCTCACGCATGCTAGGCGAGCACTCTCACCACCGAGCCCCCCTTTCCCAGGTCCTCACGATCGGTGGATCTTCCCCCCACCCCTCCCCTTGGCCCTCCTGCCCACCCCACCCCACCCCACCCCACCCACCCCCCACCCCACAGGTCCTTCGCCTCGGCCTTCCTCTTCTCCATTGAGGTGCAGGTGACCATCGGCTTCGGGGGGCGCATGATGACGGAGGAGTGCCCGCTGGCCATCACGGTGCTCATCCTGCAGAACATCGTGGGGCTGATCATCAACGCGGTGATGCTGGGCTGCATCTTCATGAAGACGGCGCAGGCGCACCGGCGCGCCGAGACGCTCATCTTCAGCCGCCACGCGGTGATCGCCGTGCGCAACGGCCGCCTGTGCTTCATGTTCCGCGTGGGGGACCTGCGCAAGAGCATGATCATCAGCGCCTCGGTGCGCATCCAGGTGGTCAAGAAGACCACCACCCCGGAGGGCGAGGTGGTCCCCATCCACCAGGTGGACATCCCCGTGGACAACCCCATGGACAGCAACAACGTCTTCCTGGTGGCCCCCCTGATCATCTGCCACGTGATCGACAAGCGCAGCCCCCTCTACGACGTCTCGGCCAACGACCTCGCCACCCAGGACCTGGAGGTCATCGTCATCCTGGAGGGGGTGGTGGAGACCACGGGGATCACCACGCAAGCGCGCACCTCCTACGTGGCCGAGGAGATCCAGTGGGGCCACCGCTTCGTGTCCATCGTCACCGAGGAGGAAGGGGTCTACTCGGTGGATTACTCCAAGTTCGGCAACACCGTCAAGGTGGCCGCCCCGCGCTGCAGCGCCCGCGAGCTGGACGACAAGCCCTCCATCCTCATCCAGACCCTGCAGAAGAGCGAGCTCTCCCACCAGAACTCGCTGCGCAAGCGCAACTCCATGCGCAGGAACAACTCCATGCGCCGCAGTAACAACTCCCTGCGCAGGACCCACGCCCCCCTGCTGGTGCCCAAGGTGCAGTTCGTCACCCCCGAGGGCGGCCAGGGCCCAACTGAATCCTGACAGCAAGATAACCAACCATCACGGGACTGAATGGGGGGAGTGGGATGGGGTGGGGTGTGGGGTGGGGGGTGGGGGGGAGTTTGGATCTGGGGAGTGGGAGGGAGGAGAGGTGAGGCCCAGAGTCACCTCTTCTCCCTGGGCATGAATAACACTCACCAAGTTGCTTCAAGACTCAAAAAAAAAAAAAAAAAAACACCATACTTTTCTGTATGCAGAAGACAAAAATAAAATAAATCAATCACCTGAGCTGCAACTCTACTCAGGAAGCTGAGATCTGAAGATCCCGGTTCAAAGCCAGCCTGGGCAGGAAAGTCCGTGAGACTCTTATCTCCAATGAACCGCCGCACACATACACACAAAAGACACACAAAAAGCAAAACAAACGAACGAAGCAGACACAGAGAGATGGTTCCAGTGGTAGAACACTTAGTGTTGGGCACAAAATCGTACGGACAGCGCCCAGGCTCTGAGCTCAAGCCCCAGGACCAGCACACAAAAAAGAGAAGAAGAAGAAAATCTGATTAAACACCTTTTGTGTTCGTGAAAGTATCTTCCAGAGAAAATGCTCATTTCATGAGATTTTTTTTCTTGTGGTTCAAAAAGCAAATGGTCCCAGGCTTGGGTCTCTCTGTCTGCAGGTAGATTCACTTCAGTCATCTGACCTTTTTGTTATTCCACTCGTGTTTCCTTATCCTTCTTGCCTCAGCCTGACGAGAGAAGGACTTCACAGAGAAATCCTGTATTGAATATTTTTATTAAACCATTTTCTTTATGACTCACTGGGGTTGTGTGGTTCCTCATACAACAACTTGTCTCAAATCAAAACTCAAAGGGGCTGGGAATATGGCCTAGTGGCAAGAGTGCTTGCCTCCTATACATGAAGCCCTGGGTTCGATTCCCCAGCACCACATATATAGAGAATGGCCAGAAGTGGTGCTGTGGCTCAAGTGGCAGAGTGCTAGCTTTGAGCAAAAAGAAGCCAGGGACAGTGCTCAGGCCCTGAGTCCACGCTCCAGGACTGGCCAAAAAGAAAAAACTAAAAAAGACTCAAGAAAAGATGCACTGCTCATGCCTGTCATTCCAGCTATTCTGGAGGCCAGGAGCCAAGGATTGAGGTTCACCAAGGGCAGACAAATTCGTGTGACTCAGACAAATCTGTGTTACCAGCAAAAAGGCAAGGAGTGGAGCTGTGGCTCAAGTGGTAAAGCACCAGCCTTGAGTGAAAACGCCAGTGAGAAAGTGAGGCCCTGAGTTCAAGTGCCAGTATCAGCGAGAACACACACACACACACACACACACACACACACACAATACTGAAACATTTCTGTATGGGTTGCTAAAAGAAAACCTTTCTCTCCCTTTCTCTCTTCTTCCCTGTCTCTCTTCTTTCTTTCTCCTTCCTTCCTTCCTTCCTTCTTTCCTTCCTTCCTTTCTTCCTTCCTTCCTCCTTCCTTCCTTCCTTCCTTCCTTCCTCCTTCCTTCCTTCCTTCCTTCCCTTCTTTCCACGTTTTTGTGCCCGTCCTAGGCTTGAACTCAGAACCTGAGCACCGTCCCTGAGCTTTTGCTCAAGGCTAGCACTCTACCACTTGAGCCACAGCACCACCTCTGGCTTTTACTTACTTATTTTTAGTGGTTCATTGGAGCTAAGAGTCTCATGGACTTTCCTGCCCAGGCTGGCTTTGAACCATGAACCTCAGATCTTGGCCTCCAGAGTAGCTGGGATGACAGGTGGGAGCCACAGTACCCGGCCAGAAATCTTTGGTATGAATACTCAGCCCCGTTCCAGTGAGAGATGGCTGCGGGATTTCTTAGTAATGTGGAACGCCTCTCCATCTTCCCCCACCCTGGGAGTGGGGAAGATCTGGAAGGTTCCAGCCATGCTGGCGGTAGGAAGAGGTACCGTGCTTGTGTTCTGCCTATCATGAAAGGTAGATGATTCTGCACAGATCCAGGCTCAGAATAGTTGAATTCAGGGGTGTCCATTAAAGAACCTCGCCATTTCCCCCACAGTCTCCAGCCACCAAACCGTCACCTGAACACGGAAGTCAAAGGAAAGGTTTGATGGAGCTGCTCACTGTATTACCAGAATATTCTGTTGCAGTCCTTGACCTCTGGGTCTCTACAAGAGAAAATACAAAGCATTACGAAAGCAACAACAATGTTTATTCAGAAAAATAGGGCTGGGCACGGGTGGCTTACCCTATAATCCTAGTTACCCGGGAGGCTGAGACCTGAAGATCACAGTTCAAAGCCAGCCCAAGCAGCAAAGTCCCAATTAACCACCACACAGGCAGGAAGTGGCTCTGTGGCTCAGCCTTGAGTGAAAAAGCTCAGAGACTGCAGTGAGGCCCTGAGTTCAAGCCCCAGGGATGATATAAAATAATAAAGTAGGTGGCTATAGATAGATACATGTACAGATACTCAGATATATAGATCAAAGATAGACAGATCATAGATACATAGATATATGTGTTATATAGATACATGGATACATAGATCATAAATAGAACATGGACAGATAAATCACATGTATATAGATACGTGCATACATAAATGGATATGTATATACTTATGTAGATAGAAACATAAATGGAGAGAGACATACATAGATACATAGATCACAGATAACTCATAGATAAATATCGATGGATATATAGATGCATCAATCATAAATAAGTCATACATACATAGGTGGAAAGATACATAGATATATGTACATAGATCATAAACTGATCATAGATCAATCATATTCATAGATACATGCATAGATAGATGGATACATAATATATTTATATAGATGGATATGGAGAGAGATTCATAGATCATAGATAAATATAAACATACATGGATGATATATAGATACATAAATAAATATGTAGATCATAAATAATAGATGGATGGATAGATAGATGGACAGAGGGATGGATAGATACATACATACATATAAATAGATACATAGATGGATAGATAGATGAACGGATGGATGGATAGGTGAATGGATGGATAGATAGATGAATAGATACATAGATGGATAGATGGATAAAGATAGATAGATAGATAGATAGATAGATAGAGTGGGTGGGTGGATGGAAAGAGAGAGAAAAAGGAAGAAAGATGGATGGATAGACAGATAGATAGATTCACAATGCATAGAGCCCTGGCCAATGTTGTACCGTACAAATGTGTCTCAGAATTCAGTGTCCCAGTCCTTTAAGAAAATGACCTATTTCCCCCAAGAAGTGGTCACTCCCAGAGAAGTAGGTGGCTTTACCGAATCTGAAGCAGGTGTGTGGTGTGTGTGTGTGTGTGTGTGTGTGTGTGTTCATTTCTCCCCCTCCAACAACAGAAAACTCATTGTTTCATGGTTTGTCTTCCATGGATGAAGAAGTTTCCATTTCTGGATAAGAAATCAATCCAAGACAGCAAAGAAAGAATGAATGAGAAATTATCACCATCTCCTCGCCCCCCCTCCCCCGTCCTTACATCCTGCCCCCCAACTTTGGCTCTGTTCCGGATGTGGAAGGTAGAGGAAGAAGTTGACATGTGTGTCTCTAAGGACCCAGGGAATTGGAGTGAACATAACAAATCTCTAGGCCTTAGAGGAGGAAAACAAAGGCCACAAAATTCCCATGCTCTCTGCCCACCCATTCCTCTCTACGGTGGTGGGAATTTCCTGACGGACTCTAATCCCACCCCTTGATAATTCACGACTCTCATTCAAGTTCAAGTTCATGAGAACCCTGATCCGCCTTGCACCAGGCCCTTCCAATTATCACGTCACAAGGGCGCCCAATGACATAGCTGGTTATTTCCATCTCCATTAGCACTGTCTTTTCTTTTCTTTTTTTTTTTTTTTCCCAAGAGGTGCCTTTATTCTCAGGGAGAACAAATGAATGCTATCCATGGCTCCTTTCCAGAACTCTCTGGCGGGGGGGGGGGGGGGGTGTCATTGAAATGTAATTCCTGCACCCCAAGGGATTGCTTTTAATTACTTTAAGAAGCAAAAAAAAAAAGAATAATAAATAGGCAGCATACTCTCATGACATTGGAGTGATAGCTCCATGGGAATGGATGAAGGAGAGAATAAAACAATTATCTGTAAAAACCGAGTTGACTGTAAAATAAAACTCAATTATCTGTAAAAAAAAAAATGAATTGGAATCACGAGTCAGACTGGGGACTCATTTCTTTCTCTCTGTGAAACTATACAATTTCATGAGTATTCAAAAGGCTACAATTATTTGCCAAATTGAATATTGGAAAAAGGCTATACTTTCTTGTGTGATGTGTGCTGGTCCTGGGGCTTGAACTCAGGGCCTAGGCTTTGTCCCTGAGCTCTTTTTTCCACAGCGTGAGCCACAGCTCCACTTCCAGCTTTCTGGTGGTTCCCTGGAAATAAGAGTCTTACGGACTTCCTTGCTCAGGCTGGCTTTGAACCATGGTCCTCAGATCTCAGCCTCCTGAGTAGCTAGGATGACAGGCACAAGCATTTGCCTTTGTTCCAGGCTCCTCGAGGACCCCAAATTCTTGCCGCCACCCTGCTTTAGCAACTGTGATTTTCAAAGGTGATTTGTCTATTAAATGTTGGAACGTTGGGTTAAGAAGGTGGCTTAGCCGTAGAGCGCTTGCCTAGCATGCATGAAGTCCTGAGTTCGATTCCTCAGCACCACATACCCAGAAAAGGCCAGAAGTGGCGCTGTGGCTCAAGTGGCAGAGTGCTAGCCTTGAGCAAAAAGAAGCCAGGGACAGTGCTCAGGCCCTGAGTTCAAGCCCCAGGACTGGCAAAAAAAAAAAAATGGAGCCATAATGATGTACAATTATCCCTAAATAAACAAAAGATAGGTGTTGTCAGATGCCCCCTTAACACACGTTTCTATCTCATCCTTGAGAGAAATATTCTCCTTTGCAAATACTTTTTGTGGCCAGGAAAATCATGGCTCTGAGTGTTTAACCTCCCACCAGGGCAAGAATCTGCCTTTAATATGTCCTTGCTTGGTTCCCACAGTACAATAATTATCCCAGCAAGCAGACAAAGGTCAGAGGGAGAAAAAGTCACTTTTGCAACTTTTCTTATGTTTTTTTCTTCCCTTTTTTTTTTTTTTTGTCAGTCCTGGGGCTTGAACTCAGCGCCTGGGCGCTGTCCCTGAGCTTCTTTCACTCAAGGCTGGTGCTCTATCACTTGAGCCACAACACCACTTCTGGTTTTCTGATGGTTCATTGGAGATCAGAGTCTCACAGTCCTTCCTGCCCGGGCTGCCTTTGAACTGTGATCCTCACATCTCAGCCTCCTGAGTAGCTGGGATGTCAGGCCTGAGCCACCATGCCCAGTTTTCTTCTTTTTAAACCAAACATTGCAGCTTGTTGAAGAAGCAAAGGGCTTAAAACAAAGAAAATAGTTCCTGTGTGCGCTTAATCAAGCAGATCACGGATACAGTCTTTGTCTCTGGATTCCTGGGTGCTGTTCCCCAAGGCCTCTTTTTCTCTGGTGTATTTGGCCTCAACTGGACCAGTTCTTCCTCTTGTCTCATCCTCAGTCTTCATGGCTCCTGTTCCTTTACCTGGAGAGCTGAGTCCAGTTACACCCAGGGAAATTGTCTGGGGTCCGTCTCAAATAGCTCCAAATGCCAAGCAAACATTATAATTCATGAACGTCTTACAGACTTCTGAGGATGTAAATAAATGGCTTATCCAACAGTAGTCAACCTCCTTCCATCTAAGAATATCTGTAAGCCAGGCACCAGTAGCTCACACCTGTCCTCCCGGATACTCAGGAGGCTGAGATCTGAGGATCACAGTTCGAAGCCAGCCCGGCCAGGAAAGCCCATGAGACTCTTATTTCCAATGAACCACCAGAAAACCGGAGATGGAGCTGTGGCTCAAGTGGTAGAGCACCAGCCTTGAGTGAAAGAGCTCAGGGACAGTGCCCAGGCCCTGAGTTCAAGCCCCAATGGTTTCAAAAATAAAAATAAAACAAGTAGAGAAATCTGTTTTTTTGTGTTGTATATAATAAATGAACTGTGGGTCTTGTGTTACTAACACAGACAACAGGCATCCTAACCAAAGTGTACAGCAAGTCCTTGCATTGTATTTATTACGCGTGGAGGAGTGGGGTTGGGGGGTTGGGCTGAGGGGGGGGGCAATTAGCTGTGATTTCCAGAATTAGTAAAGCTGGTCTGTTACATTGGCCAAATGTCAGCCTCTGGACCAGCTAATGAACAGCCGTGCCTTAATTCAACATTTGGAGGAGGTCCAAAGCCAGCCACAGTAAATCTTAAAAAAAACACACACACCAAAAAACGACTGCTCATTTTCAGCTGGAGTCAGGCACTTGGTTTATTTTCTAGGCCTGCTCCGTGGGTTCGTCCTCCAGAGAAAATGACCTTGTTTGGATCTCCAAAGGCCTGGAGACCACTTCTTTTTTTATATAATTTATTTATTAATTAAACAAAAATTTTTGACAAGGTGTTGTGCACAAGGGGTACAGTTACATAGTAGGGCAGTGTGTACATTTCTTGTGGTATCTTACACCCTGTTTTTCTTTCCCTTCCCTAGGTCAGGTAGACATATATATAATACACAATGTACCAAGAACATATATAGTAGCCACATGGCCTACGCCAAAGAAAATTCGTCTAGGGCTTTATGTCAACAATAGTCTTATATGAACGTACATACATAGCTTTTGAGCTATTGTGATCCACTGAGAGGTCTATTTTTGACCTTTATATGTTGAGTAGTTGTTTGGTTCTGGATACATAATGTAAGGTCACTGACCTACACCTGAGGGAAATACCATTTGACAAGAAGTTTTTGGTTTCACGGACCTGGTCTCTACTGTCTCTCCATCACCCCATCTTAACAGTCATATATCAGGGAGATCATGCCCCTTTGTTTTCTGTGTTCTAGGCTTGCCTCGCTCAACATTATTTGTTCAAGTTCTGACCATTTCCCTGCGAATACCAATATGTCACCATTTCTAATCGCTATGTAGTATATTCCATTGGTATAGGTACCATATTTTTTGGATCCATTCATCTGTGGAGGGGCATCTGGGTTGGTTCCATATTTTGGCTATTGTGAATTGTGCAGCGATAAACATGGAACTGCAGATGTCTTTTTGATATCTTGGGACTTGTTGTTCAGGATAGATGCCTAGGAGTGGTATGGCTGGGTCATAGGGTAGGTCTATGTTGAGCTTTTTGAGAAACCTCCATACTGGTCTCCAAAGTGGTTGTACTAATTTGCACTCCCACCAACAGTGGAGAAGGGTTCCTCTTTCCCCGCACCCCCTCCAGCATTTGTTGTTGCCTGAGTTCAGAGTATAGGCCATTCTTTTTTTTGGCCAGTCCTGGGCCTTGGACTCAGGGCCTGAGCACTGTCCCTGGCTTCTTTTTGCTCAAGGCTAGCACTCTGCCACTTGAGCCACAGCGCCGCTTCTGGCCATTTTTTCTGTATATGTGGTGCTGGGGAATCGAACCTAGGGCCTCGTGTATCCGAGGCAGGCACTCTTGCCACTAGGCTATATCCCCAGCCCAAGTATAGGCCATTCTAACTGGAGTGAGGTGGTATCTCAGGGTTGTTTTTATTTGCATTTCCTTTACTGCCAGGGATGTTGAACATTTCCTCATATGTTTCCTTGCCATTTTTATTTCTTCTCTTGTGAAGTCTCTCTTTAGCTCCTTTGCCCATTTCCTAATTGGTTTACTGGGCTTGGAGGGGCTTAGTTTTTTGAGTTCTCTGTAGATGATGGATATTAGGCCTTTGTCTGTTGCTGTGCTGGTAAAGATCCTTTCCCATATGGTTGGCTGTCTTTCTAGTTTGGTGCCTATGTCCTTAGCTGTGCAGAAACTTTTTAATTTGTAGTAGTCCCATTTGTCAGTCTTTCCCCTATTTGTTGTGCCCCTGGGACTCTATTCAGGAAGTTCCTTCCTGTGCCTGTAAGTTCTAGCGTCTTTCCTACTCTGTCCTTCAGTAGTTTCAAGCATTCAGGTCTGATGTTGAGGTGCTTGATCCATTTTGAGTTGATCTTGGTGCATGGTGATAGGCTAGGGTCCACCTTGAGTTTTCTGCATATGGCTGCCCAGTTTTCCCAGCACCAGTAGTTGAAGAGGCTCTGTTTATTCTGGAGACCATTTCTTAACATGGTGGACTCTTCATTCTAGAAGGTTCCTGCAAAGGTGTAAACTCGCAGGCTTGCATGAACACCTAGCATGGCTTTTACTTCATTAGCCAGGGTTTTGATTTATTTTATTTTTTTCCTTTCAAACCGATGTGCAGAAGACTGTGGGAACATTTCCCCCTTGTTTTTTTTCCTCCATCTCTGCTGATCCCAAAACAAACAGAATAAATGCCCGTGGCACGTTGCTCCAAGCTGATTTTAGTGATTATGAAGGTGTGCATAGGAAACATTCTGCTGCTAAATCCTCGATTCTTTTGCCATCTTGCACGAGAAGAATCCCAGAAAGACTTAGAAAGCCAGAAGGCAAATGGTGAAAGAAGTTTTAGGCAAATCCAGGTGAGAGTTTTCCACCTGGGAAAAGAGGCAGGCTTGACTAGGCTCTGGCCCATCCATGCTGCTTCAGAGTTAGGTGTGGGTGATTCTTTGATTTTATTTTATTTGGGGGCGGGAATTCTGCTGGGCAGATTCATTGACAGGCGTGGTCTGTGGGTCCCAGATGTGCCATCTGCGCATGCGCGGCTCTGGAGCCGACTTCCTATAGAGACAGAAGAGTAGAATGAAGGTCCTGGAGTTGGGCCAAGATATCATTCTAGGGGCCTCGACTTTACCTGGTTAGCAGGGCTGGGCACCAGCTAGGCTGACACTCAGGAATGTTCTTAGCCTGTTCTTAGCATTTATTTATTTATTTATTTACTTATTTATTTATTTATTTATTTATTTTGCCAATCCTGGGGCTTGAACTCAGGGCCTGGGCACTGTCCCTGAGCTTCTTTTGCTCAAGGCTAGCGCGCTATCACTTGAGCCACAGAGCCACTGTTAGGTTTCGAGTAGTTCATGGGAGATAAGAGTCTCACTGAAATCCCCTCCCCCCCACCCCTTCTAGGCTGGCTTCGAACTGTGATCCTCAGATCTCAGCCTCCTGAGTAGCTGGGGTGACAGGTGTGAACCACCAGCATCTGGCCAGAAACGTTATTTTAAAAATAAGAAAACTTAAAGCCCCAGGACTGACACATGCATGAAATCAGAATAAATAATGATCATTATAATAACAATAGTCAATATGTTCAAGAGAATGACACTACTGAACTTAGCACCATGAACTGCAACAAGACAGATGTGACAGCCAATTATAAGTCAGTAGATACAATTAAAAGTGTGGAAAAGACACAAGAAAAGCAGGACAGATGGGGTGAGAAGAGGGTTAAGAGACAGAAAGGAAAAAAATGCATAAGGAAGTATGTAGCAGTATGTGGGTGGAATACCTAGAAGAAGACATAAATAAGAAGTATAAAGAGTAGAATATTTTCTATGGAGTTAAAGTACTTGTACTTGGGTTCCAGAGAGGGAAGAATTGAGAAAATAGCCACCAGGGGCTGGTACCTCACACTTGTCATCTTAGCCACTCAAGAGGCTGAGATCTGAGGATCACGGTTCAAAGCCAGCCTGGGCAAAGGGGACAAAGAGCTCAGGGACAGCACCCAGGTCCTGAGTTCAAGCCCCAGGACCAGCACCCAAAAGAAAAAAAAAATGACATAAAATTAACATATTAAAATGGAGACGTAGAATTAAATGACGTTAACCCACCTAACAAATACCCATTACAACCCATGAGTTTGGACTTGCTAATTACTTTCCTTCTTAGCCTCTAAAGTCCTGGAGTCTAATATTTATGAATCTTAAGAAGTGGCTGGAATCATTTTGTATTCATGGAGCCAACTGGGATTTTTTTTCTTTCCTGGCAGGAAGAAAGAAACGTGGAAGAAACTCAGCAAACCAAACTGACAGCCAAAATACAACATCCTCTAAATGACCCATATTTATTGAAACACAAGTAAAGATAAAGTTCATGGGAGTTTCAAGTATGTGCCATGGACCACAATGTCTTTAAAAAAATTCCATAACTGATTTGCAAACACCACTCTCTTAGCTAATTATAGTTTTTGTTTTTTTAAAGGCCCAGCGAGTTAGAAAAGCTGAAGACTTGTAACAAGTCCATAAAGATGTCAATGATTTAATAAGGGTGATTTTTCACCTACAGATATTGATGGAAATCCAGAAGAAAATGACCCTGTTCGCTAGGCTTCTTGTCCTTATCTGCCCCGGGCAGGCTGTTTATCTCTCTCACTCTCGTTCAAGTTCAAATCAAATGTCTCCTGCTAAAATAGGAGGAATTCTAAGCGAATTAAAGAAATTGGTTACCAGAGTCCATGCAAACACCCAAACTGTAGTTTTCCCCCCTTTCCTGGGATATTTATTTCCAACATTTAACTCTATGGAATTGTAACCGGAGATTTTTTTTCTTTTACCCATAGGAAATAATCCGATTTTAACCCACTGCTGGTGGCTCACGCCTGTCAGCCCAGTGACTCAGGAGACTGAGATCTGCAGGATCGTATAACTCCAAAGTCAGCCTGGTCAGGAAAGTTCACCATGTTCCATCCCCAAAGTAACCAGCAAAAGCTGAACTGGAGGCTTGGCTCAAGGGGTAGAGCACCAGTTGAGCAAAGTAAAACCCTGAGTTCAAACCTGACTATCCTAGGAAAGGAAGGAAGGAAGGGAGGGAGGGAGGGAGGGAGGGAGGGAGGGAGGGAGGGAGGGAGGGAAGGAAGGAAGGAAGGAAGGAAGGAAGGAAGGGAGGGAGGAAGGAAAGAAGGGAAGGAAAGGAGGGAGGGAGGGAAGGTATATATACCATACTATATTGTTTAAGCTCTAATTGCTATAACAATGATTCTTAAAACTCTCCAGACTAATTAGGCTATTTCCAAAGAAATTCTCTATTTTAAAATATGATTGTCATCCAGGTATCCACACACAGGGAGACCAAGGAGGACGCTCTTAGGGGAGGGACACAAGGGTTCAAGGCCTCTGTGTATATGATCATATACAGTAATATTGATAGAAAGGAACTCCAGGAAATGGAGACAAGTTGCTTTCTTCTGTGTTGTCTTTGTTTTCTTTTCTCTTTGTCTTGTTTGTTGGTTTCTCAGTCATTGGGAGGGTAAATGGAGGCACAGAAATGGGGGGACACAGGGTGAGCAAAGGCAGCCGTGGTCCTCACTGGACACGATGTGGAAAATGAACTCGACAACTTGTGGGTGGGGACGGGAGGGGAAAACTGGGAGAGAGCGAGGGAAGGGGGGACACGGTCCAAAAAGAAATGCGCTCATGACCTGACTTATGTCACTGTCACCCTTTGTACATCGCTTTTATCATCACAATAAAAAATCAGATTAAACAAAATCGGATTCTCAGAATGGTTCTTGCTTGGCTATTTGGAGAAGCTGTGAGTGGTTTCTCATGTACATATACACTTCAGAGTTCATTCTCCAATTACCAAAAAATGTGCAGGAATAAAAGCAGCCCATGCAGAGAGCTTTAGGGAATACGAATACTTGAAGCCATGACTGAAATAATGGCTGATTTTCTGAGGCCCAGCCATGTGCTTAGCATGAGGAGAGACAAGCCCAGCCATTGGGCTTCTGTGAGAGCCGGACACACAAGCAAACAAATCACACATCACAATGGCTAAGACCACGGTGTGAATTTCACAGGCGTATGTCATGGTGTTGATTGACTCTTCTGAGACATTAAAAAAAATTAAGTTGTTCCAGAAATCACAAAGCTCATCAATGCATGTGACTGATCCAAACCCAGAAGGAGCAGCCTGACTGAAGTGTGTGTGTGTGTGTGTATGTGTGTGTGTGTGCGTGTGTTTTGCCAGACCCAGGCTGGCTTTGAACCATGATCCTCAGATTTCAGCCACCTGAGTAGTTGGGATTCCAGGCGTGAGCATCAATGCCCAGCCTTCATAGATTTCTCTTAATCTGGTAGATGTAAGTCTCTTCTCCTTATATTTCCTAAGTTAACATACTTTTCCCCTTGGCTCTGATGAGCGTTCAAGTCTACAGAAATTTAGTGGCGTCTACAGTGCCAAAGCTAAAAGTAGAGTGGAAAGAATTTGCTAGAATATACACAGCCATCAGTAAACCCCAGCCACTTGTTATGGCTTAATCAGGATCCATTTCCACAAGCCATCTTAAGGAAGCTCATTCTTTTCTTTCCCAGGGACAGATGCCAGAGACTCAGTTTCTCATTTATTCAATGTCTTCTTCTATGGACATACCCCATGAAGGAAAGGTTTCAAGTAGTCACTCATTTAAACTTCCCTCCCCCACACCCCCTAGCCTGGAGAAGAAAGTGGCGTTTGCACTTGTATTTCATAGTTAAGTGTGGGTCAGTTGGATGAAGTGGGGAGTCACCCAGCGTGGGAAGAGCAAATGGGGACTCAAGTTGAGGGGGTACTCGAGGCTAGAGCAGCCTTGGCCACATCCTTTGGACACCCCAAACATGGCAGGAGGCGACCGGAAGTGGTGATGTGGTTCAAGGGGTAGAGCAGCCACCTGGGAGTGGAGAGAAAGAAAGCTAAGCAAGAATGCAAGGTCCTGAGTTCAGATCTCAGTACTGGTGTGTGTGTGCGCGCACACACACACACACACACACACACACACACACACACACAAGCAAATAGAGGGAAATTAGTGAGACTGAGTCCTTACTTATTCAGACTGCTGTGGCCATGCTGGGTAAGGAGAACAGGTTCCTCATCTCAGTTCATCTTGAGGATGACATAGCTACCTTGTATCCAAAACACTCATCCAAGATTCAAGGCAGGCATCAATAGCTCCCGCCTGTCATCCCAGCTACTCAGGAGACTGAGATCTGAGGATCATGGTTCAAAGCCAGCCCAGGCAAGAAAGTCCATAAGACTCTTATTCCCAATGAACCACCAAAAAGTCAGAAGTGGAGCTGTGGCTCAAGTGGTAGAGGGCCAGCCTTGAGCACAAAAGCTCAGGGACAGCGTCCAGGCCCTGAGTTCAAGGGTGAGAACCAGAAAAAAAAAATGTGTAAAAATATATGGTCTGGGACTGGGAAGGTGGCTTAGGGGTAGAGTACTTGCTTAGCATGCATGAAGCCCTGGGTTCGATTCCTCAGTACCACATACACAGAAAAGGCTGGAAGTGGCGCTGTGGCTCAAGTGGTAGAGGGCTAGCCTTGAGCCAAAGAATCTCAGGGACAGTGCCCAGGCCCTGAGTTCAAACCCCAAGACAGACGGACAGAAGGGAAAAGAAAGGGAGGGGAGGGGAGGGGAGAGGAGGGGAGGGAAAAAAAGGGAAGGGAAGGGAAGGGGAGGGGAGGAAAAGGAAGGGAAGGGAAGGGAAGGGAAGGGAAGGGAAGGGAAGGGAAGGGAAGGGAAGGGAAGGAAAAGGTTAGGGGCCAAGTGCAGGGGTGAAGTTGACCAAGAAGAGGCCATCACGCACTAGGAGCAGGAATAGGAAAATCCTCGCAGGTGCCTGGCTTGCAGAACCATCTGGAATTCTCAATCTCTGTCCTCCCACCCTGACAGCCCTGAGGACCACGCCGTCCATCCTGCGATATACAAGCGCCCCTCAAGATGGCAGAAACCACGAGTCGGTCCCCACTTGGACCTTTGTCAGCTTCTCTCCTGACATTCGCTGTTCTCCTGCGCCGGAGCAGACATTGCGCGGAGCTTCCTACAAGTGAATTTCCTGTTATTTTAAAAAGACATGTTTGCAGGGAAATGTATTTAAAAAAAAAAAAAGACAAGAGACAGCTGCAGAAATTCGGCCACTCAGTTAAAAGCTTTAACCTTTCCAGGGAGGTGGAAAATTCCACGCCTGTCACCATGTTTGGGGGCCTCTCTGTTGGACCTGTGCACGCCTTATTTCTAAGGACTTGGTGTCATTTCTCTTTCTAGTCTCAGGCTTTGCAGATGTGTGGTATCAATCTAGCCACTGCAAAATCCATTGGTGTAAACGTGTGTGTGTGTGTGTGTGTGTGTGTGTTTACTTGGTATTTGAACCCAGGACCTGCGCTCTGTCCCTGAGTTCTTTCACTCAAGGCTGGTGCTCTACCCCTTGAGCCACAGCTCCACGTCTGGTTTTCTGGTGGTTCATTGGAGATCAGAGTCTCCCAGACTTTCCTGCCCAGGCTGGCTTTGAACCTCCAACCTCAGATCTCAGCCTCCTGAGTAGCTGGGATGACAGGCGTGAGCCACCAACATCTGGGGCTGTTTGTCTTCCATGCAACAGAACAACACATTCACCATCAAGGATTCATGTTTTCTGAGGATGGAAAGAAATCTCCCAGAGGAAAATAGCAGTTTTAGTAGATAGCACGGCATGGGAAGAAAGACCATGTCTGGATTGTCTGACAAGGCAATGAAAAGAAGGCTTAATCCCCCTAATTTCCCCCCAACCAGGCCAGGACAGAACTACCGAACCTCAATGTGCCAAAGAACAGCACTCAGAGAAGCTGTTTAAACGGCTGCAAACGTCGGTTCAATTTATGACCCCAAGGAACATGGTAAGTGCTAGAACACCCTGCCAAGAAACCGCCTCGCTGGGTTACTGTAAACGGACTGCAAGTTTACAGGCCTTTAACCAGACTTAAAACTTTGAAGTGTGTGTGTGTGTGTGTGTGTGCGTGTGTGTGTGTTTTATACAAGAGCCAGAAAACTCTAAGTGAAAAGAATCAGAGAGATAGGGAGGAGAAGAATTTAAGTATTTCATGCTATTAGATAATTGGGGCAGGGGGCAGGGAGAGATCCTATTCCCTTCCCCCCTACCAAACAGTGAGATATATATATGTGTGTGTGTGTGTGTATACACACACATATGTATATATTTTTGCACTATTGTAATATCTTTGCCTTGGCTCTTTGCCACTCAAAGGCTACTTTGTGAAATTCTGCTGTGTTAGCTGGCTCTTCCTAGCAAAGATGCAAGCCATAAGAAGACACAAGAGATTACTGTCTCATTTTAGATAGAAAGAGAGAGAGAAAGAGAGAGGAAGGGGGGAGGAGGAGGAGGAGGAGGAGGAGGAGGAGGAGGAGGAGGAGGAGGAGGAGGAGGAGGAGGAGGAGGAGGAGGAGGAGGAGGAGGAAGAGGAACTATTTTCATACATACATCTTGGTCCTGGCTATGTTCATGTCTTAAATAACTTTTTTTGTCTTGTCTAATTTTTTTTATTTTTTACTTCCTGCGGGGCTCTTTCTCAGAGGAAATGCAATGTGTGTCCTTGCAAACTTTATTTCCGGAGTAAACAAAGTGTCAGGGAAACTGTCAGAAATCACGCAGAGCATTTTTTTTTCCTTGATGTGAAGAATGGTTATCTTCCCCACACATTTCTTGTTGTTGTTGGATTGGAGATTGAACTTGGGGCCTTGAGCTTACTGCGCAAGCACGCTCCCGAGGGGGGGCCACATCCTTGAGACGGGGTAGCCTAGGGCATGGCAAATGGCTGCCAGGAATTGAAAAACTCAAGTGTAAGGTGTATTCATCTACTCCCATTAAGATTAAGGGGACAGGGCTGGGGATATGGCCTAGTGGCAAGAGTGCTTGCCTTGTATACATGAGGCCCTGGGTTCGATTCCCCAGCACCACATATACAGAAAATGGCCAGAAGTGGCGCTGTGGCTCAAGTGGCAGAGTGCTAGCCTTGAGCAAAAAGAAGCCAGGGACAGTGCTCAGGCCCTGAGTTCAAGGCCCAGGACTGGCCAAAAAAAAAAAAAAAAAAGATTAAGGGGACAAAAGTCATTTAGGGGTGGGGGGTGGGGGTGGGGGAATGAAGCCAGATAGACTTAGGAGAGAATGGGTTCTGGTCAGCTTAAGCAAATGTATTTATTCATCTACTTCCCTTAGGATTAAGGGACCAAAGGGACCAAAGTCATTTAGGAACAGGATAACATAGGGAAACTGAGGCTTAGTGAAGGCAACTCAGAAGTATGGTATTTAGAAACACAGAAGCGCTGTCTTGCATCAAAGAGAAACAACAGGATTCCTTTCTTTCTGGGGGGGGGGGGAGACGCATACCCCAAGAATGACCACTTGTCTGATTTGTAGGCCAAGTGTTCTTCCCATCGCGATGTTCAAATGGCTTTTGACGCTTCCAATCAGTTTACCCACTTGTAACCCTGTTTGAGAGGAGCGTTGCTCAACGCTGACCAGTGAGAGGAAGCATTAAATGAGCACATACTAAACTCCAGGGCACACCACTGACCCGCAGATGTATTGGGTACATGGATATGTATCTCAGTTCTAACAGCAGAGTCAGAGAAGCAAAGGACAGCTCTGTGAGTCAAACGTCCTCTCTCCTTTCTATTTTTAGAGGTGAGTGACAATAAGGTACTTAATAATGTCTTCTGTGCCAAGCCTGGAGAACGTGCTGTCTGTGAATAGGCACACAGGAGACCCCAACTTCTGCCTTACAAGTTTTTCACTTTGCAATGGCGAGAAAGCCATCCGACATCCTAATGGTGGTGATTTGGGGCCATTTTGATGTTTTCCCCAGCTATCAATACACAAGACTGTATTTTCTAGCTGTGTTGGAGAGTCACAGTGGGCAGCTCCCAATCAACTATTGGTTGGATCATCTGTCACTCTTCACTGGGCGGGGCTTTGTGGGGCAGCTTCCAATCAGCCATTGGTTGGATCATCTGTCACTCTTCAGTGGGCTGGGCTTTGTGGGGCAGCTTCCAATCAGCCATTGGTTGGATCATCTGTCACTCTCCAGTGGGCTGGGCTTTGTGGGGCAGCTTCCAATCAGCCATTGGTTGGATCATCTGTCACTCCTTAGTGGGAGGGGCTTTGTGAGCCCTTGTAGTCAGGAGGCCCTGGTGTATCAAATGTGTTTTTAGTGTATGATATTATCAACTTCCTGTGTTTCTCAGGATGAAAGATGAGGAGTATCTCTATATGTATGTATATGAATAAATATAACCAATTATATGTAACTCATACGTGGTGCGTGCATACGTGAAAAGGTACACAAAAATTTGTAACAGAAGTCTGTTAACTAAGTATTTATAGGGAAAACCCAAGTCTGTTTTCAACAGAGGAATATCCATATCCTCCTCAAAATGATCACATTTTTATAATGGAAAGGTTAAAGATCCAGCCTTTTAAAGTTTTCATCCAGGGCTAATGTAGTGCCCTACGCCCACCTGCAATCCCAGCTACTGAGGAGGCTGAGATTTGAGGATCATGGTTCAAAGCCAACCCAAGCAGCAAAGTCTGTGAGACTCTTATCACCAATGAACCACCCAAAAAAAAAGGCCGGAAGTGGCACCGTGGCTCAAGTGGTAGAGTCCTAGCCTTGGGCAACAAAAGCTCAGGGATGGTGCCTAGGCCCTGAGTTCAAGCCCCAGGACTGGTACCAAAAAAAAAAAAAAGAAAAGAAAAAGTAAAGAAAATTCTAGTCTTTCAACCTTTCATCTAGATTCCCCCTGGTATTCTCAGATTGTCAACTTGAGTTACAAAAACTCCACCATTTCCGGCTAATTTCCAACAGCTGTGGCTGTTATTGTTCAAGATGTTATTTTCATTTCCTGTTCCCTACTTCACACAGAGAGAGTTCTAGAAATCTGCCTCCCAGCCAAGATCAACTTACCTCACCAAACCCTACAGTAGGAGACAGTTGGACCCCATGACTGGGCAAACATGGCTGACAAGCGTAGGAGACTCCTACTGCGATCCTCACACGCTTGGGTTTCATGGAGATAGGCGGTGAATTGAGATTCTTCTGACAATTATAATGTACCAGGCACCAGTGGCTCACACCCGTCATCCCAGGTACTCAAGAGGCTGAGATCTGAGGATGGCAGTTCAAAGCCAGCTAGAGCAGGAAAGTCCAGGAGACTCTTATTCCAAGGAATCACCAAAAAACTACAAGTGGGGGTGTGGTTCAAGTGGTAGAGCACCAGTCTAAAGTGATAAATCTCTAGCGGGAGCACAAGGTCCTGAGTTCAAGTCCCTGGTCCACACACACACACACACACACACACACACACACACACACGGGCTAGTTCAACCTCGGAGCATTCTAAAACCCTTTGCACAATTCCAGACACTGTGCTTGCCTTGTTATTGGATCTTGAGGCTTTGCAGGAAATAGAGACGTTTCTCATGACCCAGAGACTCAGCAAAATGACCTCAGATGGTGTAGACCAAGAAAATTGCATGAAGTCCCGCGGAAAAAAACTTTTTTAAAGGTTAGAAACAACAACAACCATAAAGAGGAAACGAATAAAGTGAGGCCAGCAGGAAGGTACGTGCGTAAGGGAAACACCCGATCTACGGCTCTGAGATTTTTAGCATGTGGAGTTTGTAAAAAAAAAAAAAAAACCACAAAGGCAAAAAAAATGAGAACCAAAGTGACTTCCAGACCCTGGGGTTTGCATTTCCCATCTTTATGCACAACAGAGATTTATGGAGCCTCATTCCCATAGTTTTTTTTGTTTTTTGTCAGTCATGGGGCTTGAACTCGGGGTCTGGGCGCTGTTCCTGAGCTTCTTTTACACAAGGCTGGTGCTCTACCACTTAAGCCACAGCTCCACTTCTGGTTTGGGGGTGGTTCATTGAAGATAAGAGTCTCATGGGCTTTCCTGCTAGGGCTGGCTTTGAACTGTGATCCTCAAGTGCTAGCCTTGAGCAAAAAGAGCTCAGGGACAGCTCCCAGGCCCTGAGTTCAAGCCCCGAACTGACCCCCCAAAAATGTAGATTGTACGGGGGTACCCTGCATCTTTAAGGATGTATTAATTAATTAAATAAATAAACCCAAGGAATGGTAGTTTCTCTAGAAGGAGGATTTTAGGAGGCAGTCAGCACCTGGTACCCAGCCCTTGACCACTGGGCTGAGTTAAAGCCCAGCCCTGAGAGTCACCAACTATGTGCTTAGCTTCTGGAACCTGTGCCGGGCTCACCAGAGAAGGGCCTGGTACATTATCAATGGGTCATACGTGTTTATTCAGTTTTTAGCTCTTCATTCGTTTTTTCCAAGCAGTAGGAATTGTTCTTTCTGTCTCTGTCTCTCTTGTCTCTTTCTCTCTGTGTCAGTGTCTCTCTGCATCTGTCTATCCCTGTTTCTCTCTCGTCTCTTTTGTTGTTGTTGTTTTGTATTTGCCAGTCCTGGGGCTTGAACTCAGGGT
Source organism: Perognathus longimembris pacificus (assembly GCF_023159225.1). Lineage (NCBI taxonomy): Eukaryota > Metazoa > Chordata > Mammalia > Rodentia > Heteromyidae > Perognathus > Perognathus longimembris. The sequence continues at coordinate 2,815,661 of NC_063187.1, forward strand.
CTGAGCACTGTCCCTGGCTTCTTTGTGCTCAAGGCTAGCACTCTACCACTTGAGCCACAGCGCCACTTCCAGCTTTTTCTGTATATGTGGTGCTGAGGAATCGAACCCAGGGCTTCATGTATACGAGGCAAGCACTCTACCACTAGGCCATATTCCCAGCCCTCTCTCATGTCTCTTTTGTCTGTTTCTCTCTGTGTGTCTGCATCTGTCTATCTTTCTTTCTGTCTCTCTCTCCATCTCTGTCTCTTGTCTCTCTCTGTTTCTACTTCTCTGTGTGTGTGTCTCTCTCTCACACACACCACACACACAATTATTTAATGGCATTAAATCTTCCACACAGATCACACAGTCGCTTGCAGAAAACAACTCCATGCAGGGAAATTAATGATCATTGCAGTGAGAAATGAGGACAGGAACCGCACTGTGGGTCATGACTGCCATCTGGTGGCCATGATGCAAAAATACAGGCATTCCGGTCGGAGAGATCAAAATAATAATAAATGAGGTCTGAGAAAAAAAAAATTTATTTATATGTATATATTTACATGTATGTGTGTATGTATGTCTATATATTTATTTATACATTATATATTTATATCTATGTGCCTATCTATAGGTATGTCAAGAAGATGTTCAAATGTTTAATTTGAGGATGATTATCAAGTGATTGGGGGCTATTTTGGGGGAGCTGCTCTTTTTGTCTTTTTTGTTTTGTTTTGTTTTTGTTTTGTTTTTTTGGCCAGTCCTGGGGCTTGGACTCAGGGCCTGAGCACTGTCCCTGGCTTCTTTTTGCTCAAGGCTAGCACTCTACCACTTGAGCCACAGCGCCCCTTCTGGCCATTTTCTGTATATGTGGTGCTGGGGAATCGAACCCAGGGCCTCATGTATACGAGGCAAGCAGTCTTGCCACTAGGCCACATCCCCAGCCCTCTTTTTGTCTTTTATAAAGTCATTTTTTATTACTACTTTTAACCCAGACTAGCTGGAATTTGGGATGGGAGAGTGTACATTCGTCTCCCCCTCAATATTCCCAATTTTCAGGTCCAAGAGTCAGACGCAAACATTGATGTAATGAATCATCCTATTGATTTCATCTCCCCAAAGGCCTTTGCCTCTTGAAAGTCTCCTTCTGGAACTCAAAGTCAAAGGCCATGCCGTGCCCCAGTCTTGGGGGGGTGGCGGGGGCTAGCATTCAGGGGGACACCTGCAGCCTATTAATGGGTGTTTCCTAGAGGGGGTTGGCATAATTATCCACGGTGAACTTCAGAGACCTACAAGGGGGTGAAATATGGTTGGGAGGGATCCCCTAGCCCTGTCCTCCTGTTTAAGCTTTTCCTGTTATACCCATCCCTTCCACATGCTAAATAATAAGTGCCCCGTTGCACAGTAGGCCAGACTTGTGTTGAACTTTTTTGTTGTTATTTATGAATAAATTTATCCAAGTAGTTAAGCATTTAGAGCCAGGCAAATCTTCAGATCGTAATCATTCCCTGTGAAAGAACTTTAAATAGGAGGCGGGAAGGAAGCAATAGAAAGATGGTACAGAATTTGTTCAAAGTACTCGCATGGGAATAGGTACATGTGTGGTAAATGCACACGACCACCATTTTACATTGCAAATATATAGGGATTCCAGAATTAAAAAGAACTCTTTCAGGCACTGGTGGCTCACGCCTGGCATCCTAGCTACCCAGGAGGTGGAGATCTGAGGATCGTGGTTCAAAGCCAGACTGGGCAGGAAAGTCTGTGAGACTCTCATCTCTCCAATGAGCCACCAGAAAAGTGGTAGAGCGCTAGCCTGGAATGGAAGAGCTCAGATACAGCACCCAGGCCCTGAGTTCAAGCCCCACAACTGACAAAAAAAAACCAAAAACCCAAACAACTTGTTAGCTTTAAACAATCTGCACCTGCAATTAATTTCTTATCATCATGTTTACATTGATTATAGGTAGTATTTCTCTCACAAGATGTGTCAAATAAGTATTACTCAAACGAATACATGATTTTTTAAAAAAAGGGCTTGCAATAAACTTCATGAAGCTAACAACACTTATATTATGTCGCTCAGTTCATATTTGTTCTAAGTGAAGAGAAATAGAAAAGGCGATGTAACAAAAACCAGCCAGTCACTTTTCAAGTTAACTTTGCCTTTCTTCACATCTTCATCTGACAACTTTGTGTAGGAAATTTAAACTTTCTTTCTTCTTTTTTTGGCCGGTCCTGGGGCTTGAACTCAGGGCCTGAGCACTTTCCCTGACTACCACTAAGCCCCCTTCCCAGCCCTTGCTCTCTTCTTTCCTTCAAGTACACCTCCTTAGCCAGACGTTTATGAGCTGTCATCCCAGCTACTCAGGAGGCTGAGATCTGAGGATCATGGTTCAAAGCTAGGCCAGGTAGGAAAGTCCATGAGACTCTTACCTACAGTGAACCACTAAAAAGATCGGTGTGGCGGTGTGGCTCAAGTGGTAGAGCACCAGCCTTGAGCACAAACGGCTCAGGGACAGCGCCCAGGCCCTGAGTTCAAGCCCCAAGACCAGCAATAATAATAATAACTAATAATGAATCTTAAATTGTGCTTTCCCGTTTCACAGCTCATCATAGCTTTACGTGTCAGCCACTGTCTATTACATAGTTGATTAGTGTTTCTCTGCTTCACCCCAGCACAGAAAAGTGAGAGAGAGACTCAGGGTACACAGCAACTAGCATTGATAGGGCCCCCAAATTTGGTGTCTAGACTATCAGGAAGAATACAGAAAAAACGGGGAGGGGAGGAAGAAATTAAGATGCATGGGAGGCTGGGAATATGGCCTAGCTGCAAGAGTGCTTCCCTCGTATACATGAAGCCCTGGGTTCGATTCCTCAGCACCACATATACAGAAAAAGCCAGAAGTGGCTCTGTAGCTCAAGTGGTAGAGTGCTAGCCTTGAGCAAAAAGGAGCCAGGGACAGTGCTCAGGCCCTGAGTCCAAGCCCCAGGACTGGCAAAAATAATAATAATAATCATTAATAATCAATAATAATAATCAGAAATTAAGATGCATGTTCACTGATTTCACATGGTGCACTTCCACAGGATGACCAGCAGGTGGCAGTGTGTGCAAGCGTCACCCCTGATACCAGTTCCATGTTCATTGTAGCAGCAAACCCTGGGCTTTTCCCAAATGCAGCTTCCCAGGCCCCTGCACCAGAGTGCTTTATTTCCCCTTCTTTCCTTCCTTCCTTCCTTCCTTCCTTCCTTCCTTCCTTCCTTCCTTCCTTCCTTCCTCCCTCCCTCCCTCCCTCCCTCCCCTCCCTCATTCCCTTCCTTCCTTTGTCAGTCCTGGGGCTTGAACTCAGGGCCTGGGCACTGTCCTCGATTCTCTTTCACTCAAGGCTGGTGCTCTACCACTTGAGCCACAGCTCCACTTCCGGTTTTCTGGTGGTTCATTGGAGATGAGAGACTCACGGACTTTCCTGCCCAGGCTGGCTTTGAACGGTGATCCTCAGATCTCAGCCTCCTGAGTAGCTGGGATGACAGGCGTGAGCCAGTGGCACCCAGCTCGGTACTTCAATTTAGGACACAGCAAGTTTAGAAACCCTTGAACTTGAGCTCCGCTTTCGGACAGCCTTGTTTAGGACGAGCCAGTTCCCATGAATAAATCATTTTCTCCTCTCTCACTTTCAATGTAGTATACTGTGACGGGGGTTGGGGGGGGGGGGAACCTATTCCCTTTGGGGACCAAGTTCTCAAGTGCTTTAGAAAAAGTGAATTTTCTTTTTTGTTTTAGCATAGAAATAAATAATAAAAACACCTTTTGTTTCCATTTCCCAGAGTCCATTGAATAAATATGATTTTACCTGATGAGAGGCCCAGAGGCCTTGTGTCCTTGTGTCCCTCCCCTAAGAGCGTCCTCCTTGGGTGTCCCTGTGATTGAATGCCCAGAGTCCTGGATCATTTATCCTGTCCACTTCTTCCTTAGCTCTAGCTTCTGCCCATGAGAGAACGCATGCGCCGTTTGTCTTTGTGAGCTTGGTTCCCCACACTTCTCACCATGTATTCTAGATCCCTTCTGGAGAAATCACCTTTCACCTTTGTTGATTTGTTGTTGTTGTTGTTGTTATGCTTTTCACTGTTGATTCGACAGATCCACTGTGGCTGGGGATAAAAATTTAAATCTACTGAAAGATATGCAATGAAAGGTTCATTTCCTTCCTACCCCATCTCCAGTGACTCAGGTTCCAGCCTAGAATCAACTGCCTTTAGTAACACTTAGGAGCCCTGCATAAAAGCATCTGGACATGAAATCCTGTGTCACTAAATTTTAATACTCACATTCAAGCCAGGCGCTGGTGACTCAGTCCTATAATCCCGGCTGCTCAGGATGTGAGGATCACGGTTCAAAGCCAGCCAGGGCAGGAAAGCCCATGAGACTCTTATCTCCATTGAACCTCCAGGAAACCGGAAGTGGAGCTGTGGCTCAAAGTGGTAGAGCACCCGCCTTGAGTGAAAGAGTTCAGGGACAGCACCCAGGCCCTGAGTTCAAGTCCCAGCTCCTGCAAACACACACACACACATACACACATACACACACACACCTACAAATGGTGACTGTGTGCTTGCAGCATGGTAAAGCCACCAGAACTCTGTCTTGCTTAGCATGCTCTGAGTCTGGTGGATGTAGACCAAGATGGAGGAAGATGGGGATGGAAAGTTCCAGAGGAGGCTCCATCTCTGATTGCTCTGATAGGGAAGTCATCATGAGCTGCAGGAGGAGTTCAGAAGCCCTGCAAATGCCCCTTTCCCAACCTGTACAACATTGCATCTAGAAAGACAAGCCAGCCGTGGTCCTCACTGGACACGATGTGGAAGATGAACTCGACAACCTGTGGGTGGGGACAGCAGGGGAAAACTGGGAGACAGTGAGGGAAGGGGGGACACGGTCCAAAAAGAAATGCACTCATGACCTGACTGATGGAACTGTCACCCCTTTGCCCATCACCTTTATCATAACAACAAAAAAATATATTTTTTAAAGAAAAGTAGGAAAGTCATAAGGGTTGTTGATTAAACTACATTAAATCAACTAGGGAGCCGGGGTGAAGATGGACCCGCTGTAATCCCAGCTCCATAGGAGAGCAGAGATCTCAGGATCCTGGTCCAAAGCCAGCCCAGGCAGGAAAATCTATGAGACTTTTATCTCCATTTAAGCAGCAAAAAAAAAAAGCTACAAGTGGAGCTGTGGCTCAAGTAGTAGAGCCTTAGGGATAAAGCTCAGGGACTGAGCTCAGGCCATAGGACTGGCACACGTGCACGTGCACACACATACACACACACAGAGGAAGGAAATAAGTACTTACTTAAGGCTGGGCTATAGCTCAGTGGTGGAGCGCTTGCTTAGCATGCATAAGGCCCTGGGATCCATCCTTAAATAAACTAAGGGCTTTTAATAGTTAAATTCAGATGAGGAAAGTGGCTTTTTTTTTTCTTCAAGAAGTAGCAACAACAGAAAGGCAATGGGACTGGCAGAAAAATGGGTTCCAGAACCTTCTCACCCTGGCTAACAGACAGAGAGGCACAGCCAGGGCCCTAGTGGGGCTCAAGAACCTGACTGATGGAACTGTCACCCCTTTGCCCATCACCTTTATCATAACAACAAAAAAATATATTTTTTAAAGAAAAGTAGGAAAGTCATAAGGGTTGTTGATTAAACTACATCAAATCAACTAGGGAGCTGGGGGGAAGATGGACCCGCTGTAATCCCAGCTCCATAGGAGAGCAGAGATCTCAGGATCCTGGTCCAAAGCCAGCCCAGGCAGGAAAATCTATGAGACTTTTATCTCCATTTAAGCAGCAAAAAAAAAAAAAAAGCTACAAGTGGAGCTGTGGCTCAAGTAGTAGAGCCTTAGGGATAAAGCTCAGGGACTGAGCTCAGGCCATAGGACTGGCACACGTGCACGTGCACACACATACACACACACAGAGGAAGGAAATAAGTGCTTACTTAAGGCTGGGCTATAGCTCAGTGGTGGAGCGCTTGCTTAGCATGCATAAGGCCCTGGGATCCATCCTTAAATGAACTAAGGGCTTTTAATAGTTAAATTCAGATGAGGAAAGTGGCTTTTTTTTTTCTTCAAGAAGTAGCAACAACAGAAAGGCAATGGGACTGGCAGAAAAATGGCTTCCAGAACCTTCTCACCCTGGCTAACAGACAGAGAGGCACAGCCAGGGCCCTAGTGGGGCTCAAGAACCCAGAAAAAAAAGTTATATTTTAACCTGCCTTCAGTCATGAGCAACGGCAGGTCACGCACTGGACATAGAGAGCCGCGCCTCCGTACAGCCTGGGGCCAATGTGCTCAGCATCGTCTGAGTTGAATAAGTTCCTTGAGTTCATTGGCATTGCCTAAATAAATGGATAGCAACCAGCAGGTAAGCGCAGTGCTAGAATATGTGCTAGACATGTTTGAGGCCCGGGCTCAATCCCCACCCCAGGAGAGGAGGAAGGGAGGGAATCTAGATAGTGTGTATTTTTAATATGTATTTTCTAGTTAGAAAAATAATCTGCGCACATTAACCCAAAATGTTCAATATAAGAATATATATGTATATTTTGAATACCAGTCATGGGGCTTGAACTCAGGGCCGGGGTGCCATCCCTGAGCTTCTTTTGCTCAAGGTAGGCACTCTACCACTTGGACCACAGCTCCACTTCTGGTTTTCTGGTGGTTCAGTGGAGATAAAATACTCACGGACTTTCCTGCCTGGGCTGGCTTTGAACTGTGATCCTCAGATCTAAGCCTCCTGAGTAGCTGGGATGACAGGCATGAGCCACTGGTGCTGGGCTTTTGTGTATGGTAGTTTAAAAAACAAACAAACAAAAATCCAGAATAACTTCGGTTGCTGAATTCTCCCTCCTCTATGCTGAGAGAAAGTTCCAGACACTGGGATGCAGGTTGAAGACCCAGAGATGAAACAGTTTTGTTTGAGAGGCACTGCAGGAGGAAAGCTTGGAAGTCTTGCCTCTGTTTTACATGTATGTGCATGCACACTATTCCTGTGTTCTTTCCACTCAAGTTCCACAGTGATCTACCACTTGAGTCACACCTCCACATCTAGCTTTTTGGCTGGTGAATTGGAGGTGAGTCTCTTGGATTTGGTCACCTGGGCTGGCTTGGAACCCTGATCTTCAGAATCTCAGCCTGCTGAGTAGCTGGGATTACAGTCGTGAGCTACTGGTGCCTGGCTGTGTCTTGTCCAATTTGGATTTTCTGCACAGTCATTTCGCAGTCACCTCTGAATCTTGGAGGATGAGACTTACCTGTAATCAATAACATCTCCCAGATGAAGACCAAAACTATGTTGGGGCATGGTAAGTTGAGCAGGCTCAGGACTGCCCTCCGCTAGGCAAGGGTGACCTGCTGAGCCACATTCCCAGGGAGCATGTTCCTGGAGTCCTTCCCAAAACAAGGAAGAAGCAACTGGGCACCTGTGGCTCATGCCTGTCATCCCAGCTACCCACGGGTCTGAGATCTGAGGATCAGAGTTTGAAGCCAACCAGGCAGGAAAGTCCGTGAGACTCCTATTGCCAATGAATCACCAGAAAACCTGAAGTGGCGCTGTGGCTCAAGCAGTAAAGCACCAGAATTGAGTGAAAGAGCTCGGGGGCAGCATCCAGGCTCTGAGCTCAAGACTCAGGACTGGCAAAAAAGTGGGGGTGGTTAGAAGAAAAAGGCCAACCAGGACTGAAAGACTCTTACTCCCTAGTTCCTCATTTAAGCTTATAGCTCCTTCCTTCCTTCCTTCTTTCCTTCCTTTCTCTCCTTCCTTCCTAACTTTCTTTCTCTCCCTTTCTCCTTCCTTCCTTCCTTCCTTTCTTTCTCCCTTCCTCCCTCCCTTCCTCCCTCCCTCCCTTCCTCCTTCCCTCCCTCCCTCCCTCCCTCCCTTCTTCCCTCCCTCCTTCCCTCCTGTCCTTTCTTTCTTTCTTCTTTGTTATTTTTCATGTGTGGGTGCTGGGGTTTGAATTCAAGGCCTGGGCTCTTTCCCTGAGCTTTTTCTCACTCATGGCTGGGACCCTACCACATGAGTCACTGCATTACTTCTTGCTTTTTGCTGGGTCATTGGAGGTAAGAGTCTCACAGACTTTCCTGCTAAGGATGGCTTTGAACTGTGATCCTTAGCCTCCTGAGTAGTTAAGATGATGGGCGTAAGGCACGGGCCCCCAGCTTGTGCTATATAAATATATAATATATATTCATTTCTGCATATATGTGTGAATATATATGTGTATGTATATACACACGTATATGTATGCATGTATATATACATATATATGTATATACATACATATATATTTAATGTTTGTCAGTGGTGGGCCTTGAACTCAGGGCCTAGGCACTGTCCCTGAGCTCTTTCACTCAAAGCTGGAGCTCTACCACTTGAGCCACAGCACCACTTCTGATTTTCTGGTGGTTCATTGGAGATGAGAGTCTCAGACTTTCCTGCCTGGGCTGGCTTTGAACCTCGATCCTCAGATCTCAGCCTCCTGAGTAGCTAGGATGACAGGCGTGAGCCACCGGCATCTGGCTTGCTGTTTATGTTTAAGACAGGTGTTTCTTCTTGAGATAAAGAATGTGTTCTGCTGTCTATTTCTAAGAAATATACTTTTATTTGTAATATAAGTACTTGTGTCCCGACAAGTCTTTCAAATACTTGCTTTGCCAGAATCCCGGCCATGTTTTATTTCATCTTACTTTATTTTGTTTCATGAAACCCAGAGCCCATGAGTTCCTTGTGCCCCTCAGAGATCAGATGGAGAGAGCTGGCCCCACTCTCTCCTTTTCCCTCCCACGAACAGTGCAGCCTGTGAAGGAATGAGGGGTTCACGCAAAGCTGAGGAGGCCTGGCTAGGTCCCCATGCACTGGCATTCCTGCCTGAGATGTGCCGTGCCTCAGTTTCCCTTCAGATCTTCAGGAGCTCAGGCTTGGGGGTGTGGAAGGTGGAGGATAGGGTAGGAAGGTCCAAACCCCAATTCAGTAGCGTGCTGCAAGCCATTGGTCATCCCAGGGCAGCCTGCAAGAACCAGAACTGAAGTGTGTGTGTGTGTGTGTGTGTGTGCAAAACACTCAAATGCAAACAGTAAATAAACAAGCTATCTGGAAACTCCCAGGGTTGTCCTGGGAGGGGATGAGGGCCTGAAGGTGACCTTCAAGGTGGGCCCCGCCCCCCCACCCCACCCCCCACCCAAGGCCGGCGCTTTCCTCTGTCCTTGTCCTTGGCCTGGATTGAGTGGAGGAGAGGGGAGGGGTGTCCTGGCTCGGGTTTCCAATCACAATGAAGCAGGCGCCGAGCCCGGGAGGGGTGGGGCCTGGCCGCTGCCTGGGCTGGCAGAGCCTGCGTAGAAGGAGCTGGAGGAGGGGAAGCCATCTGCAGACTTCGCCTTCTTCGCATCCTTGGTCCTGAGAGCTCCCGGTGAGTTTCAACCCCAGGATTTGTGGCGTGTGTGTGTGCGTGTGTGTGAATTCGAATGCTTTGCCTCACAAGCAATCCCAGTGGGACCTGCCAGAGGACTTAGGGATGGTGGCTAGACACCGGGAAGGACTAACAGAGGACTTTTGTCCTTGTGAGCATCCTTGGCAAGGCCCTGCAGGAAGGGACCCCATGTCCCCAACCCCTCGCTTTCCCAGACAGAAACGTGTTGCACCTGACACTAAAATCGGGGTGCTCTTGTGTCTTTGATCGCTTTTATTCCAGGGTGCAGCCCCTGGGTTGGGGGGGAGGGAAGGAGGCTGGGACTGATAGAGGGAGGAATTCCAGGTAGCAGAAGGCGGGGTGACCTTGAACTCCCCCCTCCTCCCCCCTTCTTCTCTGACCCCCCAACAGCTGCATCATTATTAGCAGGTTTAGCAAGTTCAGCCCTGTGTTCTTGTTTTGGAGGGTGATGCTACCCTGGCTTGTTTACTCTGCTCAAAGAAAGGGCCTGGCTGGTTCCCCTGGAGAGCTAGCTTCTCCTTGGAGATCCGTCCTGCTGCCTCGTGATCTCAGCTGCTGGAGGGAGAAGAAGGAAGGGGTTTGGGAGGGAGCCAGGAGCCAGCCCACCTGAGCCTGCGTGGTGAGGGACGGGACTGGGTGGCTCTCACTTAGTACCGGAATCCAGAGGCCAAACAAACCAAAACCAAGCTGGGTGTTTACAGAATTCAGTGGAGAGAGCTGTTCACCCAGTGGGTGTTTGTTCTGCAATTTAAAACGCTGGTCATTTCTTCTGGGTTTATATCCAACAGGCCCAATGTTTTTTTGTTTTTTTCCTCCTTTTTGTCTTTATTTTGCTTTTATCTTTTACTTGTGTTTTTGTTATTTGGTTGGGGGCTTCGCTCTTTCGCTTTCTCCGCTCAAAGCTGGCGCTCTACTCCTTGAGCCACAACTCTACTTGCAACTTTTTTTTTCTGGTTCATTGGTTCATAAGAATCTCATGGGGTTGGAGGGGGGGGGCAGCTGGGAATCTGGCCTAGTGGCAAGAGTGTTTGCCTTGTAAACATGAAGCCCTGGGTTTGATTCCTCAGCACCACATATAGAGAAAATGGCCAGAAGTGGCGCTGTGGCTCAAGTGGTAGAGTGCTAACCTTGAGCAAAAAGAAGCCAGGGACAGTGCTCAGGCCCTGAGTTCAAGCCCCAGGATTGGCAAAAAAAAAAAAAAAAAAAAGAATTTCATGGGCTTTTCTTCCGCGGGCTGGCTTTGAACTGCAATCCTCACATCTCAGCCTCCTGAGAAGCTGGGTTTATAGGTGTGAGCCATTGGACCCTGGCTTTGTTGGTTTTTGTTTTGTTTTGTTTTTTCCTTGACAGCCTCCAGGTTTCTGTATCTCACACAAACCCTTCTCAATTTTTATATTTCCTATTCCGTGTGTGGTGGGGGGGTGGAATTAAGGGAAAAACATTTTTTCTCTCTCCCTAGAAAAATCTAGAAGCATTTCCACAGGGCTGGCAGCCCCTCAATGGTAGTAGTTTCTGCAAGTCTCCAAAATGAATGCCAAAGTCTGGTGAGAACGAGGCAGCTGTATTTCTATAGCCACTTTCTAGATCTTTCTTTGGCCTAGATTCCTGCCCCACGCATAGATACAAAGCACATCTTAAACCAGTGGACTCCAACGAGGGGAGCTCAGCCCCAAGCACAATTTGGGGGTCACCTGTGTATTTTTCTTGAAGCTCACCCCTTTGAAAGGGAAGAAGCCCCAGGCAGACATTTTTATTTATTTTTATTTTCCTCCTCACTATTTTGAGCTGCAAAATGACTCGTGACCTGCCCAAGCAAAAAACCAAAAACAAAGAACTTCTCAGTTCAGCCTCCTACAGATTGGAGAAAATAACTTTTCAAGAAGAAGAAAAAGAAAAAAGGTCTAGAATCAGGTCGTTGTGAAGAGCTGTCTCCAAATCTGAGCATTGTATTCCCACAGAGAGCTGTGTGTGTGTGTGTGTGTGTGTGTCTGTGTGTCTGTGTGTATCTGTGTGTGTTTTGCCAGTCCCGGGCCTTGAACTCAGGGCCTGAGCACTGTCCCTGGCTCCTTTTTGCTTAAGGCTAGCACTCTACCACTTGAGCCACAGCGCCACTTCTGGCTTTTTCTATATATGTGGTGCTGAGGAATCGAACCCAGGGCTTCATGTATGCTAGGCAAGCTCTCTACCACTAGGCCACCTTCCCAGCCCAAGCCTTGTGTTTTGACTAAAGGAGTTTTTGTTACTTCATGGTAGATCACAAGCAAAAAATAAGATTAGAGAAGGTCAGGTTAGTACGGAAGGAGTTGGATGACCTCAGAAGTGACAGAATCTAGAATAAAAAGTATAAAAACACGCAGGGGGCCCACGCCTGACATCACAGCTACTCAGGAGGCTGAGATCTAAGGATCACAGTTCGAATCCATGAGGAAGAAAAAGTCCGTGAGACTCTTATCTCCAAGGAACCACCAGGAAACTGGAAGTGGCGCTGTGGCTCAAGCGGTAGAGCGCCAGCCTTGAGTGAAAGAAGCTCAGAGACCAACGCCCAGGCCCTGAGTTCAAACCTCAGGACTGACGCCCCCCCCCCCGAATTTTTTTTTAAAGAAGAGAAAAAGCTAAGCCAGATCATGAGACCTGAGTTGAAGCTTCAGTACCAAGCAAGCCAGACAGACAGACAGAGATACAGAAAAAGAAATACTAAATATCCACTCACCTCCTAAGCGCTAAATGATACCAAGAGAAACTCAGAGTAATTCACTTGCCTGTGCTACCAAAAGAAAAGAGAACCCCCCTACACGCACACACACACACACACACACACACACAATTCCTGGCCACTTTGTTGCCTGCAGTCAATGTATTAGGCACAGGCCGAATAGCTCACGACACTGTGCTGTATTTTATGTGGGATTTCAAGTTTAAAAAAAAAAATCCCATTTGTAATTCCTGTATAATTTGTATATAGCAGGATGTATATTCATAATTGGCCAGTAGTATTTTTTTCCCAATAGCCTTAAAGGTGACTTTACTAGTGGACGCTCTTCCCTATTCTTTATTATATTTTATTTTATTATTATGTATTATATATTTTTAGGGCAGGTAAGAACCGGGGTTTTAACTCATGGCCGCTCCTGCTTGCTTCATTATTTTTTGCTGCTCCAAGCTGGTGCTCTACCACTTTTGTCACAACCTGCACTTGGGGCACACTAGCTGGTGGATTGGAGATCAGGGTCTCTGCTTCATCCTCTCCTGGCTGGGCCTCGATTCACGATCCTCAGGTCTCGGCCTCCGGTGGGGCTGGGATGACAGGCGCGAGCCCCAGGCACCCCCAACTCAGCCCAAGTTCTTTGCTTTTCGCTGTGGCCGCCATCAGGCCTTCAGAACAGCGATCCTCTGCATTGCCAGGGGGGAATCCGGGTGTCAGACTCTGTTCTCTCTCCCAGAGGAACATGGCAACGCTGAAAGAAAAACTCATCGCCCCAGTGGCCGAGGAAGAGGCCCCGGTCCCCAATAACAAGATCACCGTGGTGGGCGTCGGGCAGGTCGGCATGGCCTGTGCCATCAGCATTCTGGGAAAGGTATGTTATATATATAATTAGTTTATCCTCATTGGTTGTCTCAGTCCTGGGGCTCGAACTCAGGGCCTGGGCACTGTCTCTGAGCTTTTTCATTCAAGGCTGATGCTCTACCACTTGAGCCCCAGCTCCACTTCCGGTTTTCTGGTGGCTCATTGGGGATAAGAGTCTCATGGACTTTCCTGCCCAGGCTGGCTTTGAACCACGATCCTCAGATCTCAGCCTTTTGAGTAGCTGGGATGACAGGTGTGAGCCACAGGCGCCTGGCTCCCTAGTTTTCTCTTGACGTCATTCTAGCAGATTCTAACGTCATTCTAAGCTTACAGAATAGTAGGAATGTTTTGACGATTGCAAGAAGAGTCCAAAAGAGTTTCTAACTCATTTATGGACCGTGAATACTTTGTTACACTTTTTCGTACCTGCTTCTCTGTTTTCATTGCTTTGTTTCCCTCCCTCCCTCCCTCCTTTTCTTCCTTCCTTCCTTCCTTCCTTCCTTCCTTCCTTCCTTCTTTGTTTCTCTCTCTCTCTTTATTCTTCTTGCTTTTATTTTATTCTCTATCAATCATCTATCATCTATCTACCTATTTATCTATCTATCTATCATCTATCTATCAATCATCTATCTATCATCTGTCTACCTGTCTACTTCGCTATCTATCTATCTATCTATCTATCTATCTATCTATCTATCTATTTATCATCTATCTATCAATCATCTATCATCTCTCTACCTGTCTATTTAGCTATCTATCTATCATCTAATCATCTATCCATCTATCTATCTATGATCTATCTACCTGTCTATCTCTGTCAGTCTGTCTGTCTGTCTGGATTTCTTTATTTCTGTCTACGAGAGCCATTTGAGAATTCGTTGGAAGGTTTTGCACCTCTCCCTGCTAAGTTGCCCAGTGTCTCTTGGTGAGAAAATCCAGGATATATTTACACACTCAGCCCAGTTCTTTCCATGTAACACAACCTCCACACCATTATCACCTTCCCCTCCTTAACACTCGACTTTCCAGCCCGCAGGGGTGGCTCCCGCCTGTCATCCGGCTCCTCAGGAGGCTGAGATCTGAGAATCGCCATTCAAAGCCAACCCTGGGCAGACAAACCCCAGACACTCTTCTCCTGTAAATCACCAAATCACCGGAAGTGGAGCTGTGGCTCAAGTGGTAGAGCACCAGCCTTGAGTGAAAGAGCTCAGGGACAGCGCCCAGGCCCTGAGTTCAAGTCCAAGACAGGCATCACAAAGTAAAATAAAAAGAATGTTAACCAGCTGCGCCCCTATGCCTCTGTAGATGTGGAACTGGACTTGAATAGCCCTTGGATAGTTCCAGTGCTAGAGGCCTTTAGTGCCAAGAGCTTTTGTGAGAAAAGAAGTTTTTCCCTTGGTCTCCTGGCTTCGAGGGCGGCCTTGAATATAGGCAGAAAGCCAGGGCCCAGCTCTGCCTATTGACCAGCCAGCTCCCTGGCTGCTTGAATCAGTTCCTACACAAGCATGTTTTTATGAGAGAAAGCTGAAATTCCTTTTGTGCCTGTCTTGGGACTTGAACTCAGGGCCTGAGCGCTGTCCCTAAGCTTTTGCACTCAAGGCTGGTGCTCTACCCCTTGAGCCACAGTCCCACTTCCGGTTTCCTGGGGGTTCATCAGAGATGAGAGTCTCATAGACTTTCCTGCCCAGGTTGACTTTGGTGTTTTTTGGGGTTTTTTTTTTTGTTTTGTTTTTTTTTTTTTGGCCAGTCCTGGGCTTTGGACTCAGGGCCTGAGCACTGTCCCTGGCTTCTTTTTGCTCAAGGCTAGCACTCTGCCACTTGAGCCACAGCGCTACTTCTGGCCATTTTCCATATATGTGGTGCTGGGGAATCGAACCGAGAGCTTCATGTGTAGGAGGCAAGCACTCTTGCCACTAGGCCATATTCCCAGCCCCAATACTGCGTCTCTTGTTCTGCCTTGTCAACCAAGAGTGTGTGCTTGCCCTCTCTCTTTCTCTCTCTCTGCCAACTGTCCCCCCACTGAGGCAAGGAGACAGAGGGTGACATCTGTGCCCTTCTCTCCTGCTTAGGCACAGAACGGGCTTGGCTCTCGATCCCAATGGCACCAGGTCTTGTTACTAAATTAAGATTGCGATTCCAAACACCCAGCACTACCACACAGCACCCTGGTTCTTGTTAAGCTCTGTCTGCTAAATGTAGGCCTTGAAAACCCAAAGGAGGATTTTTTTTCTGTTTAACATGACCTCATCAGGAGCTGCAACACAACAAAACCAGGTGTTCACATCTCCAACACGTGTCTGACACCAGTGGCTCCCACCTGTCATCCCAGCGACTCAGGAGGCTGAGATCTGAGGATCGTGGTTCAAAGCCAGCCTGGGCAGGAAAGTCTGTGAGACTCTGATCTCTGATGAACCCCCCAGGAAACCGGAAGTGGGGCTGTGGCTCAAGGGGTAGAGCACCAGCCTTGAGTGAAAGAAGCTCAGGGACAGCGCCCAGGCCCTGAGTTCAAGCCCCACGGTGGACAAATTAAAATGAACAAGTCTCTTTGGGTTGTGATGAAGGCTCAGTATGGCTTCTAGCCTTAACACTTCCCTCTTCGCAGTCTCTGGCTGATGAGCTTGCCCTTGTGGACGTCCTTGAAGACAAACTCAAAGGAGAAATGATGGACTTGCAGCACGGCAGTTTATTCCTTCAGACGTCCAAAATCGTGGCTGATAAAGGTAGCTTGATTTACACCCCCAAAGTGGGTTAGAAAGGCACTGTGGCTCACGCCTGTCATCCCAGCAACTCAGGAGGCTGAGATCTGAGGATTGCGGTTCAAAGCCAGCCTAGACAGGAAAGTCTGCGAGACTCTTATCTCCGTTGAACCAGCACCAGACTCGTCTTGGTTCATTTTTGGAGTCAGTTTTATAGTTTGGATCGCCTGGGTAGCTCTAAGGATGGGGGACGGGTGGGGAGGGACAAAACTGGCCTTGAACACGTTTGGATAACTTTGTTCTAGAACTTTCTAGAGCTTGTCCTCCATCGCGTACAGGCTGATGACCATTCAATATCTTTTTTCTTTCTCTTTCTAGATTATTCCGTGACGGCCAATTCTAAGATTGTGGTGGTGACAGCGGGGGTACGTCAGCAGGAAGGGGAGAGCCGCCTCAACCTGGTGCAGAGGAATGTCAACGTCTTCAAGTTCATCATCCCTCAGATCGTCAAGTACAGCCCCGACTGCACCATCATCGTGGTCTCCAACCCAGGTACAGCTCTCCAGCTGCCCCCCCAGCATCCCCCCACCCCCCGGGGCTGCTCAAACCCGGCCAGGCCCGGGCCACTGAGCAAGGCTGAACTTGAAGTCCTTCTCCCAACAGAGTTCACTGTCAGGCACCTGTGGTTCACGCCTGCCATCCCAGTGACTCAGGAGGCTGAGATCTGAGGATCGAGGTTCAAAGCCAGGCAGGGCAGGAAAGTCCGTGAGACTCTCATCTCCAATGAACCCCCAGGAATAAATAAATTAAAAGAGCTGGAAGTGGAGCTGTGGGTCAATGGGTAAAGCAGCAGACTTGAGCCAAAGAATTCAGTGCCTCAGGCCCTGAGTTCAAGCCTTAGGACAGGCACAAAAAATAAAAATAAAAAAGATTGAAAAATGTGAAGGGTATAAGATATTTAAAATTAGCTGCCATTGAAACTAACATGAACATATATATATGTACATATATATATATATACAAATATATATAATATATTGATTTTTTTTGTGCTGATCTTGGGTCTTGAACTCAGGGCCTGGATGCTGTCCCTGTACTTTTTTTTTCTTAAGGCTGGTGCTCTACCATTTGAGCCACAGTGCCACTTCTGGCTTTTTGGTGGTTCCTTGGAGAGAAGAGTCTCACAAACTTGCCTACTCAGGCTGGCTTTGAACCTCGATCCTCAGATCTCAGCCTCCTGAGACAGAGACACCCTGCTCAGAACATTTATTCTCTTTGGTGGGGGGAAAAAGTGTTGCATGATTCTAAAATTGCAAAGAAAGCCGGTGAAGGCCTTTCACCTGAATCATAGTTTTGGCTTTGGATAGCCTTAGTGATTAATTTTAAAAAATCACTCTGTTTCATCCTTTGGCTATTAGTTGACGACAACTTTCCTATTAGAAAACACATGGCCAAAATGGAGAAATAACTGCTTCTTTTGTTGTTGTTGCTTTTGTTGTTGTCAGTCATGGGGCTTGAACTAAGAGCTCTTCCTGAGCTCTTTGGCTCAAGGCTGGTGCTCTACCACTTGATCCACAGCTCCACTTCCGGTTTTCTGGTGGTTCATTGGAGATAAGAGTCTCATGGACTTTCCTGCCCAGGCTGGCTTTGAACTGCGATCCTCAGATCTCAGCCTCCTGAGTAGCTGGGATGACAGGCGTGAGCCACCAGCGCCGGACTTGAAATCCGTATTTCTGACATTTCACTGGGATATGATTGTAAGAAGAGCCAGAGGAGGTTTTAGAATTCACTCAATATGGGGAGTTGGGTTTCAGGGGTTGGAGGCATGGCTCAAGGGGCGGAGTGTCAGCCAAATGAGCGGGAAGCATGCAGTCATGAGTTCGAATCCTGGTCTCGGACCCAAAATAAGAGTTGGATTCCAGCGAAGGCCTAGCAGTATTTCAGTGCTGTTCTTAATGTGTGCAAACGTCAGTGTGATGTTGAACACAAACAAATACACACACTTTGGAGGGTGAGCGGCAGACCTTGCCAAGGCCTGTGACTGACACATTCTGTCACTTTCTGGATTTAGCTTCCAAGTCTGGTTATCCAGGAACCCAGTTGCTAAAGAGGAAGAATGATCTAATCCAAAATAGCCTTATAAAATATCTTAGCCAGGGTCCGTGGAGGAGTGTGACTATATTTTATTTCCCCCCTCAGGGGTGGGATTTGAACTCAGGACTGGGTCCTGATCCTGAGCTCTTTCACTCTAGGCTGCACGCAGCTCCACTTCTGGTTTTCGGGGGGTTCATTGGAGATCAGAGTCTCATGGGCTTTCCTACCTGGGCTTGGCCTTGAACTGCGATCCTCAGATCTCAGCCTCCTGAGTCGCTGGGATGACAGGCGGGAGCCACCAGCTCCTGCCTTTAGCTGTGTTTGTGTTGTTGTTGTTTACCCTCCCTAGTGGACATTCTCACCTATGTGACTTGGAAACTCAGCGGCTTGCCCAAGCACAGAGTGATCGGCAGCGGCTGTAATCTGGATTCGGCTCGATTCCGCTACCTCATGGCTGAGAAGCTCGGTATTCACCCCAGCAGTTGTCATGGATGGATTCTGGGCGAGCACGGAGACTCGAGCGGTGAGAACTTAGACATCAACCGGAAATCCCGACTGCATGAGTATAGTCCCGGTGGCACCATTCTGAAATTATTTGGGGGGAATTAAAATTGGATTTTTGGGGGCCCTGTACCAGTAGCTCACGCCTGTAATCCCGGCCATTCAGGAGGCTGAGATCCAAGGATGGATAGGTTCAAAGCCATCCCGGGAAGACAAAGGGAAGAGACTTTTCTACCCAATTACCCAGCAAAATGCTGGATCCGAGGCCTGGCTCAAGTCGTAAAGCACCACCGGAGTAAGCAAGCTAAGCGGGAGGTAGAAACATCTAGAACGCTTGTCCTTTCTCTGCCTGTAGTGGCTGTATGGAGTGGCGTGAACGTGGCCGGTGTTTCACTCCAGGAACTGAATCCGGAAATGGGCACGGACAATGACAGTGAAAACTGGAAGGAAGTGCACAAGATGGTGGTGGAAAGGTGAGTGGAAGGCACTTTGGCTTGCAAACATGGGTTGACTTCATATTCATTTTGTGTTCACTTCTGGCTGCCTCCTCGGGTCAACTCTTCTTCTTTCTTTCTAGTGTCATTACTGGGTCTTGAACTCAGGGCCTGGGCGCTGTCCCTGAGCTTCTTTCACTCAAGGCTGGGGCTCTACCACTTGAGCCACAGCTCCACTTCCGGTTTTCTGGTGGTTCATTGGAGATGAGAGTCTCATGGACTTTCTTGTCCAGGCTGGCTTTGAACTGCGATCCTCAGATCTCAGTCTCCTGAGTCACTGGGATGACAGGCGTGAGCCACCAGTGCCAAATGAATTGTAATATTTTAGGTAACAATAGCACTTGCGACTTGAAGGTCAAATTATGTTTTGTTTTATTTTTTAGCCTTCCTTAGTTCCTGATTTCCTTTACATATTTGGAAATACATTTGTGAATAAATTATATTGATTGAGAAAATGTACATTCCCCATCCCCCCAGAATGACGTCACAAACACTTATAGATTGAGATATCATACATTTCCTGCTTAGGTAATGGCTCCAATTAGGACTCATATACTTGCTCCTAAGAAATTTAGGAGATAGGTCTCGAGTTTAAAGAAGACAGAAGCTAGAAAGATGAAAAAAATGTTTTTAACCTAAGGTATAAGTTAAAGCCAGGCTCAGACCTGCAATCCTAGTTACTCAGGAGGCAGAGATCTGAGGATCATGGTTCAAAGCCAGCCCAGGCAGGAAAGCCCATGAGACTGTCATCTCCAATGAACCACCAGAAAACCAGAAGTGGAGCTGTGGCTCAAGTGGTAGAGCACCAGCCTTGAGCTGAAGAGCTCAGGGACAGTTGCCCAGGCCCTGAGTTCATGCCCCAGAACTGCCATAATAATAATAATAATAATAATAATAATAATACAAATAATTTTGGTTAAAGAGAGATCAAATGGGAATCGTGTGGTCTCAATGATGTGTTTTGTGATTTACTGACTTTCTTTCTCTAGTGCCTATGAGGTAATCAAGCTGAAAGGCTATACCAACTGGGCCATTGGGCTGAGCGTGGCTGACCTCATTGAATCCATGCTGAAAAATCTCTCCAGGATTCACCCCGTGTCCACGATGGTGAAGGTGAGAAGCCAGCTCAGGGCGCTTTGCGTCACTGTGTTCTGCAAATAGATTCCGTTGCTCTATGAATAGAGTCACTTCCCAATTGATTCTTTTTCAAGGTGACAGCGTTGAGTTATTTCTGTACCTCCTAATCGGGTGTCAAGTTTTGTTTTGTTCCTTTTGTAATGGAAATCTAGCATAAGAAAGTACCGTGTTGGGGAGGGGGGGGGATGACATCCAATACATTTGAATACATTTGGAAAATTCTTCCTCATGTGATGTAGCAAACTAAATTGGTTACGCTGAATTTTATTCACTCTCTTTTTTTATCCTCTGCAATTATTTCAATCAAAAGTGAATAATAAAAGATAACCATCTCATAGATTCATATTAAGTTGGTATGTAGTAGTTGAAATGTAGCAAATTTAGTTTAATTCAAATGCTATAGAGCAAACACATGGGGGGAAAATGTATTGAAGTGAACTGGGTGCCAGTGGTTTGGGCCTCTTAGCTACTCAGGAGGCTGAGATCTGAGGATCAGGGTTCAAAGCCAGCCTGGGCAGGAAACTCCATGAGACTCTTATCTGCAATGAACCACCAGAAAACTGGAAGTGGAGCTGTGGCTCAAGTGGTAGAGGACTGTCCCTGAGCTCTTTCCCTCAAGGCTGGTGCTCTACCACTTGAGCCACAGCTCCACTTTGGGTTTTCTGCTGGCTCCTCAGAGATCAGAGCCTCACAGACCGTCCTTTCTTGGGCTGGCTTTGAACCGTGATCCTCCTATCTCAGCCTCCTGAGTAGCTGGGATGACAGGCGTGTGTACATTCGCCTGGCCTTGTCATTGTTCCTCACGCGTGTGTGTGCTCTTGTAGGGTATGTACGGCATTGAGAATGAAGTGTTCCTGAGTCTCCCGTGTATCCTTAATGCCCGGGGACTGACCAGTGTCATCAACCAGAAACTGAAGGATGAGGAGGTAGCCCAGCTCAAGCACAGTGCCGACACCCTGTGGGCCATTCAGAAAGATCTCAAGGACCTCTGACTCCTGCGAGCCGGCCAGTAGACACACACAGACTCCGGTGCGCTGAAATCCTGAGCCTTTTCTCCTTTCCCCTTGTTCCTGGATCAAGCCTGCCTCGCTCTCAGAATCCATGCTTGCCATCAGAGCTCGAGAACAAATAAAATCAACTCGTGCAGTGTGCGGCTGTGGTGTCAGAGACTGAAGTCCTTCTCCCCACGCGTGGGAAACGTAGCTTCCGTGTCAACTCCAGCCCTTTCCCTCCACTCACGTTTTCTGGGAGCGGGGCGCCGTGGTTCACGCCTGTCATCCCAGCAACTCAAGAGGCTGAGATCTGAGGATCAGGGTTCAAAGCCAGCCTGGGCAGGAAAGTCTGTGAGATTCTGATCTCCAGTGAATCACCACAGCAGAGCTGTGGCTCAAGTGGTAGAGCACCAGCCTTGAGTGAAAGAGCTCAGGGACAGTGCCCAGGCCCTGAGTTCAAGCCCTAGGACTGGCAAAAAAGAAAAGAAACCATTGCTCCAAAGATGTATATTCCCATTTGCAGATAGGGAAACTGAGGCAAGAGAGACCCCAAGGCTACTACACAGCAGAAACTAGAACCTAGGCCTTCCTCAGGGCTTCTAAATTCCTGCTTTCGACCACTGTGATCTGTTTCTGGAGTAAGTATGTTATTGCTTACAAGTGTGTGCGCATGCGCATGCGTGTGTCTGTACGCGCGCCTGTACTAAGACTTGAACTCAAGGCCTCAAATTGTTGCTTAGCTTTTTTTCCCCTCAAAGCTGGTGCGCTACTACTGAGCCACAGCTCCACTTCCTGCTTTTTGCTGGTTCCTTGGAGATCTGAGTCTCACAGACTTTCCTGCCCTAGCTGGCTTTGAACTCTGATCCTCAGCTCAAAAGGGAAAAGAAAACCAAAAAATGAAGAGTGCTCCCTTCTCGGGTTTTCTGCCTCTTCTTTGCTCTTCTGACAAAGGTATTTGGTCTCCGGTACTACAGAATGTCTCTGTGAGCCCGGCACTGACTCTTACCATCAGGTAGCTTCTGCTTTTAATTCATGCCGAAGATGCAATAATAAATGCATGGTTTTAATCCTCTACATAATTCCCAGAACAATGCACAACATATATTTTTACAGCAGATAAAAATACACCTATTCATCATAAATGGTGCCAGAGAAAGTACTGTGAACTCTTCAGTGGAAAAAAAATGGTTCTTTATTGAAATTATTTCATATTTCCTTCTTTCTCCTTCCCTCCCTTCTTCCTTCCTTTCTTCCTTTCTCTTCCTCTCTTCCTTTCTTTTGTCAATACTGGGACTTGAACCCAAGACTTTGCACTCTTACATTGCGTTTTCACTCCAAGCTGGTGCTCTACCACGTGAGCCACAGCTCCACTTGGGTGTTTTTTGGTGGTTCATTGGAGAAAGAGTCTCATGGACTTTCCTGCCCAGGCTGGCTTCGAACCGTGATCCTCAGGTCTCAGCCTCCTGAGTAGCTGGGATGACAGGCGTGAGCTACTAAGGCCTGGCTTCAATCAGTCCTAATAGTCCGTGGCGTGTGGCATGCAGAATGGAAATGCTGTCTGCTCCGTCTTTCTGTCCTTCTGTCCTCTCCCGTTGGTCACGTGACTGTGTGCTTCTATCGGAATGTACATTCGCCCAGCCCGCAGAGGTCAAGTCAACACAGATAAGGCCTCTGGGTAAAGAGACTGCCAACCAACCTGCCCTCCGGTCATCAGACTTCATTACTAGCCTCAGGAGAGCCAACTGGATAATTCGATTTATTTGTATTTACAGATAAAGGCAAGAACAGAAATGTTTTGCAGCCAAAGAAAGCATACATACTCCTATTGCTACACATAGGTTTCATTTTCTTTTTTTTCAGTAAGCCAATGAGCTCATTTATTTTAGTCCTGGGAATTCCATTCGTCAAATGAATGGATCCAGTGCAATCACTTCTTCCATATGTATTAAGAATCATTAGGAAAATATTACCCTAGGCTCAGCAGATAGTTTGAAAGTGAATGACTTTTAATCAATGACAAATCAAATATGACACTATTAAACACCTTAAGGAGGATAAATTATTACCAACCAAAGTTTGTCTCTTTAATTTGTAAGCTCAGCTAGGGAAGTAAGAAAACTAAAGCCATGAAGAGAGAAACTAGAAGCATATTGCCCTATCGTTCTCTATAATAGAAAGCACTCATGATTACAGAGAAAAAGCAATGTGTGCTCTACGGTTCTTCACATACTGTCGGTGTGATTCTGAAAAAGTCTTCTAATTTTAATGGATATATTTTATTTATTCATATTATCATTAAGTAGTCATACAAAGGAGTTGCCATTTAATAATGCAGTTTATGGATACACTAGGCCTTAATGATAGGACTGAGGATAGAACTTAGAACCTCAGGCTTTCTAGGGAAGTGCTTACCTTTCACCTTAATTTAGTTTTTAAATAGGGCCTTATGCTTTTGCTTAGGCCAGCCATGGAGTATAATCTTCCTAACTGCTTTCTGTGTAAATAAGATTAGAGTGTACTCCATCTAAAACTCTCATTCTTTAAAATGTCTTCGATAGAGCTGACATGTCACATGAATCGTATGGCTATAGATTTCATTTTCTTAGTCCTTTTTTTTTGCCAGTCCTAGGACTTGAACTCAGGGCCTGGGCGCTGTCCCTGAGCTCTTTCATTCAAGGCTGGTGCTCTACCACTTGAGTCACAGCTCCACTTCCAGTTTTCAGGTGGTTCATTGGAGATAAGAGTCACGGATTTTCCTGCCCTGGGTTGGCTTTGAACCGTGATCCTCAGATCTCAGCCTCCTGAGTAGCTGGGATGACAGCTGTGAGCCACCAGCACCTAGATAAACTTCTTAATGTCATATAATGAAATATGATATTTCATAGTTCCAGTCTCTTAAACAGGTTTCAGTCAATGAGACCAACTCTACTGGAAATGCTTCAAAACCTAATAAGAAAGGTTGTAAATTCCTGTGATCAAGTCATGAGTTCTTTTATGACACTTGATTTATCATTGTGACATCATGAGTAGAATGGGTGAGATTCCCCTAGGGCAGAATATAATAACCTATCAATTGTGGGCTAAATGAATAAGGGAAAATGATTCAAAAGCATTCATGCTTATCAATGTCATGGTTGGGTTAAACCAAAGGGTGTGTGTGTGTGTGTGTGTGAGTGTGTGTGTGTGTGTGATATTGAGTCCTAAAATCTTTTTCTGTCAAAGCCAACACTTTACCACTTGAGACACCATCCTGCTTTTGGCTTTTTGCTGGTTGATTGGAAATTAGAGTCTCATAGACTTTCCTGCCCAGGTTGATTCTGAACCATGATCTTTGGATCTCAACAGGCCTGAGCCATAAATGCCTGTCTCCTATTAAAAAGAAAGAAAGAAAAAGAATGAATAAAAGGACAGTTCAGATGTATGCTGATGAATACAATAATGCAATGTCCAGTTTGTAAGTGGACAAGACAATCACCAAGAATATATTTTCAGTGTGTAGGGGAATACAAAAAGAATTAAATGGGAGATGATAAATCTACACAGAGGGGAAATTAGAAATACACCCTATTCCATTGTAGCCTCGATCTAGAATCCTTGGCGAGCTTCCTGGGGTGAATCGATCGACACATGTCAAGGGGAATGTTGAAATGAGCCCACCGTGTGATTATCCAGTAGGTGTTTGTTCAAAAGGACAGGGGCAAAAAGCGTGGGGCTCAGATCACGTTGTGCCTAAATTCAGGACAAGGCTGTGTGAATCGCCACATTTGACTTTACAATTCTTCTGGACTGATTGGAATCGATGATAAGTAGAACTCATTTATTTTTCCTACTTATCCACCCAGAAAGGCAGCCACAGAGCTGTGAATTCTTCAAGCACAAGAGATTTTATTCCCTTGGTTTATTCCTTCTGACAAGAGACTAAAGGCGGGCACGGAGCGCCCCTCACTTTTCTGTGTCTGAGTTGGGGTCTCCCAGGACAGCAGCTGTTGGAAAGAGAGTCACGGAAGGGACTACAGGAGGATGCACCGAGGCCGGTCCTTATCTGTGACATCCCTGGGTGGGTTTCCTCAATGGGATCTGGCCCGGCTGCCGGTGGAGGAGTTACTGCTTTTTGAAGTGTCCTGGGAAGTCACGAATAAAGGTAAGTGCTGTTTTCAGGAGGCTCCAGTGGGCAGATTGTGAGAACCTAGACTGATATGTGTGTTATAAAGAAGATAGCAAGGGGCCGGGCATTGGTGCTCACGCCTGCCATCCCAGCTACTCAGGAGGCTGAAATCTGAGGATGGAGGTTCAAGTCCATGAGACTCATCTCCAGTGAACAACAACAACAAAAGCCATAAGTGGAGCTGTGGCTCCAGTGGTAGAGCTCCAGCCTTGAGTAAAAAAGCTCAGGGACAGCGCCCAGGCCCTGAGTTCAAGCCCCAGGGCAGGCACTGAAAAAAAGAAAAAAGAGCCAGTTAAAATAGTAGCTCTTTCTAGAGAATAGGAGTTTAAGGTAAAAAAGTAAAATAAAACCTCTGTGATGACCAACTAGGAATAAAAACCAGTGGCCTTTGTATGGTTTAATGGTTCCGTGTGATGATTTTTCTCAGCCATGAGAACATCATTAAGTGATTTATTGCAGGAAGAATGAGAGGAGATCTCGGCCAACTAGCAGGTGTACAAACCATCCGTGGGTCTATGAACTATTTAGGCATGTGTCTACATTTTCATTCATTAATTAATTTGGGGTTGGTTCCACTGAATGCTAGTTTTATCATTATATTTTTTCAATGATTGTGAAGTAGTTGGAGTTTTACAACTCCATTTATGAATGCAACCATCTTTTTTTTTTTTTTGCCACTCCTGGGGCTTGAACTCAGGGCCTGAGATCTGTCCTGAACTTCTTTCACTCAAGGCTGGTGCTCTACCACTTGAGCCACAGTACCACTCTCGATTTCCTGGTGGTTCACAGGAGAGGAGAGTCTCACAGACTTTCCTGCCCAGGCTGGCTTTGAACCGCGATCCTCAGATCTCAGCCTCCTGAGTAGCTGGGATGACAGGCGTGAGCTGGAATTGCATTTATGTACAGATTTAGACTGTAGGTGTTGGGGAACCTTTTTGGTTTAGACACCAACTCTGAAGACAGGAATGGCACCTCTCTGTGCCAGCCCCCCTACGTCAGAACATGCTGAGAGAGGGGTTTACCGAGCCAGCCTAGCACCATGTATGAACTAAACAGACCTTTGTGCTGGTGAGATGGTAAATATTAACTTACAAGCGAGAGCTCACTTTTCTCCCTTCATCATTTAAAAGAAATTAGTAAGCCAGGCGCTGATGGCTCCCGCCTTTCATCCCAGCGACTCAGGAGGCTGAGATCTGAGGATCGAGGCTCAAAGCCAGCCCGGGCAGGAAAGCCCACGAGACTCTCATCTCCAATGAACCACCAGAAAACCGGAAGTGGCGCTGTAGCTCAAGTGGTAGAGCACCAGCCTTGAGTGAAAGAGCTCAAAGACAGTGCCCAGGCCCTGAGTTCAAGTCCCACCACTGACCACCACCCATGGGCCAAAATGGATCTTGCTTGTAATCCTAGAAAGTTCAGAGGTGTTGATTGGGAGTTCAGTGGTTCGAGGCCAGCTCTGGCAAAAGTTTGTGAGACCTCATCTTTACCAATAAAAATAACGGGGCAATGTAGCATATACTTACTATTCCAGGTTCTGGGGAAATGTAAACAGGAGGTTCACAGTCCACGAGTTCACAGTCCACCCCAGGCCTCAACTCTGAGAAATCCTTTCTCACACATAACCAAAGCCTTTTCAAAGAAGGCGGGGTTGTGACTCGAGTATCACTTGCCTACAACACTCAAGGTCATGAGTTCAAATTCTAGTCACTACCAAAAAAAAACAAACCCACAAAACACAAACCCTCCCTATCTTGGAGGGGAAAATCTGAGTACTCCAAAGCTATGTGCATCAAGTCAGCTATTGTAGCATGAGGACGGCCAGAGCTTTAGGAATAAGAATGTCCATTTATTATTATTTTTATTTTGCCAGTCCTGGGGCTTGAACTCAGGGCCTGAGCACTGTCCTTGGCTTCTTTTTGCTCAAGGCTAGCACTCTGCCACTTGAGCCACAGCGCCGCTTCTGGCCATATAAGTGGTGCTGGGGAATTGAACCCAGGGCTTCATGTATACGAAGCAAGCACTCTTGCCACTAGGCCATATCCCCAGCCCTACTATTTTATTTTGTTTTGTTTTTAAAGGGAAGTTAGTAAAGCTTCCCCATGGTAGAATCTCCCTTGTGTGTCGCAGTGGGCGGAATCTACACCGTGATTCAGACCAAGGCCAAAACCACTGTGGACGAATGGGGGGAAAATTACTTCCTGATCGGCCCCTATTTTGAGCACAACATGAAGACTCAGGTGGAGCCCTGCGAACCCCTCAATGACACTGTGGCAGGCGCAATGGAGGCCATGAATAAACACGGCTGCCAGGTAACGGGGACCAGGGGCTGCTGGCACTGCGCCCCGTTTTGATCAGCAGCTCAGGAAAAAGGAGAGATGGCCCACCTACCTGGGGAACATTGCACCGGGCGTAGGGGCTCCTGCCTGTAATCCCAGCCAGCTCTGGAGAGAGGTACTGAGAGAGCTCCTAGCTCCCTCCTCACTGGAGAGACTCCATCGTCCTGAGAGGCTAAAGGGCCCCCCTACTCCAGCCACAGGGGGGGGAGATACAAACAGGAGGATCGCAGTCCAGGCCAGGCATAAAAGAAGCCCATGCTCTCCCTGAGCTTCTTGTGCTCAAGGCCGGTGCTCCCCGTCCAGCTTCTTCGGGGGTCCCTGGATCAGAGTCTCGGGGACACCTTCCTGCCAAGGCTGGCTTTGAACCGTGATCCTCACAGTTCAGCCTTCCTGAGGAGTTGGGATGACAGGCCCTTGTCCAGTCAGATCTTTCTTCCCTCCCTGGCTGACCAACACTGGAGAGACCAGGCAATGCAGGAATGGCTGACTGGGGCTTATTTTTTCCCCTCCTTGCCTTTGAGGGTATGTTGAGGCAGAGCATCACGGGTGGGGAGCCAGTGATGGGCCAGGCCCCGGGCAGGGAGGGCGACAGAAGGGGGCCTGGGAAAGGCCGAGTAGCCAGGGCCCTGCAGCTAGGCCTTCTGCCCAGTGCGTGAATGAATTTATGAATGGGTGACGTCACTGCCCGCGGGAGCCAATCACCTCGCAGCGATTCAGGGGCACCCCCCCCCCCCAATCAGGTGGCATTCCTGAGACAGGCAAGGTCAAAGTTCAGCAGAATCACACACCAGGGAGTCACGGGGGTGGGGGTGGAGGTGGGGAGGTGGAGAGGGGGGGACACGGCCTGGTGTCCACCCGCTGCCCCACGCGCGTGCGCGGTGACAGCTCCTCTGGATAACTACTTCAAGCCCAGGCCTCCCCCTCCTCCCTCTCCCCTCCCCCTCCCCCCGTCGCGGCAGGTGCACTTCGGGCGCTGGCTGGTCGCGGGGAGCCCCTACGTCGTCCTCTTCGACCTGGGCGCCTCGGCCGGCCGCCTGGACGGCTGGAAGGCCGACTTCTGGGAGGCCTGCGGCGTGGGGCTCCCGCCGGGCGACCGCGAGGCCCACGACGCGCTGCTGCTGGGCTCGCTGACCGCCTGGTTCCTGCAGGAGGTGCGCATGCGCGGGCCCGGGGGGCGGGGGCGATGGGCGGGGCGGTGGGCGGGGAGAGAGGCGGGGCCATAGGCGGGGCTTGAGGCGGGGCGATGGGCGGGGCGATGGGCGGGGCTGAGGACGGGGCGATAGGCGGGGCTTGGGGCGGGGCGATGGGCGGGGCGATGGGCGGGGCGGGGCGCCTTCCTCCTTTCATCCTCCTTCCCGCTCCTTCCCCCTTCCTTCCCCCTCTTTACTTTGCTTCTTCTCCCTCCTTCCCTCCCCTCCTCCTTCCTTCCTTCCTTCCTTCCTTCCTTCCTTCCTTCCTTCCTTCCTTCCTTCCTTCCTTCTCTCTCCCTCCTTCCCTCCATCCCTCCCCCCTTTCTTTTCCCCTCCCTCCCTCTTTCTCTCTCTCTTTCCTCCCCGTCCTCCCTCCCACCCCACCCTCCTCCTTCCCATCCTCCCATCCCTGTCCCCCCATGCGAGCCGCCCATCCCTGTCCGTCCCCGTGGGCTTGGTCTTCGCCCACCGGCCCCGTCCTCCCCTCCCCCCCACGCCCCCTGCCTCCCCACGGGAGCCTTCCCCCTCCCCCCCACGGGAGTCCTCCCCATACTCCCAACCCCCACGTGAGCCCTCCGCATCCCCCCACGCGAGCCCTCCCATACCCCCATGCCCCCCACGCGAACCTTCTCCATCCCCCACACCCCCACATGAATCCTTCCCATCCTCCATCTCCCCACGCGAGCCCTCCCCATCCCCCACCCCCACGCGAGCCCTCCACATCCCCCACGCCCCACGCGAATCTTCCCCATCCCCCACCCCCACGCGAGCCCTCCCCATCCCCCACGCAAGACTTCCCCATCCCCCACGCCCCCCCACGCGAGCCCTTCCCCATCCCCCACGCCCCCCCACGCGAGCCCTCCCCATCCCCCACGCCCCCCACGCTAGCCTTCCCCATCCCCCACGCCCCCCCACGCGAGCCCTCCCCATCCACCACGCAAGCCTTCCCCATCCCCCACGCCCCCCCACACGAGCCCTCCCCATCCCCCAGCCCCCCACGCGAGCCCTCCCCTCCCTGCCCCGCGGGCTCGGCACCCGCCCACCCCCGTGTCCCCGCAGGTGACGGCGCGGGCCGGCGCGCGGCGCGTCGTGGCGCACTTCCACGAGTGGCAGGCGGGCGCGGGGCTGGTGCTGAGCCGGGCGCGCGGGCTCCCGCTGGGCTCCGTGTTCACCACGCACGCCACGCTGCTGGGCCGCCACCTGTGCGCCGCCAACGCCGACTTCTACAACCGCCTGCAGCAGGTACGGGGCGAGGGGGGGGTCCCCGATACCCACCCCCACAAGCCCCTCCCCGATCGATCGATGCCCCCAATACCCATCCCGACAAGCCCCTCCCCGATCGATCAGTGCCCCAATACTGATAACCACCTCACCGGATCCATCAGTGCCCCAATACCGCCTCCCCGGGTCTATCAGTGCCCCCAATACCCATCCCGACAACCTCCTCTCCAGGTCGATCGATCAGTGCCCCACTACTGATAACCGCCTCCCTGGATCAATCAGTGCCCCAATACCCATCCTGACAACCCCCTCTCCGAATCGATCAGTGTCCCAATACTGCCTCCCCAGATAGATCAGTGTCCCAATACCACCTTCCCGGATCAATCAGTGCCCCAATACTCATCCGGACAACCACCTCCCCAGATCAATCAGTGCCCCAATACTGACTCTCCCTGGATCGATCAATGCCCCAATACCAACTCCCCGGATCGATCAGTGCCCCAATACTGATAACCGCCTCCCCGGATCAATCAGTGCCCCCAATACCGATTCCGACAACCGCCTCCAGGAGTGATCGATCGATCGATCGATCCCTCAACCCCTCTACCAATCCTGATTTCCACGCCCACCCCACAGGTGACTTGATCGATGCCTGTACTAATAATATTGATTGGTACAGCCATCCCGGGAAGGCACCGGTATTGATTTGTACAGTCGCCCCCACAGTGATCGATCAATCCCTGTGCCAACTCCCATCCCTACAACCGGCTCCAGCCCCTGCCACCTCCCCCCTCCCCCCTCCCCTCCCCCGTCCTTCAGGCTGGACACAGGCCTGGCTTGTGGGTCAGCCTTGCACTGGAACTTTCTACAGGGTCCACATGGCAGGGTGGTACGAGACACCCCCCCCCCCAAACCCCCCCATCTGTCAGTCTAGACATCTCTCCTCTGTTTGGGGTTGGTTGCACGAGGATCATTTAACTAGAAGCTTATCATTCATGGAGAAGCTTCTGGAAGGGCATTCGTAATAATGCATATTCTATGAAGGGAGGAAATTGAGGGGAGGGGGAGGGAAGATGGGGAGGAGGGTGGGGGGACCTGGATTGCGTTGTCCTCATAAACGGACATGTTGCTGGGTAAACCCTTGGCACAGCTACTTAAGTAGCTCAATAAAAACAGAACTAAGGGGGCTGGGAATACAGCCTGGTGGGTAGAGTGCTCGCCTCCCATATGTGAAGCCCTGGGTTCAATTCCTCAGCACCACAAATAAAGAAAAAGCCAGAAGTGGCACTGTGGCTCAAGTGGTAGAATGCTAGCCAGGCCCTGAGTTCAAGTCCCAGGAATAGCACCTAACACACACACACACACACACACACACACACACACACACAGAGAGAAATATATGGTAACTTATTTAAAAGAATATCTTCTATGGTCATGTCTACAATCTTCACAAAACACCGGAGTGCTGTCCATTCCGTGCTTTTGTAGATTTGCAATCTATCTCACTAAGTCAATTTACATCTTTTTTTGTTTGTGGGTGTATGTACCAGTCCTGGGACTTGAACTCCGGGCCTGGGCGCTGTCCTCGAGCTTTTCTGCTCAAGGCTGGCGCTCTACCATCTGAACCACGGCTCTACTTCTAGCTTTTTGGTGGTTCATTGGAGGTAAGAGTCTCAGGGCCTTTACCTGCCCAGGCTGGCTTTGAACCGTGATCCTCAGATCTCAGCCTCCTGAGTCGCTGGGATGACAGGCGGGAGAGCCCTTGGGTGCTTCCTTCGTAAGAAGCTGGCTTGCTAAAGATGGAGGTAGAAGCTGATGACTGAACTCCTTCCCAGAAGAAAGCACTGGAAGAGTCTGTGAATCAGAATGCACACGTATGCACGTGTGTGCGTGCACGCGGGCATGGGTGTACGTTATGTGGGTAACATTGAGATCACGGCCCTAGAAGGTTTTTATCTTTTATCTGATACAGAGGTTGGGAGTTCCAGAACATTCTTTGTGGAAGAAAAAAAAAAAAAAAGAACCAAGAAACCTGTCGGCAGCCATGGGCAGCTCTCCTGAGAACTGCCCTGCCTAAAGGTCATTCTAATGGAAAGGTCAAACAGTGAACAGAATCAAGTCACCCCGGCAGGGCGCGGGCAGGAAGCCAGGGAAATTTCCCAAGGCTTTCAGATAATGGCTCACTGGAAGGTCAGAGCAGTGATCTGTGAAAAGCTAAGCTGCCCTGGTTCCTGGAGGGAACTGTAGAATATTCTACAGTAACAAGCACCCAAGTCTCCCTCCTTCCCTCCCTCCTTCCTTCCTTCCTTCCTTCCTTCCTTCCTTCCTTCCTTCCTTCCTTCCTTCCTTCCTTCCTTCCTTCCTTCCCTTCTTCCTCCTTTCCTTCCTTCCTGCCTTGAGCAAAAATCCCAAGCATGAGTTCAAGGCCCTGAGTTCAAGGCCCAGTACTGGCACACACACACACACACACACACACACACACACACACACGTAAAATCATAGCATCTCTATGACTACGGAAACACCAGTTCTGTAGGAGTTAAAGAATGATCTAGAAGGGAAACAAAGCACACAGTGCTCTCCAAAACAAATAGATATTTTTAGTAAAGTTCATCTGTGTGTGTGTGTGTGTGTGTGTGTGTGTGTGTGTGTGTTGTGTGTGTGTGTTGGGGGGCCAGTACTGGGGCCCAAACTCAAGGCCTCACACCTTCCCCTTGTCTTTCCTCTATCAAAATTGGTGCTCTACCACTTGAGCCACAGCTCCACTTCAGGGTTTTTGCTGGTTCGTCAGCAAATAAGAGTTTCCTGGATTTTCCTGCCTGGTTTGGCTTTGAGACGCACCATCCTCAGACCTCAGCCTCCTGCTGAGCTAGGGTTACGGGCGCGAGCGACCTGCACCTCACGGATCTGTATTTGTCTGTGCGTGCTTGTTCCTGTGTGCGTATGTTTCCACAGTTTGACATCGACAAAGAGGCTGGAGAGAGGCAGATTTACCACCGGTACTGCATGGAGCGAGCCTCCGTGCACTGTGCTCACGTGTTCACCACAGTGTCAGAGATCACAGCTACGGAGGCTGAACACATCCTCAAGAGAAAGCCTGGTAATGCTTGTCCCTAACTTGTGTCCCCCTGTCCTTCCATTCCGAGTGACCATCTAGCGGGAGGGCTTGGATCTGAAGATCAAAAACAAAATGGAATGGGGGGGGGGGATTGTATTCATTATTATCTTTCTTTTTCTTTGCTGGTGGTGGATCTTGAACTCAGGACCTGGGCACTGTGCCTGAGCTTCTTTCACTCAGGGCTGGTGCTCTACCACTTGAGCCACGGCTCCACTTCTGGTTTTCTGGTGGTTCATGGGAGATAAGAGTCTCACAGACTTTCCTGCCCCAGGCTGGCTTTGAACCCTGATCCTCAGATCTCAGCCTCCCGAGTTGCTGGGATGACAGGCGTGAGCCACCAGCGCCCAATTCATAATTTCTTATGCCCACCTGAAGACTGATTGGTGAAGGCTTAGGACTTTAAACTTGTCATGAAGTAGGAGCACGACATGACATTCTCTCCACGGTCACGCGTGGTTTGCCATTTCTCTTGGCAGATGTAGTGACACCCAACGGCTTGAGCGTGAAGAAGTTTTCAGCCCTGCACGAGTTCCAAAACCTGCACGTCATGTACAAGGCCAGAATCCAAGACTTTGTCCGAGGTCATTTCTATGGGTATGTTTTTCTTTATGCAAAAAATGAATTACAAATAAAAAAATTATAGCCAGATGCCAGTGGCTCCCGTCTGTCATCCCAGCTACTCAGGAGGCTGAGATCTGGGGACTGTGGTTCAAAGCCAGCCTGGACAGGAAAGTCTGGGAGACTCTGATCCCCAATGAACCACCAGGAAACCAGAAGTGGCTCAAGTGGTAGAGCGCCAGCCTTGAGCTGAAGAGCTCAGGGACAGCGCCCAGGCCCTGAGTTCAAGCCTCAGGACCAACACACACATAAAAAGCAACCATTATTCTAGCTCTCTGGAGAAGGGAAAAACAGGACGTGTATAGGAAATGTTGCTCTTTCCCGGACCACGTCCTATCTTCCTGGAAATGCCCAGAGATGTTTCCTTTCACTGGAAATGTCTGCTCTGCTTCCTTTCAGCCATCTGGACTTCGATCTGGAGAAGACTCTATTCCTCTTCATCGCCGGGAGGTATGAGTTCTCCAACAAAGGAGCCGACATCTTGCTGGAGTCCTTATCCAGGCTCAATTTCCTTCTCAGGGTAAGGAAACCTCTCAGCAGCCCTGCACGCAGCTAGTCAGGAAGCTGCGCTGGGAGGAGCTCAGTTCAAAGCCAGCTAGGAAACACTTTCATTTCCAAGGAACCAGTCAAAAACCTGCGCTGGAGCTGTGGCTCAAGGGGTAGAGCACCAGCGTTGAGCAAAAAAATAAAAAGCTGAGAGACAGTGCTCAGGCCCTGAGTTCAAACTCCAATAGTGACACACACACACACACACACACACACACACCTAAAATACCAGTGTGAATTCTAGCAGTGCTCCTAGGCTATTACAGGAGCTTAGATAAAAATATGAACCCCCCCTTATTAATACTAATAACAGAAGAAGAAAAACTATTAGTAAGAATAATTAATAAGACAGTGGCACTTACTGTAATTATTTATTATATGGGCTTACATAGTGCAGTTTACACAGCCAGAGTATTATCTGCTATACCAAAAACATCAATAAATGTCTAAAATCCAAAAGGCAACAAATTGCTAAAATATTTAATAGGGGGAAAAAACCCATAATCTATTCCCACCAATCAATAGAAACAAACTAACAACAACAACAAAAACAAACAAACAAACAGGAAATACACACTTTCAGCTGGGTACCAGTGGCTCACGCCTGTCATCCCAGCTACTCAGGAAACAGATCTGAAGATCATGGTTCAAAGCCAGCCTGGGCAGGAAAGTGTGTGAGATTCTTCTGTCCAATGAACCACCAGGAAACCGGAAGTGGAGCTGTGGCTCAAGTGGTAGAGCGCCAGCCTTGAGCAGGGACAGCGCCCAGGCCCTGAGTTCAAGTCCCAGGACCAACAAAAACAAAAATGATGGTTGTTTTTTTTTTTTTTTTTGGTGTGCTACAGGGATAAGCACAACGTGTGACACGCCCATTCACCTCCCCCTCTGTTGTGTGTTTGGTCTCTCCTCCTCAGCTGCATAAAAGCAATGTCACCGTGGTGGTGTTCTTCATCATGCCTGCCAAGACTAATAACTTCAACGTGGAAACGTTGAAAGGACAAGCCGTAAGGAAGCAGCTATGGTAATCTCAACACGTCTGGAACATTCTGGCGCGGGGAATGCAAAGGGGGATCTTGCTGGTTGGCTTGTGTTCTTCTTGCAGGGGTGGGGATCGAACCCAGGGCCTTGGCACACGCAGAGCTAAGCTAGCTACCTTCTCAACACTACACTGTCTGTTTTGAAGTGTGTGACATCCGACATCTCTCGCCCTGAGCTTTGGTATTTTATTGTCTCAGGATTATTTCCACCATGAATTCTTTAAACTCATGGCTGGCACTCTACCACTTGAGCCACAGCTCCACTTCTGGTTTCCCGGGGGTTCATTGGAGATGAGAGTCTCACGGACTGTCCTGCCCGGGGCTGGCTTTGAACCGTGATCCTCAGATCTCAGCCACCAGAGTAGCTGGGATAATAGGTGTGAGCCACCAACACCCACTATCTTCCCATCTTAAAAAAAAAATCTTGGGCAGTCCTGGGACTTGAACTCAGGACCTTGTATTTTCAAGGCAGACACCAAACCACTTGAGCCCTGCCCGCCTTTGCCATTGACTTTGTTTTTCAGATAGGGTCTCGAGCTTTTACCAGGTCTCACCTCAGACCTCCATCTTTCCATCACCGCCTGCTGGGTGGATGGGACTACAGAAGGATGCTACCATGCCCAACCCTAGAATGCTTGTGCTGTTATTATTATTATTATTTTAAACAGGGACACTGCGCATGCTATGAAGGAAAAGTTTGGAAAGAAACTGTACGACGCACTGCTAAGGTGAATGCTCAGACAGACGCTACCGTGGATTTCTTTTCTGAAGGCCCGGGAGATGTGTCGTGTGATGTTTTATACTCCCATTGGCTAACTATCAATCACGTGTGCAACTATGGAGGGTTCAAAGGCAGACACAGATTAAGACCTTCGTGTACAGTTTCAGTCCCAATGCACATTTATTGACCATCCACGTTGCACATGAATGTAGTTGTAGCTTAAACCTTTGCTCACATCTTAAGTCATTCTTTCAATAATAATGTCTTTACATAATAATTTGATAATAATAATAATAATTTATTATTATTATTTTTGGCTGGTCTGGAGGCTTGAGCGTTGAGCCTGTGACTCTGTCACTCGAGACACAGTGTCCCTTGTGGCTTTTTTTTTCTGTGATTCATGGGAGACAAGAGTCTTAGACACTCGGTTGCCTAGGCTAGCTTCGAACCGCAATCCTCAGATCTCAACCTCCTGTTTGTTGAATGGCAGAGGAGAAATTCCTGACATGAATACTATTTTGGATCGAGATGACGTGACCATCATGAAAAGAGCCATCTTCTCAACTCAGGTAAAAAAGAAAACAACGAAAGAAGAAGAAGAAAGCAAAGCAGCCGCCATGTTCTGCTGTTGTGCAATCCGTTCAATGTTCTAGGCTGGGCTGAACTGGGGAAACTTGTAAATGGGAGAGAGAGAAAAGAACAAAAGAATCTCCTAGAGTCACTTAAATAACGTGGTTCTTTTGGGGGGGGGTAGTTTTTCAGGCTGTATCTCATGGGGGGGGGTGCACATTGTAATCAAATCTTCTAGATTGTTCCAAAGACATTGAATTCGTGTCACAGCACAGGAGAGTATGAATGCCACGTAGACAGATGCAATTGTGATCAAAATAGGCAAAACAGATGTGGGGGGCATAGGCCGAGATGATGATTCTTGTTTTAATGCTGGTGCTTGGACTTGAACTCGGGGCCTCAAGTGCTCTTAGCTCAGCTATGTTGCTTACAATAGCTGGCGCTTGCCACTGGAGGCCCAGCTCCACCCCTGGCTTTTTGGCTGGGTCATTGGAGATAAGCTTTCCTACCTGGGCTGGCTTCGAACTCGCCATCCTCAGACCTCAGTCTCCCCAGCAGCTGGGATTACAGGTGTGAGCTGCAGTGCCCGGCCAAACCCAAACGTGCTTCTCCTGATGGCCAAGTGATTCCAGAACACCCTTAACCTTCTAGATTAAATCCCAGAGAGCTTTGCCCGGCCTGCGAGCCCCTCACCGCCCCTCTGACTGTCCTCGGTCCCCCCCTCTCCCCCCCCCCCGCCCCCCAGCGGCAGGCGCTGCCCCCGGTGACCACGCACAACATGCTGGACGACTCCACCGACCCGATCCTCAGCACCATCCGCAGAATCGGCCTCTTCAACCACCGCTCCGACCGCGTGAAGGTGAGCGCGGCGGAGGGGGGGGGACGGGGGGGGGGGGAGGGCGACGGGGCGTGTGCATCGGGCCACCACGCGCGCATCGTGCAACCGCACACACGCACCGTGCAACTACACACATACCTCCAGTGCAATCACACACACGCACCGTGCAACCGTGCACACGCACCGTGCAAATGCAGACACAATGCAACTGCACCTACACCCAATGCAGCAGCGCACATGCACTGTGCAACCGTGCACACCACACAGTGCAACCTGACACACGCGCGTGCAATGGCACGCACGCCTCGTGCAACCGCGCACGCGCACAATGCAACTGCGCACGCACAGTGCAACCATGCACACGCACCGTGCAAGGGGAGGAGAACGACACAGAAACCGCCCTCAGATACGGAGAAGTCGAGAAAATAATAATCATTTGGTTTGAAACCATTCTGCTTGAGAGTTATTTCACCTATGGCGTCTGTCTGTCTATTATATCTACCAATTCTATCTAATCTACCTAATTACCTATTCTATTTATATCTATCATTATTGATCAACCTATTCCACCTATTTATTGATTTAGTATAGCTACATATTCTATCCAATCTAATTATTCTATCTATCTATCTATCTATCTATCTATCTATCTATCTCTATCTGTCCATCCATCCGTGCATCTCTCTATCTGTATGTCTATCTATCTGTATGTCTATCAATCTGTTTGTCTCTCTATCTGTATGTCTATCTATCTATAATTAGTTACCTCCCTAGTCTAGCTCCGTATCAAATCTATCTCCCTATTCCATCTCCCTGTTCTGTCTATTTCTATCACTATTTATCGACCTATTCTACCTACCTGCCTGTTATTTTTATATCTACCTGTTCTATCTAATCTAATTATCTCTATTCTATCCCTTTCTATCTATCCATCCACCCATCCATCCATCCATCCATCCATCTATCATCTACCCACACATGCCTGAAATCAATCTCCTTACTCTGTCTGTCTCTCTGTCCTTCCGGCCGTCTGTCTGTCGTTCTATGTACCTGACCACCTGCGCGCCTATTTGTTTGCCTCAAGGGCCTTGCACTTGCTGCCTGGTTTTTCTGGCCCTCTACCACCCGAGCCACGCTCTGCTGCCAGCTTTTTGCTGGCTAATGAGACAGGAGAGTCTTGGAGAGAGGTCTGCCCAGGGTGGACTTCGAACCTCAGAGAGTGGACGGGGTGTGTGTGCATAGGCTTTGGTTTGTCCTTCTGTCTGTCGCTCCTAGGGGTGCTTTCACTCCTCCCGACCCCCCTCACTGGGATTTTCTCGTAGGTGATTGTGCACCCCGAGTTCCTGTCTTCCACCAGCCCCCTGTTACCCATGGACTACGAAGAGTTTGTGCGAGGCTGTCACTTGGGAGTGTTCCCCTCATACTACGAACCCTGGGGGTACACTCCAGGTATGCCAGGTCTCAACCGGGGAATGTTCTAGATCTGCCTGTATATTCTTTCAGGTGCAGGAATATCATGTTCAAGTTGGTAGGGAATTTCTATTATGGTTTTGATATGCGCTTTCTCTCCCTTCCTCCTTTCCTCCCTCCCTCCTTTCCTCCCTCCCTCCCTCCCTCCCTCCCTCCCTCCCTCCCTCCCTCCCTCCCTCCTTTCCTCCCTTCTTCCATCTTCCATCGCTCTTCTTCTCTTTCTTTCCATTCCTTTCTTTGCCATGACTGAAGTTTGAACCCAGGGCCTCATGCTTGCTAAGTGTTCCACCTCCTTTAGCTGTTATTTCTCAAATGGGGGGCGGGGGGGGGGGAGTCTCACTCTTTTGCCTGGACTGACCCAGACTGACCTGGAATTCCAGCTTCTCAGGAGGCTGAGAGCTGAGGATCAGGGTTCAAAGCCAGCTAGGGTGGGAAAGTCCATGAGACTCTGATCGCCAACAAATCACCAAAAAACCAGATGTGGAGCTGTGGGCTCAAGGGGTACAGCACCAGCCTTAAGCAGGAAGGCTTAGGGGAGCCGGGGGCTGTGCCTGGGGGTTTGGGGTGCGTGTGAGCCTCTGTGTGTTTCCAGC
This sequence comes from Perognathus longimembris pacificus, assembly GCF_023159225.1. NCBI lineage: Eukaryota > Metazoa > Chordata > Mammalia > Rodentia > Heteromyidae > Perognathus > Perognathus longimembris. The sequence goes on from NC_063187.1 coordinate 2,855,026, forward strand.
CGAGTGCACGGTGATGGGCATTCCCAGTGTGACCACCAATCTCTCCGGCTTTGGCTGTTTCATGCAGGAGCACGTGGCTGACCCTGCCGCCTACGGTGAGCTCTGTCATTGCGCCAGTTTGGGGGGGGGGGGGACACGGGGCCCCTCGCCACACTGACGCGTCTTCACAGAGCCTGTCCCGAGAGCTCAGCGGAGGCCTGAACTGCTTAGCCAGCTGAAAGTCCATTTAGCCAGGCGCGGGTAGCGTACACCTGTCATCCCAGCTCCTCAGGAGGCTGAGATCTGAGGACCGCAGTTCCAAGCCAGCCCCAGGCAGAAAACTTTGTAAGACTCTTCAAGGAACCCACAAAACGTCAGGCATGGAGCTGTGGCTCAAGTGGTAGAGCATTAGCCTTGAGCAAACTAAAAACAAAAATAATGTTCAGGAACAGCGCGCAGGCCCCAAGTTCAAGCCCCGGGACTGGCACATACTTGCAAAAAAATATGCAGATTTAATCATGCAATCCATAGCTAAGAAGAGTATTGATAATATATTGCAAAAGACTGGCTGAAAAAGAGGACAAATCATAGGCAAATTTTGTCTTTAATCTACTCCTGTTGTAGTGGTTTGGCTGACCACTTAGGAAAAGAGAGCATTACAATAATTATGGTCTTAGAACACAAATATTGGCCACTATTTATAGAACACATAGATTATTAGTCTAAAGGTCCATGGCAAAAAAAATTTTAATGCATTTAAGCCAGGCACCAGTGGCTCACGCCTATCATCCCAGCTACTCAGGAGGCTGAGCTCTTAAGAATCGTGGTTCAAATCCAGCCCAGGCAGGAAAGTCTATAAGACTCTGATCTCCAATGAATCACCAGAAAACCGGAAGTGGAGCTGTGATTCAAGTGGTACCCAGGGTCTACCAGGAGAATCTGGTTAGTGAGCGCCCCCTGGAGGAGAGAGAGAGAGAGAAGAGAGAGAGAGAGAGAGAGAGAGAGAGAGAGAGAGAGAGAGAGAGAGAGAGAGAGAGAGAGAGAGAGAGAGAATATTAAAGCCTTGGAAGGAACACATTAGAATGGACACAGCTGGAAAGGCCAAGAGCCGCTGCTATGTGCACTATGGAAAAGCAGAAGCCAGATGTTTGCAGCTGGGGCCTGCCTTCATTACGCCTCCCCCCCCCCCGCCCCCCCACATGCCCAGGCATTTACATCGTGGACCGGCGCTTCTGCTCCCCGGATGAGTCTTGCAATCAACTCACGCAGTTTCTTTACGGGTTCTGCAAACAGTCCAGGCGGCAGAGAATCATCCAGAGAAATCGCACGGAAAGGCTGTCGGACCTGCTTGACTGGAGATATTTAGGCAGAGTGAGCCATCTTGAAAAAAAAAATCTCATCCTTTATCCATCCAATGGTGCTTTTTTAAAAATATGCTTTTCTTTCTTTCCTGGGGCTTGAACTCAGGGCCTGAGTGCTGGTCCTTGAGTTTTTGTGCTCCAGGGCTGGTGCTCTACCACTTGAGCCACAGTTCTACTTCTGGCTTTTTGGTGGCTCATTGGAGATGAGTCCTGCCCAGGCTGGCTTTGAACTGTGGTCCTCAGATTTCAGCCTCCTGAGTAGCTGGGATGACAGGTGTAAGCCACTGGTGCCTGGCTCTATCTATCTAATCTATCTGTGTATATCTATCATCTATCTATCTGTGTATCTATCTATGTATCTACCTATCTATTATCTACCTAATATACATATATATGTTCTTTTTAAACTTATGTGAGTATTTAATTTCTTTTCTTTTTTCTATGTTTGTCAGTCCTGGGGCTTGAACTCAGGGCCTGAGCTCCGTCCCTGGCTTCCTTTTGCTCAAGGCTAGCACTCTGCCACTTGAGCCACAGCGCCACTCCTGGCTTTTTCTGTGTATGTGGCACTGAGGAATCGAACCCAGGGCTTCGTGCATGCTAGGCAAGCACTCTACCATGAAGCCACATTCCCAGCCCCAGTATTCAATTTCTTAAACTCAAGTCACCATGCTTTTGTGTAAATCCATCAAGACGTAGCCCTAATCTGTCCAATTATTCTAAGACCAGCACTTGGCTTGATGCATTACAGGTTTAAGGAAAACATTAGGAGGAAATACCCTTGCTTGCTTTAGTAAAATATGACAAGGACTCTACTCAGACACTTGAGTTTTGTTTGAATGCATTAGTTCAAAATAAATTTTCTTGTTTAAAAAAACTGTTGAACCTTCCCGGGGCTGGTGGCTCATTCTTGTCATCCCAGCTACTCAGTAAACTGAGATCTGAGGATTGTGGTTCGAAGCCAGCCTGGGCAGGAAAATCTGTGAGACTTTTATTTCCAGTAAAGCACTAGAAAGCCAGAAGTGGCGCTGTGGCTCAAGTGGTAGAGCACCAGCCTTGAGCAAAAGAAGCTCAGGGTGCAGGCCATGAGTTCAAGGCCCACGGCCAACCAAAATAAAATAAACGTGTCTCTTTCAGACACAGCAGAATAGGTGTTCACATAAAGAAGGAACCTGGTTATGGAAATATCCAGATAACGTTCTCACGCCTGCGTTTCCTTTCTCTCGACAGTATTACCAGCATGCCCGACACCTGGCGTTAAGCCGGGCATTTCCCGAGCAGTTTCATGTAGAGCCGCTCTCGCCACCAACGGTAAATGTCTCCTGCATGGTGTGTGTGTTTGCAAAGTGAAATTTCTTATTTGTGGCCAATTCTACCACGCCCTTTTCATCGGGGAGCTGCAAAGTGTGCAAACTAGTACACAGTTTGGAAGCAAAATGAACTCCAGCAAGCCTTTAATTCAGCTAGCCTCGTGACTCTGGTGCTCTACCACCTGAGCCACAGCTCCCGTTTGACTTTTATTTTGTTGGTGGTTCATTGACAATAAAGCATCGGCTTCCAACTGCAATCCTCTCATCTCAGCCTCCTGAGTAGCTTGGGTGACAGGCGTGAGCCACGATGCCTAATTACTTGAAAAAAAAAAGTGCATACATTGTGTTTTTATCATTGCAAATCATGTTCACATCAACATAGTGTGTTATTTTTATCTTGGACAGACGGAAGGATTTAAATTCCCCAGGCCGTCTTCGGTACCACCTTCTCCATCCGTCTCCCAAGCCTCCAGTCCTGTCAGCAGCGAGGCAGAAGATGAAAACGAGGAAGAAAGATACGACGAGGAAGAGGAGGCAGAAAGGGATCGAGTTAATATTAAGTCACCATTCTCTCAGGGGAAGAAAAAGCTGCACGGGGAATATAAGAATTGAAATCTTCCCCGGGCTGACCAGGGCAAATTGAACACATTAGGAGGAAAGAAAATGAATTGGCTGGCAATAGCTCACGCCTGTCATCCCAGCTACTCAGGAGGCTGAGATCTGAGGATCACAGTTCAAAGCCAGCCTGGGCAGGAAAGTCCATGAGACTCTCATCTCCAATGAACCACCAGAAAACCGGAAGTGGTGCTGTGGCTCAAAGTGGTAGAGCGCCAGCCTTGAGCACCAAGAGCTCAGGGACAGCGCCCAGGCCCTGAGTTCAAGCCCCAGGACTGGCACCGAAAATAAATCCATAAATAAAAATCAGGAAAATGACATAGAGTTCCTTTTTCTTCTTGTAATGATTGCACTGGAACTTATTCACTGTCTTAAAAAAGGGGGAACGGGCTGGGGATATGGCCTAGTGGCAAGAGAGCTTGCCTCGTATACATAAAGCCCTGGGTTCAATTCCCCAGCACCACATATAGAGAAAATGGCCAGAAGCGGCGCTGTGGCTCAAGTGGCAGAGTGCTAGCCTTGAGCAAAAAGAAGCCAGGGACAGTGCTCAGGCCCTGAGTCCAAGGCCCAGGACTGGCAAAAAATAAATAAATAAATAAATAAATAAATAAAAAAAGGGGGGTGGGGAAGGGAGGACATTTGGTGAATGGCAATTTTGTGATTTAGAGTAAAATCCAGTTTGTGATCTTGAACTCTGGTTTGCCCAGGACATTTTGGCATGAGGAAGAGAGAGAATGAGCAAGACGGGAGGTTTGTTTCAAAACTGATTATTTTAAACAAAAGGAATTTTTCCTATGATCGTTTAATTTCCCAATCGCAGGCAGCAGTGGCTCACACCTGTAGTCTCGGCTCAGGAGGCTGAAATCTGAGGATCTTGGTTTGAAATCAGCTCCAGCTGATTGAACCACCACAAAATGAACTACCACAAAACAAAGTGGAGCGGTGGCTCAAATGGTAGAGCACCAGCCTTGAGCAAGCAAAGCTCAGGGACAGTGCCCAGGCCCTGAGTTCAAACCCTAAACCACCAAACACAAATACCTTGTTTGCTGAATACATGGAAGATGGTCATGATCAGCTTGCTGCCCAGTTCCTTTTGTTTTGCTTTGTTTTTGTCAGTCTTGGGGCTTGAACTCAGGGCCTGGGCACTGTCCCTGAGCTCTTTGGCTCAAGGCTGGCGCTCTACCACTTGAGCCACAGCTCCACTTCCAGTTTTCTGGTGGTTCATTGGAGATCAGAGTCTCATAGACTCTCCTGCCCAGGCTGGCTTCGAACCACAATCCTCAGATCTCAGCCTCCTGAGTAGCTGGGATGACAGGCGTGAGCTACCAGTGTGCAGTTAGACCCAAGATTCTAAGCTGAACTGGAAAGGACCCTCCGAATCATGTGGGGAGCCCCTGCTGTGACCCCAGTAAACCTTGAAGGGGCGCCAGCCTCAGTGGTCCTCCCTGCCCTCCCCTGCCTCTGGGGCGGAGCCTGGTTCCCACCATTGCCTGCCTAGCTGGTTCCCCTCTCCTGAAGAAAAGACAGCCAGTGCCCCTCCCTCCTGAGAGGATGGGAAAATGGGGAGCTAGAGAGGGAGACGCCCCCGTGGAGAAACTTCTGGAATGAACAGCAAGACAGACATTGCTGTCATCCAAGAGCTTCTCCCAGACTCCCCCCGTCCTTAGAAACGCTCTAGAGCATCCAAGAGAGACACCAGGAAGTTTGTTCATCTATTTCTTTATTTATTAGGGTATTACTTATTGTTCTGTGTGTGTGACAGCCCTGAGGCTTGAACTCAGGGCCTCACCCTCTCCCTTGGCTTGTTTTGCTCAAGGCTGGTGCTCTGCCACTTGAATCGCACCTCCATTTCCAGCTGTTTTGGGGACTCACTGGAGATGAGGGTCTCACAGATCTTTCTGCCTAGGCTGGCCTTGAACTGCGAGCCTCAGATCTCAGCCTCCTGAGCAGTTAGGATGACAGGCGTGAGCCACCACCAAGTGATAGAAATAGGTCCCCAAGCCACGACAGAATGAATGACATGCCGGGGTTAAGATATCTACATTTTTTTTGTTTCTGCAAGAATAAAAGAAGGTGCATACTTTCTAAGATGATAAATGGAGTAAAAAGTGCCCAGGGATTGATTGATGTGGTTTCTGTTCTCAGTAGGAACACAACGACGATTAAACATTATCGGGTCTATTTTCACCAAGTTAACAGCCTGTCTTCCAGAAATCTCCTCTGATTAAAGTTTTCTTCTCCATCTGTAAGAAAAGAAAAAAGATTTTGGGAGGGGGGAATGAGGGAGGAGGTAACAAACAGTACAAGAAATGTATCCAATGCCTAACGTATGAAACTGTAACCTCTCTGTAATTCAGTTTGATAATAAAAATACATATATAAAAAAGAAAAAAATTGTAAAATTGAAAACACCCATCATAGCAAGACATCAGTGGTTCCCGCCTGTCATCCCAGCTACTCAGGAGACTGAGATCTGAGGATCACAGTTCAAAACCAGCTGGGACAGGAAAGTCCTTGGGACTTATCTCCAATGAACCACCAGAAAACCGGAAGTCGTGCTGCGGCTCAGGTGACAGAGCACCAGCCTTGAGTGAAAGAACTCAGGGACAGCGCCCAGGCCCTGAGTTCAAGCCCCAGGACCAGCATTCACACACGCATGCATGCGTGTACACACACACACACACAGTATGACTCTACTCAAGTGAAAATTCAGACTATAAGAACCTTCTAGATAATATTGAGGAGTTTTGGAATCAGAATTGTACAGAAGATCGGTGATTACCATATGCTATGGGAACCCAAAAAACTTCCACCAATTTATTTATTTATCTATCTGTCTGTCTATTTATTCATTTGCTGGGTCTGGGGACTTGAACTGAGGGCCTGGGTGCTGTCCCTGAGCCTCTTTGTGTTCGAGGGTGGCGCTCTACCACTTCAGTCACAGAGCCACTTCTGGCTTTCTCTGAGTAGTTAATTATAGATAAGGGTCTCACAGACTTTCCTGCCCAGGCTGGCTTTGAACCATGATCCTCAGAGCTCAGCCTCCTGAGTAGTTGAATCATGGGTTTGAGTCAAGGCCAGTCTCGGCTATAGACCAGGACCTTGTCAAGCAAAACAAAACCCCATGCAACACAAAATCACCCACACTTAGCTTTTCTCCCTCAGTGCTAACTTACATTTCTTGCTGGCTCAACATTCCTTAGCAATAATAAGATCAAAAACTACTGTTTCAGCTAATCTTCATGAAAGCGTGTGTGTGTGTGTGTGTGTGTGTGTGTGTGTGTGTACACGTGTGTGCTGGTACTGGGGCTTGAGCTCAGGGCTTCCAGCTCTTGGTTAGCTTGTCTTTTTTGCTCAAGGCTAGTGCTCTACCACTTAAGCCACAAGTCCACTAGCTCATTGGAGATAGTCTCATGGGCTTTCCTGCCTGGGCTGGCTTTGAACACGCCGATCCTCTAGATCTCAGCCTCCTGAGTAGCTGGGATGACAGGTATGAGTTCCTAGTGCTCATTTATATTTTATCTCTTGAGAACTTATTTGAATGAGAAAAACACTAGGCCTCATAGAATATATCTCAGTCAATTTGAGGAAAGAGACCCCGGATTCAGTACCTGCCCCCTACAAGGAGCTCAGTTCTTTGTTGTTCACAGATGGGGACCCCTTACCTGTAGCGTCTTGCAGCTTTTTTAACAATGCCAGGAGGAGAGCTGTGGTTTCTGGAAGAAGCGGCTGAGGTTTTGAGCTTCGCTTTTCTGGAGGAAAACAACGTGGACACAGATTCTATTTACACTTAAATATTCATGTAAAGAAATCCTATTTTTAGCTGGGTGCCAGTGGCTCAGAATCCCAACTATTCAGGAGGCTGTGATCTGAGGATCAGGGTTCAAAGCCAGCCCGGGCAGGGAAGTCCATGAGACTCTGATCTCCAATGAACCAGCAGAAATAAAAATGCAAAATGAAAAAGCTGAACAGGGAGTTGTGGCTCAAGTAGTAGAGCGCTAGCCCTAAGCATAAATGCTCAGGGACAGTGTCCAGGCCCCAAGTTCAAGCCCCCCAACCAACACACACACACTCACACAACCCAAGTGGATGTCCCCCTCCATGTGACTTACTTGGCCAGCTCTTTCTGGTACAATAGAGGCATGCATTTCAAGTGTCACTGTTTTTATAATAAACGTTAGGAGAAGGAAGAGGACAAGGGGTGGCCGCGCAGGCGCAGTTTCGGTTCTTGGCCCCTCGGCAGGGCTCTGCCGTGGTCGCGCAGGCGCAGTTTCGGTTCTTGCCGTGGCTGCGCATGCGCAGGCTCAGGTTCAGGTCTCAGGCCCCTTGAAGAGGGCTGCAGGCCCTGCCGTGCGCAGTTTTGGTTCTTGCCGTGGCCGCGCAGGCGCAGTTTTGGTTCTTGCCGTGGCCGCGCATGTGCAGGCTCAGGTTCAGGTCTCAGGCCCCTTGAAGAGGGCTGCAGGCTCTGCCGTGGCCGCGCAGGCGCAGTTTTGGGTCTTGCCGTGGCCGCGCAGGCGCAGTTCCCAGTGCCCGTTCTCAGCCCCTCAGGGGTTGGCTGCGGGGGGGAGGGGAGGCTTTGGGGTGCTGGGTTCGGGCCCCTCACCTGGCGGCGGCTGTTCGGAGACCCCCTTCCTCTGGCTGTGGTCCCAGATGAAGCGGCGTCCCTCTGCCAAGGGGAGACTCGGGCTCAGTGCCACCGGCCCCGGTGAGCTGGGGCCCAGCCTCCCTCCATGAGACACTGGGCAGAGGTCAAGGTCAAAGGTCATGACCCAAGGCCAAGGCCAGGTGGGGCTGCAAGGACCCTAGCACCCCCCTGAGGGGGAGGGGCAGGTTTGCAAAGTCTAACGTGGGCCCAGGCCAAGGTCAAAGGTTATGGTCAAGGTCACGAGCAAAGGTCAAGGCCAGAAGTCAAGGGTCACACAGGGCTGCAAGGGTCCTAGCACCTATGGGCGGGGGGGGGGGGAGGGGGAGGGAAGCAGGTGAAAATCTAATATACATCCAGGTCAAGGTCAAAGTGAAGGTCAAGAGCAAAGGTCAAGGTCACACTGTGCTGCGAGGGTCCTAGCAACTACCTGGGGGGGGGGTGGCCCGCAGGTGGAAGGTCTAATATGTATCAAGGTCAAAGTCAAGGTCATGATCAAAGGTCAAGGTCACACCGTGCTGTGAGGGCCCTAGCACTCACCTGGGCAGCCAGGTGCAATGCCTAACATGGGCCCCGGTGAAGGGCAAGGTCAAGATCTGCAGCCAGCGTGCTCTGCCTCCGGGAAGCCCCAGAAGGAGCCAGAATGGAACACCTAGAACCATGGGGGCGTGCTCCCCTCCTCCTCGCCCTCCCTCCTCCACCTTCCCCCAGACCAGAATGCCCTCCCTCCTTTCAGAAAAGCACCCCTGGGGTACATTACTGCGCTTGCACACCTCCTATCTCTTCATGGATTGCCCCCATCCCGGGGTTGGGGTGTGTGTTGGGGGGAGGGGGGCGAGCTCGTCTGATTGTTCTAGAAAGAAGAAGAAAGCATTTTGGGGGACTTACGGGCACCCTTGAGATAGAGCATGGCTTGAGGTGTCCAGTTCCTCCTCTCCGCGAGTCTCTGTTACCCCAGGGGGGAGAGAAGACAAGTTAAGGATGATGGAGGAAGAAGATGCAGACAGTTGCGGGATGAAGGAGATGATCTGAAATGGGGGGGGGGGGGCCTCTGGGTACCTTGGGAGTCCTGCCAATGTCGCCCAGGGCGGACGTGGCCAGGAGAAGAGCCAACAGTGCTGCCCGCAGATTTCTGGGTCCCTGTGCAAACAAAAGAGCCCAGCATGAACAGCAGGCATTTGCCCCCCTGTTCGGAGACCATCCTCCTCCCTTCTCCACGGAACCCCATGCAGTTCCAACACTCAGAATGTGGAGGTCAGTCTCCCAATGTGCTTTCTCCTGAATATATGTACATTATCTTTATGACCAAAGAATCCCATGCTTCAGGATGTCCCTCCATCCAAGCAAACAATCATCATGGTCATCATCATTATCACTTTTTAAGGGAAAAGGGGTGCCTTGAAAACAGGCATTCATTACAAGAGAAATAGCAAGTTCTAGAGCGCTGTAGGAAACGGCTTCAAGGACCTCAAGGAATACAACGCAAAAGGAATAAAACGTGGGCTTACCTTCATTGCTTCCTGCTTTTCAGAATCCCGCAGTCACCCCTTTCTATGTGGGTGGTCTAGGCTGGTGAACTTGAGGCTTATGAAGGCTCTGTGTCAGGGGGCGGATCTCCTCCACACAGGTTGGCAGTGTCCAGGGATGGCCTGTCCATCTTCCTGATTGACAGGCAGGTTCTGATGACGCCTCCCTCCCAGTGATCAGGAAGCTGGGGCGTGATTGATGAGTGGATATCATTTGCCCATTGTGGTATACACCTGAGACTCCTTGCTCCTTGGCCTTTCCCTGCTTCCTGCCCCAGAACGATGTGTCACCACCATCATGTATTAAGGAACACGATCGATAGTCCAGGACGGTCCAAAGTATATGAATAATTAGCCATCAAGTCGTCATGGATGGTCGAAGATGAATCACTAAGGGGAAACTGGAAAGGTTAGGGAATTTATTATCAGTCACTCCTTCACTTCACAAACATCTATTCGCTTATTTAACATTTGTTTATTGAGTACTTCCTCTATACTGAATAACTTCCTTTTATTGTTCAAGGGACACTGCTATGAATTAAAACAAACAAACAAGGGCTCCGCTTTCTAACACTAGACTGAAAACCAAGTGTAAAAAATAAAGACAATCACACACATTTTATTTACGATTGTGTCCAAAAACTGATTGTGTGTTATAAAGTTACTGATAATGACAACACTTCTGAGACTATGAATAACCTGTGTATTTGACATCTAGCATCTGATTTAGTGTTTTGTGTTACTATTTCATTCAATACTAACTCTACTAACATAATATTGTCACCCAAGGCTGGCGCTCTACCATTTTGAGCCACAGCACCACTTCTGGTTTTCTGTATGTTCATTGGAGATAAGAGTTTCATGGACGGGGCTGGGAATATGGCCTAGTGGCAAGAGTGCTTGCCTCGTATACACGAGGCCCTGGGTTCAATTCCCCAGCACCACATATACAGAAAACGGCCAGAAGTGGCGCTGTGGCTCAAGTGGTAGAGTGCTAGCCTTGAGCAAAAAGAAGCCAGGGACAGTGCTCAGGCCCTGAGTCCAAGCCGCAGGACTGGCCAAAAAAAAAAAAAAAAGAGAGTTTCCTGCCCTAGCTGGCTTTGAACCATGATCCTCAGATCTCAGCCTCCGGTATAGATGACAGACAAGAGCCACCAGTGCCCAGCCTCCCAGTGTTCATTTAAATGAGATAGTTAAATTATTTAAACAAAGTATTCAATTATTTAATTTATGTGAAATTATTTAAACCAACCTAGCTTGGGCCACTTTCGAGAAGGGTAAAAATCAGACCCTTTAAGGATCAAGCAATCGGATATAGTGGGAATTTAGTCTTTTAGATTTCTTTCTGGCTGGAAGAAAAAAAGCCAAACCTAGAGAGAGCTAGAAGCTTCCCTTAAAGAAGGGAAGCCAGGTTCTGGGACCCCACAGGAGAGAATGGTTTGAAATAAGAAGGGGTGAGTATCTATAAAATATTATAAGCAAAAAATGATGGCTTAGACCCATTTGGTAAAAAACGAAGTATTAGAAATGATTTGGGTTAGAAATGAGTGCTTGTCACTCATGGTATAGATCATAAAATTCAGGAAAAGGAAGGGTGGACTAAGAGGAGGTGGGAATGGGGAAGGGGTGACACTGATCTAGATCTATTCATAAACTGATTTGATAAAAGGTACCTCCTTTGTACAACTGAAGATAATAAAATTTATTTAAAGTGTGCGTATATATACCACATATGCATATATACATAAATAGCACATATATATACATATATAGCCCATTCATTCCCAACTACTGGTAATACACACACACACATATATACATATACATACATATGTATAAGTATACATGCATAATTATATACACAATACATACGTGTGTGTGTGTGTGTGTATGTATTACCAGTACTTGTGGATGAATGGGCCATATTTGTATGAGAAAAATAAAATCAAGGATGTCTCCTAGATGATTGGATTAAACTTGTGGCTTGGAGTATGGCTAGGAGGAAAGTGTTTGAAGCGCTAAAGGGATTAGAATTATAGAAAGTAAGGCTCGCCTCTGTCACCCCAGCTACTCCAGAGGCTGAGATCTGAGGATTGCAGTTCAAAGCCAGCCCAGGCAGGAAAGTCTGTGAGACTTTTGCCTCCAATGAACCACCAGAAAACCGGAAGTGGTGCTGTGGTTCAAAGCGGTAGAGTGTCAGCCTTGAGTGAAAGAAGCTCAGGAACAACGCCCAGGCCCTGAGTTCAAGCCTCAGGATTCACACAAAATAAGTAAAATATACTGGACTTATGTTTAAAGTGCTGTAATGTGTGAAACTCAAGGTCTAGGTCACCTAAGTGAAGGAAATTTGTGTCTTTTCCATACCAAATACTCTTCTTGATTTTAGGGAGAGGCACAGGAAAATGAATCAGCCATATTACAGTGTTTGCGGCTTTTAGCAATATAGAGCAAAATTAATGAGCATTGTTCATAACTGTCTCGCCAGTGAACTCACAAGTAGATGTTTTATGTCAAACCTGCCATTCCCCCTCTCCTACACACAAATGGGGAGAATGGCTGGTGACATTGTTTTCTGACCAAAAATAACATTCCAGAACATTCATTCTAACATGATCTCTTTCGTTCCAAAGGCCAGACCCCACCCCCGCTTTTTTTTTTGTTATTGTTGGTCATGGGGCTTGAACTCAGGACCTGGGCACTGTTCCTGAGCTATTTTGTTCAAGGATAGTACTCTAACACTTGATCCACAGCACCACTTCCCATTTTCTGGTGGCTTAATGGAGAAAAGAGCCTCACACTTTCCTGCCTGGGCTGACTTTGAACTACAATCCTCAGATTTCAGCCTCCTGAGTAGCTGGCGTGAGCCACCAGCATCTAGTTAAGAAATAATTTTGTTCAAGCACAAAACTCAAGTGCTTTTTGTTTTTTCCTTTTTTACAAATCTAAATCAGGAATGCACATATTATTTGGTAAAAAAAAAAGCCAAACAGATGATAGCTCTAATTATTCTATTGTATTCTGCTAATAGTATGATAAGGCAGTGGTGTTAATCAAATAGGCTGGTGGCCTGGGCTTGAACTCAGGGCCTTGTTCACTTCAACTACACCTCCAGCCCAGATTTTTGCCAACTGTTTTGTGTTGATACTGGGATTTGAACTCAAGGGTCCTGGGTGCTGTCCCTGAGCTCTTTTGCTCAAGGCTGGTGCTCTACCACTTGAGGGACAGCTCCATTTCTGGCTTTTTGCTGATAAGACTCCATTGGATAATTTGATGCCAGATTATAATTCGAAGGATTACAGGTGTGTACCACCAGTCTGTCTAGTTAATTCTAAATGGACTGCGGACTTTTACATTTTGTAACCAATGTTCATGACCATCAGTTTTCAGTGCCTGCGCCTGTAGAAATCCAGTAACTGGCTTCTCTAATCAAAAATGGTTGGTGCGGTGGCTCTTGCCTGTCATCTCAGCTACTCAGGAGGCTGAGATCTGAGGATCATGGTTCAAAGCCAGCCTTGGCAGGACAGTCTGTAAGACTCTTATCTCCAATGAACCAGCAGAAAACTGGAAGTGGAGCTGTGGCTCAAAGTGGTAGAGCACCAGCCTTGAGCAAAAGAGCTCAAGGGACAGTTTAAATTCATGGGCAATGCTAAACAAAAAATAAATCTTCTACTCTAAACAATCTCTATGTTAACCACATAGACACAGAATTACTAAAGTAACCACATCACAAGAGATTTCTAAAGTTGTCTTCTTTTTTTTTGGGGGGGGGTCCAAAAATATCTTCTGAAAACACTAATCAGTCACACAAATGGAAGTCTTTATTAACTTTGTTTTTCATTTATTTACTTTTGGGCAGTACTGGGGTTCAAAGTCAGGGCCCTGCACTTTTGCTAGTTAAGTTTTGGGATGAGGTCTTGTGACTGATATATATATGTGTGTGTGTGTATACATATATATACACACATACATACATCTATATATATCCTGTGACCCTATCCTGTCCATCTATCTGGGACTGTAGCTAACTCTATAACTTTTTGCCTAGAGTGGTCTTGAACCATGATCCTTACAATCTCAACATCTGGAGGTGCAATTAGAGGTATGAGCTACCATCCCCAACTGTATGAAGTCAGTTAACTAGAAACAAAAGGAAAGGAGACTGGGGGCACAATTACTCTCTACCAATGGTCCAATTCCCAATGAGCTATTTGGAAATCAGGCTAAGAATTTACAAGTAATAGCAGTCTTTTAAAAGCTTCGGGAATGGGTGCCACCCTTTGTTCCTGAGGATCTTCTGCATTAAGCACAAACTGTCGGCTCTCAGGAAATACTCAGAAAACATTCAACAAAATCCTGAGATCAGTCTTGATTTTGTTGTTGTTATCAGTTGTGGGGCTTGAACTCTGGGCCTGGGCACTGTCCCTGAGCTCTTTTTGCTCAAGGCTAGAGCCCTACCACTTGAGCCACAGCTCCACTTCCGGTTTTCTGGTGGTTTCTTGGAGTTAAGGGTCTCCTGTACTATCCTGCCCAGGCTGGCTTTGAATGGTGATCTTCAGATCTCAGCCTCCTGAGTATCTGGGATGACAGGTGTGAGCCACCAGTGACTGGCTATGGCAAACTTTTTTTTTTTTTTTTTTGCCAGTCCTGGGGCTTGAATGCAGGGCCTGAGCACTGTCCCTGGCTTCCTTTTGCTCAAGGCTAGCACTCTGCCACTTGAGCCACAGCGCCACTTCTGGCCATTTTCTGTATATGTGGTGCTGGGGAATCGAACCCAGGGCCTCATGTATATGAGGCAAGCTCTCTTGCCACTAGGCCATACCCCAGCCCTATGGCAAACTTTTAGAAAACAAAAAATGAGTGGGATATTTTGCAGTGCTAAGTTTTTAGGATGTTACAATAAAGATACACTTGACCACCGATTAATAGAAAAGTACCCTTTAATTGAGAGGTAAGACAAATGTATTTACAATATTCAATTGGTAATATTTATCATCTGACTGTGAGACTTTGTTTCTGTAAAGCAGCAGTATTTCAGGAATAACAATTGATAAGGGCAAAAAAATTTTTTTAAAAAAACATTCCAACTTTGTTTCTGTTACAGAAAAATACCCTTGAACAATGACAGAAACTCTTAAGGCTAAAGTAGCATTCGACCTTTTCTTCCATCTTGACAGAAAGAATCGAAATTTATATTTTTGTCACAAACACCATGGGTCGATTTGGGAAGGGAAAATCCTGTAGGAGTGGGGAATGAGTTTTTAAGAAAGAAAAGAGTCTCACCAAGATTCTGAGTTAAGAAATACATGGGGAAGGCATGGCTCAGTTGCTAGAGCGCCAGCCAACGAAGCAAAACATCAGGTACTGAATTCAAGTCCTGGTCTTGCAACAAGAAGAGAATTACACAGGGACAGCCAAGTGGCCCAAATCACATCGAATTCACAGCCCACTTGCCCTCTGGGGGGGTCTTGATAAGTACTAGAAATGATCAGATCCTTTTAAGTCCAATGTTTTTTCTGAAATAAGACAGTGTCAGAACCCTACAGGGCACCTGTGTAAGTCAGTTTTCAAAGTCAATTGATTTGACACTCTCAAAGTGAACGAAATTACCTTCTGAAGAACATCAGCCACAACCTAATGTCTCTCATTATTCCAGAAACTATTGAGGTAGGAGTCTCCATTTCGTCCATTTTTTTTTCTTTTCACCAATTCCATCATAAAATCAAATGCAAGTACCAACCACATGGGAAAATCCACAAGATCGAACCTTCACAATGCAAACCACCACTTTTCACGGGCCTTTTGGAGAATTCTGTGCATCAAACTGAACTACAAATAACAAAGGCTATGTTAAATTGTGTAGACCGGTTTTGCAAATAAATACCACATCCTTCAATTGTGATTTCTTTCTCTGTATTCAAAGCTTTGCATGTGTTAAATAAAAAATAAATAGTGCAATCATTAGCAGGAAAGCAATTAGTCAAAAAGGGGCTTTTAAAATGCACCCCTAAATTTGCCACTAAAGCTACCACTGTCCAAACTAAGGAAATCATTGTTTATTATTGTCCATCAATGACGGAAGGAAAAAATTAAACCAAACACTAATTTTCTTTCTTCAGTATCATGTTTTTAAGAAACCACAGTCACTTTAATTCCAGCACGAGAATGCTGTGATTTTCTTCACTAACTCATGGGCAGAGAGCGAGTGTATTGACTTTTACAGCAAAATGCTGAACATTGGAGAAAACTCAAGATTAAATAGACAGACCTTCTGAAACAGTTGTTAAGTTCTAGCACATGTTGCCAATCTTACCGTCCACATTACCAAAAGGCCATTAGTTTAGTTTAAGCCTTTAATTTGATCAGGGCAAAAATTAGACAATTAACTTAATTAAAATGGCCAGACCATTGTCAAATTTTGGAAGTAAAAGATAAAAAAAGAACAAACCAACTTCACAACATGGAAAAACCATTTGCTTTCCGCATCATGTAGTATCTCAACTAAGAAACAATTCAATGAAACAAGGATGTAACAGACTATATGGTATGTTCTAGAATGCTTTTGGCTTATAGTAGGTTCTAGAATGCTTTTGGCTTACACGGGATGAATGACACAGGCAGAATGTCATAGTCATCTCCGAATTATGTTGTTGACCAAGAAACATTTGAGTTAGCTCTAATTCAGGAACAACAACAAAAACCCCTACTGAGCAATGACCTCTATGTGTTTCAACAAAGATTTAATTTTTTTCTAGCTTGAGAACATTTAGATTCAGAACCACAAGGTTTTATTTTGACCTGGTTTACAAAGGAAAAAAAAAAAAGGATTTTGATAGCAAAAGTTGGGTTTTCCTTGAAAATGACATCATCCAACACCATCAACAATTAACTCAGTGCACACGAGAATGTTTTTTAACCATCATATTGGACATGAAGGAAAAAAAAAAAGACAAAACAAAAAAACAACTTCCTATGGTATTCTTGAATCTTAAAAAAAACACCAATAATAATATAAAAAGAACATCAAAAGTAACAGGTGTCATTGTTTTTGATGGATGGTTGTGTTTTGTAGCCCGTGGAAAGTTCTAGAAAGTCGTAACAGACTTCACCCCACCCTACCGCAGCTTAAGTTCTCGAGATCACTTGATTAGAAGTTGGCTCTCACACACTGCTTCCTTGGTACTTGGTAGTTTCGAAACTTCCAGAAAGCACACAATGAGCTATTTCCTGTAACCAATTTTGTGCTGAATAGTCTTCAAAGGATGTTTGTGTGTTTTTGTTGTTGTTTTTTTATAAATAACACAATTATTTTAAAGGAGTCTTCTTCGTGTGTTACACCATATTGTTGCTTTCTCCCATTTTATCTACAAACTGCAAGAAGAAAACCGGCGTCAGACACAGCCCTGAGAAATCAGCCTCACAGTTTTACAAGAAGGGGTCGTGGAAAAGTTTAGATGACTGACAACGGTTAAATAAGGTACTACTTACCGCCATATTCCCAATGTACATGTCTATAAAACATTTTGTTCTTAAAAAAAGTTGTGTTTGCATGACATGGTATACGGATGAATTTAAGAGGGCAACATGACCAAAAAAACAAAAAAACAAAACAAAAAAATGCAACGCAATGGATAAAATCGACATTGACTAAAATGAACTCAACACAGCTTAATAAAAAATAAACAAAATATTGAAATGTCAGCCACTCATGCATTAATGAAACCCAATAAGGTATATTTCAACTAACCAGTAAGTGTTGTCTCTCCTTGGCCTACGCTGTCTTTGAACAAACAGAGTTCACTCCATTAAAGTTCAACAGTTAACAGCAGCTACTGACTAAGGAAGATCATTTTTAAATGTACATTCGGGACTTCCGACTAAAATGACATGGCATTAAAAATACATTACATGTTGCAAACATACATCGATACCATATTAAATATACAGTTTCACATACCTTCAGGGAACTGATTTTTGCTATTTCTCCTCCCCACCTCCCCACCCATAAATAAAGAGATGTGGTTTTGCTTAGCATTCTGTGTCACAAATGTGAGTAGAGGTATTAAACACAGTAGGTTATAAAAATCACAGTATTAATCACTCTTAATCTCTCTCTCTCTCTCTCTCTTTTGGTGTCACTCTCAGAGCTTGAACTCTAGGGCCTGAATGTTATCCCTGACATTTTTATTTAATTTAATTAATTTTTTTTGTGGCCATAGGTCTTGAACTCAGGCCCTGGGTAGATGAGTGTGTTTGCTAAAGGCTAGTGTGATACCACTTTGAGTCACAGAGCCACTTCCAGTTGTCTGGTGGTTCATTGTGGACTTTCCATGCTGGCTTCGAACTGTGATCCTCAGATCTCAGCCTCCTGAGTATCTAGGATTATAGGCATGAGTTACCCGCACCTGGTCCTGAGGTTTTTTTCTCTGCTCAAGGCTGGTGCTCTACCACTTCAGCCCCATCTCTACTTCCGGTTTGCTGGTGGTTCATTGGAGATATGAGTCTCAGACTTTCCTGCCTGGGCTGGCTTTGAACCATGATCCTCAGATCTCAGTCTCCTGAGTAGCTGGGATGATAGGCGTGAGCCACCAGCACCCTGTTCAACTATTTCTTTTGCATTCTTTTTACTCAGGCATTGACTATAACGAAGTAATAATATCAAGAAACATTGTATTAATTCAAGATTCTTATAATGTCTGTGGCTACAAGTTTCAACAAACCCTCAAGTCCTTATAACATCAACAAACATTTCTATTATCTGAGTCTGGAGATAAATGCAAATAAAATCAGGATGTAGCCCTGTAAGCCTAGCTAGGTTCGATTTCTTCCTTTTCTTTTTTTAGTACTAGAGTTCAAACTCAGGGCCTCATGCTTGTTAGGCAGGAGCTCTACCCTGAAACCATACTTTGAGTCCTCTTTTGCTCTGGTTTTTATTATTATTATTTTATTCTATTATTATTGTAGGCTGCTGGGCTTGAACTTGGGCCTGGACACTGTCCCTAAGCTTCTTTTGCTCAAGGCTAGCATTCTACTATTTGAGCTACAACACCACTTCTGGCTTTTTCTATGATTAATTGGAGATAAGAGTCTCATGGACTTTCCTGCTGGGGCAGGCTTTGAACCTCGATCCTCAGCTCTCAGCCTCTGGAGTAGCCAGGATTACAGGCATGAGTCATTGGTGCCCAGCTTTCTGGTTCTTTTGTTTTTGCCAGTCCTGGGTCTTGAACTCAGAGCCTGGGCGCTGTACCTGAGCTCTTTCACTCAAGGCTGGTGCTCTACCACTTTGAGCCACAGAGCCACTTCCAGTTTTCTGGTGGTTCATTGGAGACAAAAGTCTCAAGGACTTTCCTGCCCTGGCTGGCTTTGAACCTTGATCTCAACCTTCTTAGTAGCTGGGATGACAGGCACCACTAATTTCTTTTTAATACTGCAGCTCCAAACATTAGAGACTACATAAAAACGAACTGAACATCTTCAAGCCTCAAAGCAAAAGGCAGCTATTGGTGGCGATTGAGTCAACATTAAAAACTGGACAAGAATAGTAAAACGCGATACAAGGATGCACAATTTCAGGTCTGATAAGCTTAGCAAAGATTCTTTTCTGGTATTCACAGTCATGTTGATCCCACAGATGCGATCTTTTATACCAGAATGGAAACATTCTGCAATCTATCATCTATAGACAGCCCCAATTTCTACAAGTGGAAAAAAGACATCGTGATGTCTTCTTTTCTGGGTGGTTTAAAATCGACTGCTAAAGACACGATTACTTACTGATCTAATTCCAGGCAGATTTAAGAGTGATCCAAGAACTGGTACTCTTCTAATAAAACCAATCACCACTGGAAAGAAGCCCCTGGTAGATGGGAAAGAAAAATGAAAAAAGTTATTAACACTGCCATCTTTCCTGTCAGCAAGACACCAGTGTGGTTCACGCCTAGAACCCTAGCTACTCAGGAGGCTGAGATCTGACAATCACATTACTAAATTCAAAAGGATCCCCCCCGCCCCCCCGTCTTTTCAAGGCTGATACTCTGCCACTTGAGCCACAGCTCTACTTCTGGCTTTTTGGTGGCTAAGAGTCTCACGGTCTTTCCTGCCAAGGCTGGTTTCAAATCTTGATCCTCAGATCTCAGCCTCCTGAGTAGCTGGGATGACAGGCGTGAGCCACTGGCTTGAAATTGGAGATTCTTAAAAGCAGGTTTAGCATTTAATTCTCTCTTATGAATTTTAGGGAAATCACAGAGGATACAGATGGAAGAGAAAGGATAAGTTCTCTTTGAATAAGTAATGAAGACCAACTATACCTCAAAGTATTTTCTCTTTTCCATGCATTTACTTGCTAACTAGCTTTTTCAAAGTATTAACTCCACAAAATTTGCTAGTGTATTCAATTCAGACTTTTCTGACATGCGTACGCATTCATGAAATTGGGATTAAGAGACTGTAATTATAGTGTGAAATACACATACTGAATTCTGCCTTTCTCTATTAATTAAGAAATGAATCTAGTAACCTCTCATCTATCTGTCATATTCATCTATCTAATTGTCTATTGTAACTATGCTACATCTAATCTATCTAATTATCTATTCTTATTCTATCTACCCATGTATGTATGTATCAGTCTGTCTCTAGTTATTAGAATCCATCCATCTATCTATCTCTGGTTATTAGAATAAAAATATGTCTATCTGTCTAGTTATTAGAAATACCAAAATCAGTGTATTTAAAATGCCAACAAAATGGGCTTCATTGCACTGGAAAAATAAGGCCAGTTTATACCCTTTCCGAAGGCGGTTACTTGTATTTACATTCTATAAACACTTTCATAGTTGACTTATCTCCAGTTATAATAAAAGAAGGGAGAGAGTGAGGGAAAGGGAGACACTGCCCCAAAAGAAAAATACTCATTACCTGACTCAGGCGATGGTCACCCCTCTGTACATAACTTTTATAATAACAAGAAAATAAAATAATAAAAGAAGATTCAATCCAGACAAAAGACCACTGGCATACATAATCATCTTATAAGCATGCATATAAACATGTGCATCTCTATGTGAATTATCTGACACACTCATAAGCACATGACTGCCTCACCTGAATAGAAGAAAGAACCCATAGATTTCAAAGATCATGCCTATCAAAGGCCAGCCGACAAGGACCACAAACACGCCGCCCAGGAAAAACCCCGTAGCTTTCATTTTATGTTTCTGGAAGAAGAATCTGAACGTTCTTTCTAAACCAATGACAAAAGCCAAGCCCGCCACAAATAAAACCTAGGAAAGAGAAAACACAACACAGGAAAGAGTAATCTAAATACACCATATAAATATGAAAGGTCCCAGGCAAATGTAATTAAAATGAGTGAATCACATTGGAATTTTATCCATCTACCCACCCACCCTTCCATCCATCAACCAACACATCCATCCATCCACCAACCTATCTATCCATCCATCTACTCATCCATCCATCCATCCATCCATCCATTTTTGTGCCAGTATTGGGCCTTGAATTCAGGGTCTCACACACTCTCATTTGGCATTTTTGCTCAAGATTAGTGCTCTACCACTTGAGCCACAACTTTACGTCTGGCTTTTTGGTGTTTATTGGAGCTAAGAGAATCTTCTGGACTTCCCTGTCTGGGCTGGCTTCAAACTGTGATCCTCAGATCTCAGCCTCCTGAGTAGCTGGGATGACAGGCGTGAGCCAGAGCAACTAGCTAGTTCCCAACTACTTGCAATGGGCCAGGGAAGTGTTTATGGACAGAGGATAGCCAGTCCAGCTAAGAGGAGAGTAGAAGGAAGAATGCAAAGCCAGGAAGAAGATGATGGTTTCATGAATCTCATGAACCTGGTGGCTGCAGAAATAACAACACACCCAGCAATTCCAAAGACTCATACATTCTACATGTCTTCCTGCCCGTGCACAAGACATGGTGACTGATGATGAAAATATCTGTTTCTTTCAGGACCTAGTCGCGCACACCTGTAGTCTCAGCTCCTCAGGAGGCTGAGATCTGAAGTTTGTGATTAGAAGCCAGCTCGGACAGGAAAGTTTGTGAAAAAGACAAGGAAGAGTGGGTGGCCCCAATGCACATGCGCACACATGCACGCACGCACACACACACACACACACTCACGCATGCGCACAAACACACCCTGTTTATTTTAGTCAGTTCAATCCAATTTGACATCTCAGAGGTTTACAGTCAAAGCATTTTAAAACTTACCAAGTCACAGTACTACCAGGTCACTTAATTCGGAAGTCCTACTTAGAGTCTGTCTTCATTTAACATATGACAAATAACTTGACATAGTTAGGGAATTAGAAAGCTTAGGTGTTTATCTGCGATCTAAGCTGCCAGCTGACAGGTTTGGCTCCTCATAGAGAGAGAGATGATGTCAAAATAATTACACATGAGTCACAGTAAATCGTGTCTCAAATCTGCAGTGAAAACTTAACCTTATGAGCCAGGCACGGTCACGCCTGTCATCCCAGCTACTCAGAAGGCTGAGATCAGAGGATCGTGGTTCAAAGCCAGCCTGAGGAGGAAAGTCCGCGAGACTCTTCTCTCCAATAAACCACCAAAAAGCCCAAAGTGGAGCTTTGGCTTAAGTAGAAGAGCACCAGCCTTGGGCAGAAAAGCTTAGGGATGGTACACAAGCCCCCCACACAAACAACACCCCCCCCCCCAAAAAAAACAACCTTCCTTATAAATTGAAGTAAAATAAATACATTGAGAGACTCACATTTCCAATGGCGAGCAGGGCTTTGTCAAAGAAGAGAATCATTCCAAAGAACAGGAAGAAAACACCGAACCCGGTGAGGCCCATACCAATTTCTGCAATGTCAAATTATGTGGTTAGGAAAAGAGAAAAGGCGACCTACATGCCCATCCCCCTGTAAGCTCAGAAAAATTTTATTTTGGCAGACACAAGGAAATAGATCTCCCAAATTGTAGGTGAACTCCATCAGGACATTCATGAAGATCTGTGATAGCCAGGTGCTGATGCTTATGCCTGTAATCCCGGCTATTCAGGAGGCTGAGACCTGAGGATCATGGTTTGAAGTCAGTCTGGTGAGGAAAGTCTTTGAGACTATTATCTCCAATGAACCACCAAAAAGCCAGGAAGTGGAGCTATTTTTCAAGTGGTAGGGCACTAGCCTTGAGTCAAAAAGCTAACAGTCAGTTGAATTTGGCCCTAGTAATAACAAACAGCAACAACAAAAGAAATTCAAAAATAGGAGCTGGGAATATGGCCTAGCAGTAGAATGCTTGCCTCGCATACATGAAGCCTTGGGTTCAATTCCCCAGCACCACACACATAGACAATGGCCAAAAGTGGCGCTGTGGCTCAAGTGGCAGAGTGCTAGCCTTGAGCAAAAAGAAGCCAGGGACAGTGCTCAGGCCCTGAGTTCAAGGCCCAAGACTGGCAAAAAAGTAACAATCAGAAATCATCTAGACACCAACTTCAGTAAATGATAACATGGTAGAACTGCTTTTCAACAAGACAAAATGCAGTGGCAACTTAAGCCACATGGAAGATACCTCCACCCCATTCATCCTCCTGACTTAATCTTGGCTTTTCTTCTTGTTTCTTTCATACAGGAGGGTGGGTGCTATTGTAGAAATCCTTTACACAATACTCTGGGATCAGAGCAGGGTCTGGCCACGCCCCCTGAGCAGGGTCTGGCCACGCCCCCACCTCTTGCAAGTCATCAGAATGCAGACTGGTTTCACTAAATCATTTCTCAGTTCCATCCATTGTTTCACCCCAAATACTCAGCAAGTGAGGGTGACATTGGACCTTCTTCACTTCGGTAATGAGGTGAAGAGGGGGATTCTTATCCTACTCTAGTCAGAGTCTGGCTTTATTTTCTTCCAGTCTTGGGGGCTGGAACTCCGGGCCTGGCAGCTGTCCCTGAACTGTTCTGCCCAAGGGCCGGCACTCTACCACTTGAGCTACACTTCCATTGCTGGCTTTTTGATGGTTCATTGGAGATAAAGAGTTTCATGGACTTTCCTGCTCATGCTGACTCTGAATCACAATCCTCAGCCTCCCCTGCAGCTGAGATTACAGGTATGAGTCACGGTGCTTGGCTAAGTGCATTCTCTTGGATTTTGGAAGGATGTAAATCAGACACTCATCCTTGGAAGTCCTCAATTCCAGAGAATCTTTGTGCATAGGATAAACCCTATTTTTCCACCTCACAGTGCACTCAGGTCCCCCCAAGGGCTCAGGCTAATCATCGAGTCTTCTTGGATGCTAGTGGGGTACAGGGAAAAAGCACAAGTGTTTGTAAGCTAGCAGAAGTAGGACCAAGCCTGGTTTCTGTCACTTTTCTCATGACAATCTATTGAGATTCTTTTGTATATCAATTTATAAATGAGGCCTGCTCCTCAGCTATGCAAGGCTCATAAAATAATTAAGCAGACTGATTTATACGAAAGCATAGGGTAAAAGGCATGACACTACTTTCATTCAATTGCTAGAAATGATAGGTCAGAAAATAAGTAAATAAATAAATGCCATGTACACCTGTCATCCTAGCTACTCAGGAGGCTGAGATCTGAGGATCACAGTTCAAAGACAAGCCAGGGCAGAAAAGTCCCCATGAGACTCTTATCTCCAATGAACCACTCAAAAACCAGAAGTGGGGCTGTGGCTTAAGTAGTAGAGCACAAAGAGGTTCAGGGCCTGAGTTCAGGCCCCATAACCACCACCACCAACAAAACAAAGAGAGAAGAGAAAGAAAAGAAAGAAAGAGAAAAGAAGGAAAAGGCACAGAGAATCCTGGATGGGATGCTAAAGCAATCATATAAAAAACTCACTTCTTACAGAAGAAACCAGGGGTGATGTTGATCAAGACGCATTGCACTCCTAATCTGACTTGTGGAACTGAAACCCTTTGAGAAAGACAGAGTGAGAAAGACAGAAGAATGACACACAGGAAGGAAGGGAGAGAAAGAGAAAGAAAGGGTGGATGGATGGATGGATAGATTGATGGATAGCTGCATGGATGGGATGCATGGATGGATAGCTGGACGGATGGACAGGTGGGTGGGTGGACGGATAGACGACCAGACACACAGCTAGCTATCTGGGATGGTTGAGAAGGGGCTGTGAGAGATGTTTGGTCCACGACAGAGGACAAGAACGGGGCGCCCGTGCTCCTGCTGGGTGGCGCTGGCCACCCGCCCATCCGCATGGATAATTGTGCACAGCCCGGCAATGAGGCCATAAATAGTCACCAGGCCCTTAGCAAGATGGGGGGGGGGGGGAGGAGGAAGGGCCCACCGCCCCTCCCCCTTTATTATTTTTTCTTCCTAAACTTTACAACCCCTGCTGAAAACTTGAGATAGGATTTAAAAAAAGTCATTGCAAGGAAATTAAACCAAAACACACAGCACACACACACATAAAACTAAGGGGGTGTGTGTGGGGGGGAGAGGCGTGTCTGATTTCAGTGCTGGCAAAAAGCCACCGCCCGCCAGCAAGGGGGGGGGGGTGAACATTTACTAATTCACAATATTGAAGCTCGGGTCGCCACTCCCCGCCCCCCCGCCCCAATCTCACCAATTGCACCCCCGGCTCGCAGCAGGTGACATTTCAGATGGGGGCCCCTCGGTTCAGGGGGCCCAGGGTGTCCCGGTGTGTGTGTGTTGAGGGCGGGGGGGGGGGGTAGCGATGCCGAGCGGGTCCCGGCGGTGCCTCGGGGGGGGGGTCCCGGAGGCCGGGGAAGGGCGGATGTCGGGGTTCCCCGCTGCGGTCGTCCCTCCCCCCCCCACCCCCCGACGCCAAGTTCAGCTCCCACCCCTCTCCCCGCACGCTGGGTCCGCCATCGCCGGCCCCGGGCCCCGCCGCACGCGGCACCCCCGCCGCCGTCGCGCTCCCTCCATGGATCCCCCCCGAGGGGAGAAGAAGGGGGGCACCCCCAAACGCGAACGCGGCGCGAGCGGAACGCGAGCCCCGCACCCCGTGGCGAGCGCGGGGCGGACGCTTACTCTGTGTATCCGTTAAGGAGATCATGATTGCGGCGGCGAGGACGGCGGCGACACCCCGAAACTGAGGGCGAGGAGAAGCGGGGCGCGGGGGGAGCGGAGGAAGCCGGGAAGCACCCCGAGAGAGCCGGCCGCCACGTCTTCCGGAAACACGCAGCCGGCCACACCCCGCCTACAAGGCCCCTCGCCATTGGCTACGCGCGTCCCCGGGTTCCACCAATAAGCGGCGGCCTTGCTCGATGACGCGCCCTCTGGGCACGCCCCTCCGGAGGGTGCGAGGTTGTGATTGGTCCGTCCGGCGGACCCGGAAGTGCCGCGGCCCCAGGCCGGGTGGCGGGAAGATTC
The DNA here is from genome assembly GCF_023159225.1 of Perognathus longimembris pacificus. Lineage (NCBI taxonomy): Eukaryota > Metazoa > Chordata > Mammalia > Rodentia > Heteromyidae > Perognathus > Perognathus longimembris. Next base: position 2,880,810 of record NC_063187.1, read on the forward strand.
GTGGAGGCGGCGGACTTACCGGGGTTCGGGGACCGGAGTTCGGGGTTCAGGTCGGCGGCGCAGGGCGTTGTGGGGAGCGGGGGATGGGGTCTCCCTTCACCCCGAGATAAGGAGGGGAACAGAGCCGCTCCGTTCTTCCCGGTAGGGTCGTCCCCTTCTTCCCTAGACAGGATGGTGGGGAACAGTTCGCGGCCTAAGTAGGGGCTCGGGGTTCGGGGCCTGAGTAGGGGTTCAGGGATCCGGGACTGTGCACGCTGTATTCAGGGCCCAAGTAGGGATTCAAGGGTCGGATGTGTGGGCACTGCATTCGGGGCCTAGGAAGAGGTTCAGGGGTCTGATGTGTGATCACTGCATTTGGGGCCTAAGTAAGGGGTTCGGGGGTCTGATGTGTGATCACTGCCTTCGGGGCCTAGGAAGAGGTTCAGGGGTCTGGTGCGTGGTCACTGCATTCGGGGCCTAGGAAGGGGTTCAGGGGTCTGATGTGTGATCACTGCATTCGGGGCCTAGGAAGAGGTTCGGGGGTCTGATGTGTGATCACTGCATTCGGGGCCTAGGAAGAGGTTCGGGGGTCTGATGTGTAATCACTGCATTCGGGGCCTAGGAAGAGGTTCAGGGGTCTGGTGCGTGGTCACTGCATTCGGGGCCTAGGAAGGGGTTCAGGGGTCTGATGTGTGGTCACTGCATTCGGGGCCTAGGAAGAGGTTCGGGGGTCTGATGTGTGATCACTGCATTCGGGGCCTATGTAAGCGGTTCAGGGGTCTGATGTGTGATCACTGCATTCGGGGCCTAGGAAGAGGTTCAGGGGTCTGATGTGTGGTCACTGCATTCGGGGCCTAGGAAGGGGTTCAGGGGTCTGATGTGTGGTCACTGCATTCGGGGCCTAGGAAGAGGTTCAGGGGTCTGATGTGTGATCACTGCATTCGGGGCCTAGGAAGAGGTTCAGGGGTCTGATGTGTGGTCACTGCATTCGGGGCCTAGGAAGAGGTTCAGGGGTCTGATGTGTGATCACTGCATTTGGGGCCTAAGTAAGCGGTTCAGGGGTCTGATGTGTGGTCACTGCATTCAGGACCTAAGTAGGGGTTCGGGGGTCTGATGTGTGATCACTGCATTCGGGGCCTAGGAAGAGGTTCAGGGGTCTGGTGTGTGGTCACTGCATTCGGGGCCTAGGAAGGGGTTCAGGGGTCTGATGTGTGATCACTGTATTCGGGGCCTAAGTAAAGGGTTCAGGGGTCTGATGTGTGGTCACTGCATCCGGGACCTAGGTAGGGGTTCGGAGGTCTGATGTGTGATCACTGCATTCGGGGCCTAAGTAGGGTTTCAGGGGTCCGATGTGTGGTCCCTGCATTCGGGGCCTAGTTAGGGGTTCAGGGGTTGGTGTGGGGTCACAAGGCAGATGTCAGGGCAGGGAGCACTTGCCCATGTTCTCAGTGGCTTCTTGTCCCCCTTTCCCCCAGGACTGCTGTCACTCAGGATTATTATTATTATTATTATTATTTGCTGGTGTCGATTTCTGACAGAACAGCTGTCTCTGCAGCCTCAAGGTTCCTGAATGCGTCTTCTGTGGAGAAAGCTTCCGATCGATAAATTGGGTACTTTGAGGAAGAGCCACATAATCAAAAGTGTCAGGTAAACAAATCGGGGAGGGGGCAGGGTCCTGGTGCCCAGTCCTGTAATCCTGGCTATTCAGGAGGCTGAGATCTGATGGTCAGGGTTCGAAGCCAGCTAGGGAAGGAAAAGCCATGAGACTCTTATCTCCAGTAAACTATCCAAAAAGCCAGAAGTGGAGCTGTGGCTCAAGTGGTAGAGTGCTAACCTTGAGTAAAGAGTCAAGTGAGAGAGCTCAGGCCTGAGTTCAAGCCCCAGGACCGGCGCGCACACACACACACACACACACACACACACACACACACACACAAACACACTCAAATAACAAGCCCAAAACAAACAAAAATACTTATTAAAGCCAGTGCTCGACAACTGATGAAATGCCTTACTCAGTTCTTGTCTCTCACTTCTATTGGTTCATTAGAGTTTATCTCACTTGTTATTTATAAGCCAGACAATGGCTTCCCAGGTTTTTAAGTAAAGAAAATAGCTGACAGAGCAGGCCGTCCACTTTTCATGGGGTCACAGTATTCTAATGGAATTTTTAATATTTGCTCTTTCTTTGTAGCTGGATGATCTTAAGCATTGTTGCTCTAAATTTTTTCTTTTTTTTTTTTGCCACTCCTGGGGCTTGAACTCAGGGCCTGAGCACTGTCCTTGAGTTTCCTTTGCTCAAGGCTAGCACTCTGCCACTTGAGCCACAGCGCCACTTCCAGCTTTTTCTGTGTATGTGGTACTGAGGAGTCGAACCCAGGGCTTCATGCATGGGAGGCAAGCGCTCTACCACTAAGCCACATTCCTAGTGCTCTTGTTCTTGTTAAATAGGTGTTTATGTGACTTCACACACTTTTCCAAAATCTAGAGGATTTCTCAAAAACACTATTGTGGTTTTGAAAGAGCATTGCAATTTATCATTTCCTTTCTAAGTTTTTGAGTCTCTGTGTATGTGTGCGCACACACGTGTGTGTGTGTGTGTGTGTGTGTGTGTGTGTGTGTGTTGGGGTTTGAACTCAGGACCACCCCACTCTTTTTATTTTATTTTTTTCACTCCAGGCTCTATCACTTGAGCATTGCCTCCTCTTCTGTAGTTTGGTTGTTCACTGGAGATAAGAGTCTCTCAGATTTATCTGTCTGGGCTGGCTTTGAACTTGGTACCACAGCTTAGCTTCCTAAGTAGTGCAGATTACAGGTGTGAGTCACTGGCGTCTGGTTTAGTTTTTAAAATTTGTAGTTTCATTAAATTGTGTGTGTGTGTACATGTATGTGCTTAGATGCGATGGGTTATCAATGACTGAGTATTATCAGAAGTGTTCATTTTGTTTTGTCTGTCCTAGGGCTTGAACTTGGGGCCTGAGTGTTGTCCCTGAGCTCTTTCGCTCAAGGCTAGTGCTCTTCCACTTGAGCCACAGCTGCACTTCTGGTTTTCTGGTGGTTCCCTGGAGATAAGAGTCTCACAGACTTTCCTGCGCAGGCTGGCTTTGAACTGTGATCCTCAGATCTCAGCCTCTTGAGTAGCTGGGTTGACAGGCATGAGCCACCAGCACCCAGTTTTTGTTTATTTTTGTTTTTGTTTATTTTTCCTGTGGTTATGGGGATGCTAGTCCCTGTTGTCATCAGATCTATTCCTAACTGAAATAATATTGTTTGGTGGTTGTTGTTTTTTAAATTATCACCTTTTTCTTTTTCTTTCCATTTCTTAGAAAGAAATTTGATCTCCAACGCCATTGTAGAATGGCGTCCCTTTCAGGTTAGTGGACATAATTTCTCTTTGTAGTTTGTTCTGTTCCTCTTTCAAATTGAATGCTTTGATTTAAAAAAGAAAAGGTTTGGGGTTAAAAATTCTGATTCTAGAAATGACAGGCTTTTGCTGCTTTTTCACGGTGGTAAAATATACACAACACTTAGCATTTAACTAGGTTAGGTGCCGGTGGCTCACGCCTGTCATCCCAGCTGCTCAGGAGGCTGAGAGCTGAGGATCATGGTTCAAAGCCAGCCTGGGCTGGAAAGTCCAGGAGACTCTAATCTCCAGTGAACCACCAGAAAACCGGAAGTGGAGCTGTGGCTCAAGTGGTCGAGCGCCAGTCTTGAGCACAAACATTTAGGAACAACCTAGCCCCTGAGGTCAAGCCATAAGACACACACACACACACACACACACACACACAGACACACGCACACATGGTGATCACCCAATGTTCTATCATCTAAAGAACATGGCACTGATTAAGTCCCTGCTTCTCTCCTGTCCCTCAGCTCTGACCGAAGAACTGGACTCTGTGACCAGCGAGCTCCATGCAATCGACCTGCAAATCCAAGAACTGACGGAGAGGCAGCAAGAACTTCTGCAGAAAAAATCCGTCCTAACCAAGAAGATAAAACAGTGTTTCCAGGATTCCGAGGCAAGAGCAAGTAGCGAATGCGAATCCGCCCCCGCTGAGTGGAATAAAGAAGGTTTGGTCTCTTTATCTTTCTTTTTTTTTTTTTTTTTTTTTTTTTTTTTGCTAGTCCTGGGGCTTGAACTCAGGGCCTGGGTGCTGTCCCTGAGCCTCTTTGTGCTCAAGGCTGGCGCTCTACCACTTGAGCCACAGCCACTTTCTGGGAGTTTATCGGAGAAAAGAGTCTCACGGACTTTCCTGCCTGGGCTGGCTTTGAACCGTGATCCTCCGATCTCAACCTCCTGAGCAGCTGGGATGACAGGTGTGAACCACCAGGGCTCAGCTTCTAATGCCATTTCAACTCATTTGATGTTGCTCTGATAGCTGAGTACGTGACAATCATTTCAGCATCCTGATTATAAACGATTACAGGTCTTACTCGGATTGGGCTCGTGTATATTGGAAAATCAGTTGCTCCTTGCTTATCATCCTCATCTTTCTGATTTTTGCTTTCTAGATTTTCCTTGGTCGAGTAAAGTTCAAGATGTCCTGAAAAACGTGTTTAAACTGCAAAAATTCCGACCCCTTCAGCTTGAAACAATTAATGTCACAATGGCTGGGAAGGAAATATTTCTTCTTATGCCTACCGGAGGAGGAAAGAGTTTATGTTACCAGTTACCTGCGTTGTGTTCAGAGGGTATGTACCAAGATCTTCCATTGAAGTGATTTCTCTAAATATATAAATATACATGGTCCCTGTGCCGGGACTTGAACTCAGGACCTAAGCACTGTCCCTGAGATTTTGTGCTCAAGGCTAGTGCTGTACCACTTGAGCCATAGCTCCACTTCTGGCTTTTTCCTGGTTCATTATAGATAAAAGTCTCACGGGCTTTCTGGCCCAGGTTGGCTTTGAACTGTCATCCTCAGATCTCAGCATCCTGAGGAGCTGGGATGACAGGCGCGAGCCACTGGTGCCCGGCTTTAAATTCGATTTTGATTTTTCTCTTTTAGGTTTTACACTTGTAATTTGCCCATTGATCTCACTGATGGAGGACCAGTTAATGGTTTTAAAACAATTGGGAGTGTCAGCCGCCATGTTAAATGCTTCTAGTCCTAAGGTAGATGTCTGTGGATTATTCTTTTCTTACTTTAAGCTCTTCACTGCTGTAGGAGACACAGCTATGGTTGAGTTGCCTTTAAAATTCGAAACTGCTCTCTCTGTGCATTATGCCAGATGAGCTTAGAATGGCTTTACTGGTTCTGTTGTTGTTGTTTGGTGCCAGTCTTGGGTCTTGAACCCCGGGGTTTGGGTGCCGTCCCTGAGTGTTTTTGCTCAAAGCTGGCGCTCTACCACTCGAGCCACAGTGCCACTGTTTTGCTCTCTCTGGAAATTATGCTTCTAAGGTGGGCAGTCATGATCACTGCTGACTTAGTAAAGTTAATGGAGGAGAAGCTGGCAGGTGGGGCCCATGTCTCCTCAGGGAACTTGAACTAGCTGGGAACATGACAGGATGAGGTGTCAGGAGTTTCATGAGGGTATGACGGCAGGTTCACGGTTACAAAAGAGGAGGCAATCAGGTGTTCAGATCTAACTCAGGGAACAAGTTCAGCGACCTCCCAGCCCCGCGAGCAGGAAAAGCCAGGTGTGGAAAGCTCCAAGAAAACTGGCCTGGTTTGCTTAGCAAGTGATTGTTTGAACAGGGAGACAGAAAACGAAATCAGAAAAGCAGGGTGCCGTGGCTGATGCCTGTCATCCCAGCTACTCAGGAGGCTGAGATCTGAGGATCCCAGTTCAAAGCCAGTCTGGGCAGGAAAGTCTGTGAGACTCTTATCACCAGTGAATCGCCAGAAAACTTGGAAGTAGCACTGTGGCTCAAGTGGTAGAAATGTTAGCTTTGAGCACAAAAGCTTAGAGATAGTGCCCAGGCCCTGAGTTCAAGCCCCAGGACTACTACTACAAAAAAAGCCCCACATATACACACACACACAAAAAGATCAAAGGACCCGTGGATCTATCAACCCCAAGTATAATACAAGGTGTATTATCTACACCATAACCTTTTTGACAGTATTGGGGTTTAAGTCGACCTGGAGCTCAATTTGCTGCTTGCAAGGCTGGCGCTTTACCACTTGAGACATGACACCAGTCCAGCATTTTGCTGGTTAATTGCAGATGAGGGTCTTGTGAGACTTTTCTGCCCAGGCTGGCTTCTAACTACCAATTTTCTAGGTCTCAGCTAGAATTCCAGGCCCCACCTTCCTGCCTCTCTTTTTTTCTTCCACTCCCTCTTTGTTCCAGTCTTAGGACTTGAACTCAGGACCTAGGCATTATCCTTTAGCTTTGTTGCTCAAGGCTGGTGCATGAGCCAGAGCGGCATTTCTGCTTTTCTAGTGGTTCACTGGAGCTAAGAGTCTCATAGGACTTTACTGCCCTGGCTGGCTTTGAACCTCGATCCTCAAATCTCAGCCTCCTAAGTAGCTAGGATGACAGGTGTGAGCCACTAGTGGGTGCAAATTTTTTTTTTTTGTACCAGTCTTGGGGCTTGAACTCAGAGCTTGGGTGCTCAGCCACTGGCTTCTAGCTTCTTGTGGTTAGTTTTGAAGTGGGGTCTCAGTTCCTGCCCTGGCCAACCTGAAACTCGATTCCCCTGTTTGTCCGTCCTGCTGTAGCTGGGTACATGACTCTTGAGAACTTTTTTTTTTTTTGTCCTGGGTAGATCTTGCATCTCTCTGTGTTTGGTAGCTTCCTGATTGTAGCATCTTGAGTAGCTGGGATTACAGATGTCAGCCATGGAGCCCGGCAATATATATGTTTTTTTTTTAACTGGACAATCTTTTCACATTCTTTTTTTTTGCGGGGGGGAGCCAAGTGAGATAATTTTGCTTTCAGTAATTTGGCTGTAAGTCGATACTTACTACAGCTTACTACAGGGGCGTGGGTTTTTGCCTTGATGAACCCCACATCTGTTTCTAGGTGAGCCTCGGGCTGTTGCTCTCTGGTTTTCACTGAATAACTTAACTGCTCTCTACCAGCCTGCGTTTTCCTCTCGTGGTGTTTGCTTGCCTCTTCACCAGGAACACGTCAAATGGGTTCACGCTGAGATGGTCAATAAAAACTCCAAGTTAAAGCTGATTTACGTGACGCCGGAGAAAATCGCCAAGAGCAAGATGTTCATGTCCAGACTGGAGAAGGCCTATGAGGCCAAGAGATTCACACGCATTGCCGTAGACGAGGTTCACTGCTGTAGCCAGTGGGGGCACGACTTCAGACCTGGTAGGTCCTGGGGGCCTTGAACCTGTGGTGTTGGCAAGCCTGAGGGTACTTGGTGACAGATCGGGAGGATTGTCGGAGGCAGCCGAGGCAGAAATACCTTGGAGACTTTCTGATCTCCAATGAACCAGCAAAATACTCAACTGGAGGCATGGCTCAAGTGGCAGAGCACCAGAGGAGGGCAGGAAAGCTGAATGAATTCGAGGCCCTGAGTTCAAACCCTACACCTTGGCAATCACTCTTTGTTTGCCTTCCTTATGGGTCTGCTGGGTGTCCTCCCCAAATGCCTTTCATTTTTTTCTTCTGGTGGCACCAGGGATTGAACTCAAGGCCTTGAGCGTGTTACGGAGTGTTCTACTTGACTCATGCCATTGGTTGCTTAGCTTTTAGGATATTTCTTGGAGATAGGGTCTCGTGCTTTTGCCCAAGCTGGCCTTGGATTGTAATCTCCTAACTTCCACTTCCCAAGAAACTGGGATTTATAGGCATGCACTACAGGGCCTGCCTACCAAGAACAGGTGCGTGTGTGTGCACGTGTGTGTGTGTGTGTGTGTGTGTGAAAGAGAGAGAGATCACTTCTGCGATCCTTCAATCTCAGCCTCCTGTAACTGGGATTCTAGGTGTGAGCACCACAGCTTGGCACGATTTGAGGTCCTGCTTGATCTCCCAACAGTTTTTGTTGGAAGCAAAGTACCATGAAGCCCTGTCTGTTCTAGAAGAGTCGGCAGCGCTTGCAAGTTGACCCTCGAAGCCACTGCTGGTGTGATTGGAGTCCTAGATGAGCCACAGGGTTCTGGGCGTCACCTAATCCACGGGGAATGGCCGACCGGGGCTGCCTTGTTTGCCTGTTTCAGATTACAAGGCCCTGGGCATCCTGAAACGCCAGTTCCCCAACACCTCGCTGATGGGTCTGACCGCCACCGCCACGCAGCACGTGTTGAAGGACGCGCAGAAAATCCTGTGTGTCCAAAACTGCTTGACTTTCACCGCCTCGTTTAATCGTCCAAATCTTTATTATGAGGTATGGGACTTCCAAGTCAGCTTATTATTTGATGCTGATGGTGATGATGATTCTTTGTCAGTCATGGGATTTGAACTCAGGGCCTGAGCGCTGTCCCTGAGCTCTTTCACTCAAGGCTGGTGCTCTACTACTTGAGCCACAGCTCCACTTCCGGCTTTCTGGTGGTTCACTGGAGATAAAGAGTCTCATGGGCTTTCCTGCCCAGGCTGGCTTTGAACCTCAATCCTCCGAGCTCAGCCTTTGGAGTAGCTGGGGTGACAGGTGTGACCCTCTGTTTGACTAAGACCCTAAGATGTGTTCTTTTACAGGTTCGTCAGAAACCCTCAAACACAGAGGATTTCATTGAGGACATTGTAAAGCTCATTAATGGCAGATACAAAGGACAATCAGGTAACGTTAAAAAAAAAATGAAGCCAGTCTTGGGGACTGAGAAAGAACCTTCTAGAAAGAATAACACTCTGAGCATTATATTGATGGAATTGACAATGCCTGAAAGTAGAAACTTGTGGCAGGTCTAAACGTTTCGTTGTGGTAACATCAATTTACTTGGGGAGCTTAAAAACGCGAGGTGACATTTCTTCAAGTCAGAACTAGGAGTTAAGGAATTGCCTCACGCTTTCGCTTGATTTATTTTAAATTTCTTCCTCTCCTCTTTCCTCCCCTCTGGCCCTTCCTTCTTTGCTTCTTTCCTTGCCTTATTTTTTTGTTTGCTTGTCCTGGGGTTTGAACTCAGGGCCTGGGCTTTGACCCTGAGCTTTTTGGTCAAGGCTGGTATCCTACCATTTAAGCTGAAGAGTCTCTTGCATTTGTCTATCCAGGTTGGCTTCAAACTGTGAGATCCTTAGATCTCCACCTTCTAAGTAGCTGGGATTACAGGCATGAACCACATGACCCACGCCACTATTAATCTCCAATAAACCACCAAAAAAAAGGCTAAAAGTGGAGCTGTGGTTCAAGTGGTAGAGCGCCAGCCTCGAGCAAAAAATTAAAAGCTCAGAGAACAGTACCAAGCTCTGAGTTCAAGGCCTCTCAGAACTGACACAAAAAATAAAAGATGAGAAAAGTAAAACTGTATTACCCCTGTCAAGCTATGCATAGGGTCTTTTTTTTTTTTTTTTGGCCAGTCCTGGGCTTGGACTCAGGGCCTGAGCACTGTCCCTGGCTTCTTCCCGCTCAAGGCTAGCACTCTGCCACCTGAGCCACAGCGCCCCTTTTGGCCGTTTTCCATATATGTGGTGCTGGGGAATCGAACCGAGAGCTTCATGTGTAGGAGGCAAGCGCTCTTGCCACTAGGCCATATTCCCAGCCCCTGCATAGGGTCTTAGAATTTTTCAGAATGCTCTTTTTTTCCTCCTCCTGGGCCTTGTATTCATGGTGTCATGTCGCAGAGTATGTAAATCATCTTCCTGGGACATTGTGCATCGGCGAGCTCACGCCGGTCCTATCTCCCTGTAGGAATCGTGTACTGTTTCTCTCAGAAGGACTCTGAACAACTCACCATTAGTTTGCACAAGTTGGGAATCCGCGCAGGTACATACCATGCCAACATGGAGGCAGAGGAAAAGACCAAGGTCCACACGAGATGGGCGGCCAACCAACTCCAGGTGAACCGGTCTCCCCCTAAAGTGTGTAAAGGCATTTGCACGCGACCTCAGGGACAACTAACACATGCACACCTTGCAGGTGGTCGTGGCCACAGTGGCATTCGGTATGGGGATTGATAAGCCGGATGTGAGGTTTGTGATTCATCACTCAATGAGCAAATCCATGGAGAATTATTACCAGGAGAGTGGACGAGCAGGTATGGAGAACTCTAATCGACAGTTCTTATGTGGTTGTTGGTGGTGGTCCTGAGACTCGAACTCAGGGTCTGGGCGCTGTCCCTGAGCTCATTGGCTCAAGGCTGGCGCTCTACCACTTGAGCCACAGCTCCACTTGTGGCTTTTTGCTGGCTCATTGGAGCTAAGAGTCTCATGGACTTTCCTGCCCTGGGTTGGCTTTGAACCGCGATCCTCAGCTCTCAGCGTCCTGAGTAGCTGGGATGACAGTAGCAGGAGCCTCCAACACCTGGGCTCGGACAGTTTTCTTTTTCAGTTGAATCAAGCTGATCGTTGCTAATTTCCTAATCATTATTTTTGTTGTTGGTTGTGGGGCTTGAACTCAGGCCCTGGGCGCTGTCCCTGAGCTCTTCTGCTCAAGGCCCCCCATGACCGTTTACTGAGGTAATTAGGCAGTGTCAAGCTTTATTCTACCACAGGTCGAGATGACCGCAGAGCTGACTGCATCCTGTACTTCGGGTTTGGGGACATATTCCGAATAAGTTCCATGGTGGTCATGGAGAACGTGGGGCAGCAGAAGTTGTATGAGATGGTGGCCTACTGCCTCAACATAAGCACGTAAGCCGCACGTCTTCACTTGCTGTGCTTTCTTTTTTTTTGGTACCACTGCTGAGATTTGAACTCAGGACCTTGTACTTTCACTGGGCTTAGCTTTGCTCCGGGCTGGCGCTCTACCGCTTGAGCCACAGCTCCATTTCCAGCTTTCTGGTGGTTCATTGGAGAGTAACAATCACATGGCTGTTTCTGCCCTGGCTGGCTTTGAACCGCGATCCTCAGATCTCAGCCTCCTGAGGAGCTGGGACGACAGGCGGGAGCCACCAGCTGCATACTTGGAGAGGATGGATCCGCTCAGACTGGGTGTCTTGTCACGTGATCACAGGTGTCGCCGCGTGTGCATCGCTCAGCATTTTGATGAGGTGTGGAACTCGGATGCGTGTGACAAGATGTGTGACAACTGCTGTAAAGACATCGGTCAGTGTTGTGCCTTGTGAACAGCTGGGACTTCACGGGGAGAGGCAGGAGACCCACAAATATTATCCATGCTATATAAGTCGGCATTGCATACAGATAGATGTACTATATGGATATTTTATAACGACTACATATAGTGTATGTGTTCGTGTATATTACAATATGTAAACAATAGGTGCTCCAAGCTGGTACGAATCAATTATGTACTGTACGCTGGGCGCTGGTGGCTCACGCCTTTACTCCTAGCTACTCAGGAGGCTGCGATCTCAAATTGGTGGTTCAAAGCCAGTGAGGAAAGAAAAGTCCCTGAGACTCTTGTCTCCAGGGAACCACCAAAAAGCAGCAAACGGAGGTATGGCTCAAGTGGTAGAGCGCCAGTCTTGAGCGAAAAAGCCAAGGAAGAACGTGAGGCCCTGGGTTCAAGGCGTGGTACTAGCACACACACACAGACACCCAAGCTGCTGGTGAGTTCATGCTAGTGTATCCACACCCTGGCCTTGTCCCGTGCCCTCCCCCGCAGCCCTAGAAGAGAGGAACGTGGCGGAGCACGGCAGAGAGCTGGTAAGAATCCTGAGGCAGGCGGAGGAGCTGGGTGAGAAGCTCACCCCCCTGAAGCTGCTGGACTCATGGGTGGGAAAAGGCCCCGCGAAGCTGAGAGTGCCCGGCGTCGTGGCGCCCACGCTCCCGCGGGAAGAGCTGGAGAAGATCATCGCACACCTGCTTCTGCAACACTACCTCAGGTAAGGCCTGCACGCAGCGCTTCCCCTGTGGCGCCTGTGCGCATGCGCTGGGAGCCGGGGATCACGGTTCGAGACCAGCCTGGGCAGGAAAGTCCATGACACTCTGATCTCCAATGAACCACCAGAAAGCTGGAAGTGGAGCTGTGGCTCAAGTGGTAGAGCGCCAGCATGGAGCCAGAAAGCTCAGGGACAGCGCCCAGGCCCTGAGTTCAAGCCCCAGAACTGACACACACACACACACACACACACGACTGTCTCCTGTTGTATAATTAATTGAGACTCTAGCCTCCTACTTATTTCATGTCAGTCTTTAAATACAATAGAAAATGAGTTAAGAAATAGAAGCTTTAGTGAATCACCATACATCAAAAAAAAGGACAAAACTTTACTCTGATTTGTCTATAAAACACCCCCCCTCAAATAAAATCAGTGTATAAAATCTTTTCATAGTAAATCCTACCAATAAAACATTCTTAGCACAAATTCCTACATTTTGTTAATGTAGAATTCGGATGCTTCTGTTGCTATGTATTATGATGTGTCATGATCAAACATACTCAAAAATGAAAACTTACCTGAACAAGGATGAAATCAATGCTTTAAAGTGGACATGGTGGTTCAGACCTAGATTCTCAGCCTGTCAGGAGGCAGAGCTGGGAAGGATTATTGTTTGAGGCCAGACTGGGGGAATTAAGAAACTCTATCTCAACTAATAAGGCAGGGAGGGGTATTGCCCAGCTATAATCCCGGCTACACTGGAGGCACAGGTAGGAGTGTTACAATTTTGAGATCTGCACCAAGTAAAATAGCACAACACTCTCTGAAAAACAGCTAAAGCAGAAAGGGGTTGGGGGCGTGATTCAAATGGTTGAGCACCTGTCTAGCAAGTGTGAAATCTGAGTTCGACCTCCAGTACTGCCAGTCATCATCATCATAATCCAAAGGGGCGCTCTACCACTTGAGCCACAGCTCCACTTCTGGTTTCCTGGTGGTTCCTTGGAGATGAGTCTCACCGACTTTCCTGCCCGGGCTGGCTTTGAACCTCGATCCTCAGATCTCAGCCTCCTGAGAAGCTGGGATGAGAGGCGGGAGCCACCAGTCCTGGTGGGCCTGAGTGTTTATTCTCTTCCATGGGCGGGTTGTCTGGCTGGCTTTCTGACTGTTTTCTGCTTGTGAAGGGAGGACTACAGCTTCACCGCATACGCCACCATCGCGTATTTGAAAGTGGGCCCGAAAGCGAATCTTCTGAGCAGCAAGGCCCACGTCATCGCCATGCCAGTGAAGGCCTCAGCCGGCTGCCTCAGGGTAACGGACCACCTAACACTCCTTTCCGTGCGTGTAACACAGCGCCTGTGCCTCTGGGCTTCTGGCCGCCATTCAGATAACCCAAGACAGAGGCCGGGTGATTTTATTTTTATGTGGGTTCTTAGTTTGAAATTAAGGATTTGGACTAGCTTGATGGAGACCTAGAGTCGCCTACCTCGTAGGATTCCTTTTATCTATCTCTATCATCTATCTCATCTATGGTCCATCCATCCATCCATCGTGGGGCTTGAACTCAGGGCCTAGGCTCTTTTGCTCAAGGCTGGCACTCTACCGCTTTGAGCCACAGCACCACTTCTGGTGTTGGAGTGTGTTCATTGAAGATAAGTCTCACGGGGACTTATCTGCCTGGGCTGGCTTCAAACCGTGATCCTCAGATCTCGTCCTCCAGAGTAGCTAGGACGACAGGCGTGAGCCACCGGTGCCCAGCATGGATTCCTTTGACAGTGCCTGCTCTTATGAGAGGAACACAAAGGCGCAAGGCCTCGGCGCCTCTGATCATATCCAATAATATTGATCCAAATGAACTCCAGGAAATGGAAACAAGAGGTTTATTTGTTGCTGTTTTTGTTTTCTTTTTGTCTTGTATGTAAGTTTATGTCTTTGGGAGGGTGAGGGGGGCACAGACATGGGGGGACAGAGGGTGAACGAAGGCAGCCCTGGTCCTCACTGGACACAATGTGGAAAATGAACTCGACAACTCGTGGGTGGGGACGGGAGGGGAAAACTGGGAGAGAGCGAGGGAAGGGGAGACATGGTCCAAAAAGAAATGCACTGACTTAAGGAACTGTCACCCCTCTGTCCATCACCATTACAGTAACAAAAAATTGAAATAAAAAAGAAAGCTTTGTCCAGCTGCAAACACCAGCATGTAACACCGTGCAGATGATAATTTGAAACTGCTTTGTTCTGCATGGGTGCTGGACATTGTGGATTTGGGGGTTCCTGGCAGCCTCATTCTTGCGTAGAAATCCAGTGCCCCCTCCCCCAACAAACACCCGACTTCAGGAGTATTACGAGATCATTCCTCTCAGGAGAAACCCCAAGAGCTGGATTTGTAAGCGGATACTTGACTTGTCTTGGCATTTTCTTTTTTTTTAATTAAATTTTGTTGACAAGGTGTTGTGCAAAAGGGGTACAGTTACATAATAAGGCAGTGAGTACATTTCTTGTGATATCTTACACCCTCGTTTTTCTTTCCCTTCCCTAGATCAGGTAGGCATATACACAATACCCAGTGTTTGGTATTTTCTTATAGGCGGAGTCATCAAAAACTTGTCTGTCAGAACGCGCTGGTGAAATGGGGGAAAAGACTTCAGGAAGCTTCCAGAAGTCGCCAGCACACAAGCTTCAGCAGTCTGCTTCTAAGAGCACGGGGGCCAAGAAAAGGAAACTGGATGACGGCTGAGGTGCCCAAGTTGGACATTCCCGTGGGAAGGAGGGTGTGGGTGTGGGCGGGCCCCCCCCCACCCCGGCTGGGGTCATCCCCATAGTGCTCTTCCACAGAACGTCTCTGCAGGTTTGAGGACTCAACCTGCTGCGAGCTGGACATCTTGAGTTATTTATTTAATTTTACAGAATGAGAAAAAGGGAATAATAAATCCTAGCTCTGTGATACTGAGAACGGCTTCCCAGGTCTGTGGAAGGTCCTTCACGCCAGCCTTCACGCCTCCGGATCTCGTACTGGACTCTTATTTGGGATGTAACTTGTAATTACCTTTCTTCTTGTGTGTAGCTGCTGCTGGGTCTCGAACCCAGAGCCTCACATGCTCCTTCCATGTTTTCACTTTGCCCATGGCTGGTGAGCCATGTCCCCAGTTCTAGCCTTACATTTGGTGGTTCATCAGAGGCAAGTAAGCGCCTCGAGGATTTGCCTGTCTCCCTATGGTTCCAAACCATGCTTCTTGGATCTCAGCGTCCTGAGTAGTTGGGATTCCAGGCATGCGCCCTGGCCCCTGGCTGTAAGTATCTTTCATTTTTTGGTGCCTGTGGTGGAACTTGAACTCAGAGCTTAGGTCCTGTCCCTTAGCTTTTCTGCTCACGGCCAGTGCTCTACCACTTGAGCCACAGCGCCACTTCGGACTTTTGGCTGGTTCATGGGAAAGAAGAGTCTCACAACTTTTCTGCCCCAGCCTAGCTTTGAACTGTGATCCTTAGATCTCAGCTTCCTGAGTAGCTGGGCTTACAGGCGTGAGTCCTTGACGGCCAGCTGTCTTCTGACAGCAACATGATGCCGACGTAGACTCATCACTACAAGTGAGTCGCATATGAAACTGAATAATGTAGATACGGTCAGGTGATCAAACACAGCTATAATTCAAAGACAAATAAGGCATCATTATGAATAATATTAACAAGGTACTCCAGTAAAAGTCAAAGCTTTCAAAAAGCTTGGTTCTGCTGCTTCACAGTCCGAGTGGATCTGTGCTGAGTGCTTTTTGGTGAAGTGAAATTCACTTGAACTAAATCTGAAGTGAAATTTGAGGTGCAAACAAAAATGGGTGATGGAAGCTTTCTTTACGTTAGTGGTCAGTTTTTTAGAATTAGAACAAGCTATTGTCCAATAAATTATTTAAGCTGATTTTATCTTGAGTTGCCTTTTAATATTATGCAGCTAAGTCATCAGTTTTGCATTGATGGCTTCAAGATGGCTGTCATGACAGCAGAACCTGCCTCGCTCTGGTGGGCGATTTTCTTCCTCGTTTGTGACTTGCTGTGGTTCTTCAAGACACTCCCCAGGCTAGTCAAAATAATCTTCGATGTCAATGTTGGGATCGAGGAGATCTTCTCCGTAGGGCGACAGATCCATTTGGTTTAAAATCAGATTTTCAAATGTTTCCTCTAAGTCCGTTTCCCCAATGAGCACGGCGCCCACCAGCCGCCCGTTCTGCAGGACGGCTTTCACATACTCCAGGCCCTGCGTGCATCGGAGCAGTAATTCATGGTCTGTGCCCAGGCCTTGAGCATTGTATTTTCCCAAGAGTACCACCTGAGGGGGGGGTGGGGGGGGAGAAGAGAGAATCATGGTGTGCTATTGCTGTGTGGTCACATGACCAGTCATCAGAATTCAACATGGCGCCGCTCAGTGGGAAGAAAGCGTTTGGACAGTGAGTGTCCATTCTAAACAGACAGCTTGCCTCACGATGTACATGAACATTAAAGTAGCAGTGAACATTTTAACGACGGCTCTTTTTAACATGAAAAGTACTTGGTGCACATGAGATCTAAATGAGCAGTACAGAAATGCGGAGAATGGGAATTACATCCTTGGCTGGGTTTCAAGATTTAATAAGGAACTTAGATCTTTCACTCAGGGGCCAATGATTTCACTTCCCTGAGTCCTGTGTGTTTTTCCTATGAGCGAAAATGATGAAGGAAAAGAAATCCTGCCTTGAAGTATCATGAAGAGGGATTGGATCAAATTGGAGCAAAGTATCTGCTTCCTTCCTGACCTACTGCTTTCCCTCAAAGCCCCAGGGACCAAATCTGGAGAGAGACACGATTCCCCCCCTCTGATTCACTGTTGGGGTAATAATTAGAAATAGGAATTACATGCAGCAGAGCCGCTGATTGGTTAACGACTTTACCTTATAGTTGAAAAACTTGGTTACGTGTGCAAAGAGCTCGAAGCTGAAATCCATGTCAATGGGGTCTCCCAGAATGCCCGCAGCGATGCACTTGGCTGCGTACCAGCCCATCTGCCTTGCCTGGGTCCACAGCCTCATCTGAGGAAACACACAACAGTATTATTGTTGTCGTTATCATCATCATCATCTTTATTATTTTATTATTATTGAGACAGTCCTGGGGTTTGAACTCAGGGCCCGGGCGCTGTTCCTGAGCTGCTTTATGCTCAAGGCTGGCGCTCCACCACTTGAGTCACAGCGTCGTGGTTCACTGGAGATGAGTCTCATGGGCTCTCCTGACCCGACCAGTTTCCAGAACATGTCAGACACCGATCCAGGCAGAGCTTTCTGCTTCCAGCTGAAAGCTGGCCCTGGCCCTGTCGAGTCTGCGTGGGGCTCACCTGCTGCCAAACTGGGCTGGGCGGCCACGATGCCGTGCAGATGTCACCCGCGGCGTAGACGTCGGGAAGGGATGTGCGCATGCGCTCGTCCACTCTCAGGCCGCCATCTTCTCCTAGGGCAAACTGCACCAAGTTCTCCCTGAGCTTAGGTTGAGCACAGTGCCAGTGGCTCACAACCGTCATCCCAGCTAGCCAGGAGGCTGAGACCTGGACGATCAAGGTTCGGGGCCAGGCTGAAAGCAAAATGCCAGACTGGAAGTGTGGCTCAGGAGAGAGAGCACGAGGTCCTGAGCTCAATGTCCAGTGTGGGCACAGACATTGGAAACAGCCATGTGGCCTCACGAGCAATCACAAGGACATTCTAGTCATTTATCCCTTCATAAATTTATATCGGTCCTGGGGCTTGAACTCAGGGCCTGGCCTGGGCGCTGTCCCTGGCTTCCTTTTGCTCAAGGCTGGCGCTCTGTCACTTGAGCCACAGTGCCACTTTCTGGCCTTTTCTGTATCTGTGGCTCTGAGGAATCGAACCTGGGGCTTCCTCCATGCCAGGTGAACACTCTACTGCTGATCCACCTTCCCAGCCTGTGGGCCCGAGCAACCACCTCACCTTGTTCCCCCGGAGGAAGGGCTCGGTGTTGGGAAGGACGCCGGTGGCGCTGATGATGAAGTCGCAGCCGTAGATCTTCCCATTGGTCAGCTCCACGTACACGGGCCACGCATCTGTTCAGGGGAAAGGGAAACCCCACCCATATAATGTGGAGACCGAAGAGGAGCTCAGGGACAGAGGAAGGCAGAAGACTTCAGAATTCCGCTTCATGATGTACAAGAGCCGGGCATGGTGGCTCCCACCTGTCATCCCAGCTACTCAGGAGGCTGAGACCTGAGGATTGCGGTTCAAAGCCAGCCTGGACAGAAAAGTCCATGAGACTCTGATCTCCAATGAACCACCAGAAAACCGCAAGTAGAGCTGTGACTCCAAGTGGTAGAGCGCCAGCCTTGAGCAGAAGAGCTCAGGGACAGCGCCTGGGCCCCGAGTTCAAGCCTGATGATCAACCAAATAAATAATATAGAAGATACTTGGGGTAGAAGTTTAATGTAACCGGCATAACTTGGGGTATTTTGTTTTGGGTATAATGCCATCAATTCGAAACATTCTTCAAATCTGGACACACACATTTTAGCATAGTAAATTTAAACTGCTGATTGCTTCCCACATTGTGTGTGTGTGTGTATGTGTGTATGCCAGTACTAGGGTTTGAACTCGGGGCCTGGGTGTTTGTCCTTTAGCTTTGACCCCTCAAGGCTGGTGTTCTAGAGCCACAGCTCTAATTTCAGGGTTTGTTTTTGTTGTTGTTGTTCACTGGAGATCAGCGTGGCACCGATCTTTCTGCCCAGGCTGTCTTTGAACAGGAATGCCCAGCCGGCAGCCTCTGGCCGGGCTGTGATGACAGGCGTGACTCACTGGCCTGGTCGGGAGCGGCGGTCTGCTGTCCCTCTGCAGCTCCTCACCTGCGTCTGCGCACTTTGCTCCTGGGAAAGGCAAGGGCTTTTTGCCCGTGGCTCGCAACTCTTCCTGCAGGGAGATCTGCTGCACCTCGCACAGCGTCTCGATGTGCACGTCCCGGGAGCCCTGGAAGGCCCAAGTAAACGAGCTAAATACTGCTTACCGCAGGGCTTCTGGAAAGAACTCGGCGAGGAACTGCAGGGGGAGACAGCACCGGAACCCACCCACCCGTGGCTGGATTGCCCTGGCACCCCGGTTGAAGTGACCAGCCATTCCTCGGGTATCTTGGGCATGCTTCAGGAGGTCGACGCTGTATTTAGATGTGCGTGCTGGTGAGGGAAACTCACCTCTCTTGTTCCTTTAAGGGCCAGACCTTCGTGCCAGTCGGGTCCCAGGGCGCTGCCTGTATTATCGGCGATGGCTTTCTTGTGTGCTTTCTTTCCAGTCCCTGAAGAAATGAACTCAAGTGACATAAGCTTAACTGGAGGATTAGGGCTACATTATGATCGTGTGCACACATGCCCAGCAAGGCTCTTAATGATTCTCTTCGTGTGTGTGCATGTGCTGTTACTGGAGCTTGAACACAGGGTCTGGGTGCTGCCTGTAGATCTTTTGCTCAAGGCCGGCGCTCTACCATTTGACCCCTAGCTCTACTTCCTGCTTTTTATTAGCTAAAACTGGAGGTAAAAGTCTTGCAGACTTTCCTGCCTGGGCTGGCTTTGAACTGTGATCCTTTGGTCTCAGTCTCCTGAGTAGATAGATGGGGGACAGGTTGAGTCACTGGCATCTGGTATTATTTTGATGAAAAAAGTTTAAAAAAAAATCTTGAAGTAGTTGTGCAAAGGGGTTGCAACATACCAGTTCTTGAGCCCAAGGAATCTTGATCAGTGTCGCCTGTTTCAATATTTCTGACACGGCCACGTAAGGCACCATCTTTCAGCTAAGTGTTTCATATAAACACACACTACATATGTTGGTTCTCAATCACACAGGCTCATTTGATGGGTAAGAAAATCAGCGAAATGGGGCTGGGAATATGGCCTAGTGGCAAGAATGCTTGCCTCCTACACATGAAGCTCTGGGTTCGATTCCCCAGCACCACATATATGGAAAACGGCCAGAAGGGGCGCTGTGGCTCAGGTGGCAGAGTGCTAGCCTTGAGCGGGAAGAAGCCAGGGATGGTGCTCAGGCCCTGAGTCCAAGGCCCAGGACTGGCCAAACAAAACAAAACAAAAAATCAGCGAATTGTCAAATTGTGTCAATTTACGTGTATATGTGTGTGTGTGTGCCTTGCACTCTTGCCTGGATTTTTTTTTTTTTTTTTTTGCTCAAGGTTGGCAATCTTCCACTTTAGCCACACTTCCACTCCTTATGTTTGTCCATTTTTTAGCACCAAAAGTTAAAGCCCATTTGGAATTTTGGCAGGCATAAAAGCGATTACCTTTCTTTAAATGGGAGGTTTGGACTCACAGTCTTTCTTGCACAACTAAAGCATCGGTAGGTAACAGTATGGACAGGCTGGCTTATTGACGTTATTTCAACTTGCCCTACTTGAACTGCATGAGTGTACGAGGTGAAAAAGTTCCAGGTTCATGGTCTCATCTCCTACTGAGATTTCTTTTTCTGTGCACGGTTGAAAGACAAGAGCTTCTTGTAGGAATGTGTGGGGACCCTCTTTACCTTCAGTTGTGTATCTGGTTCGTTTCTGCACAAGCTTCGCCTCTGGCTTCCCAGAACGGAGCTTGGAAGTCAAGAATTCGGCTGCTCCGCTGTCGAAGAACGTATTGCCAATGGCTTTGTCTTTAATGACCCAAATGATCTCGCAGCCTTCCACTTCGTACCTGGCAGGAATGTTCCAGGTCATTTCCTTCCTTGTTTGTTTCCTTGCTCTTTCATGCTAGGAGTAGGGCTTGAGCTCAGGGCCTGGGTGCTCTAGGTTAGCTTTTCCCATAAGCCAGGGGGCTCAATCACTTGAGCCATACCTCCCCTTTCAGCTTTTTGCTGGTTCATTGGAGAGAGAGTTTCCTGGCCTTTCTGACCAGGCTGGCTTTGAACCGTGATCCTCAGATCTCAGCCTCCTGAGTAGCTGGGATGACAGGCATGAGCCACTGGTCCCTGGCTGGTGACACTTTTTTTTTTTAACATACTGACATCACATGATGTAATAGGGCAGTAACAGCCATAGTTACGAACTAAAATCTTCACTGAGTTCTTTAGTACCTTACATTCCCTTTGTTTTTTTTCCTTTCAGAAATTCCCAAGCCATCAAGACAAAGATTTAGTTTACAGAAAGACCAAGGCAATTAAAGGGGAAAAAAAATAGTCCTATTTCTAGAAGGTACCCTCCATTCCTGCTGAGCGCACCACACACCCTGGGCATGTATCTGGTGTGTCAGGTTTGCACACCAAGTATTGCACACACACAAATTGGGATGCCACCTACTTTGGGTAGAATGATGGCGTCATTGGGGAAAACCTTAACCAAGGGACTATATAGGGCCAGCCTAGCTACACTAGGAATGTTTAAAACTCGGAACCACAATAAGAATACTGCATAGTAAGGTAGTCACAGCTCAATGGTACAATGAAAATGCCGCTTTCATATTAACGGCACAGTAGTATTTATAGTACTTACACTAACTCCAGCGCAATACCACCGTTCCCCACAACCACGATTCTCTTGGCGTTAGTGAGCCGCTTCTGAAATTGCTGCATGAGAAAACAAGGACACGGTTTTTGAAGTAGTACACATCATTTTAAGCAAGAAGCTGAAGTGGTAATAGTCCCAAACTGTTGGGTGTTAGATGGGAATAATAAGGGAACAACAAAATCAATCTCATCCCCACTCTGTCTGATACAAACCCCCTTTTATTTTTATGACTTATTAGTTTTTACTGTAGTGGTGACGTACAGAGGGGTTATAGTTAGGGAAGTCAGTAATGAGTACAGTTCTTTTTGCGCTGTGTTACCTCTTCCCTGGTTTTCTCTCAGTTTTCCCCCCTTCCTTCCCCATCTCCAAGTTGTAGGAGAAACTCTTTCACCCCAACTCGGTCATGAGAACCAGTCTTATTTTGTTTTTTGCCAGTCCTGGGGCTTGAACTCAGAGCCCAAGGCTAGAACTCTACCACTTGAGCCTCAGCTTCACTTCCGGATTTTTCTGCATATGTGGTGCTGAGGAATCGAACCCAGGGCTTCATGTATGCAAAGGTGAGCACTCTACCACTAGGCCACATTCCCAGCCCCGATGAGAACCAGTCTTCGGGGTGCCTTCCTTAGTCCCGGCCTCCCGAGGTTACCTGCGCGCTGTCCGTGTCCCGGATTCCTAACACGTAGGGGTTTCCCTCGCAGATCAGCTTTGGCTTGGCTCCTGCACACAGGCAGAGTTTCTTGTACGCGTGCCGCCCGCCATCTTCTGTGAGGACACACTGGGGCACACACAGCAACCAAGGAGGAGCCAAGTGTTACTCAAGGGCACAACGTGGTTGCCCACTGAAAACATCACAGGACAAAAGCAACAAGCCCTGCGTCCCGGGGTCAAGCTGAGGGGGCCTGAGACAGTGCTCTAACCCACTGTGAACGCATCTGCGAGTGGGACCCACGCCCGTTCTCTCTCCTCAGGAGTACAGAGTAGTGAGGGGAATGAATGAATGAGGAGAACAAATGACTCACGCGTTCCTCGCTCTTCAGCTCCTTCACTGCTGACTCCACGATCGTGATGTTGGGAAAGCGCTTTTCCAGCGTGGCACTGGGCTGTTCTTCCACGTCAAACTCTTCCAGTATTTTCGAAACCTGGGCCGTAAGATCAGAGAGTTATATATATATATATATATATATATATATATATATATATATATATATATATATATATAAAAATTCCTACAAGAATCTTCACGAAATAACTTTTCATTTGTTCTTCTACTAGTTCATGGGCAGGGCACGAGGATGTCAGCCAACGGTGTGGCTGTGGTCAGGAACGAAAGGCTCCACCAGGTAGTTCAGTCATGGAAAAAAAGTGAGATGAGGTCACTGGAGACATGTAACCAAAGAGACCCAGTCCCCTGCTCAGGCCAATGGGCCGTTCACCTCGGACTGACGTGTGTGTGTGTGTGTGTGTGTGTGTGTGTGTGTGTGTGTGTGTGTGTACACGTACTTTGAACCACAGCTCCACTTCTGGCTTCCTGGTGGTTCATTGGAGATAACAGCTGGGATGACAGGCATGAGCCACCAGCAGGCTGCTGGCTTCTTTCCAAGCATCCTCCTGGACTGTCCTTCCCGCCAGTGACCATTCGACCTCGCACCATTTCTTCTCCTTCCTTGGCATCTTAACCATCCATGGTTCCCGAACTCGCCAGCAGAGGGCGTGCGATCCGCCCTGCACCTGCCTCCCAGGGCATGGGAACCCCACAGAGGCCCTTGCAGCTCTCCAGGCTTTTTTTCCCACGCCCCTTCTGCCTTGTCCTCAGTTGCATTTGCTCCTGGGAATTACACATGGGAAACCCCAGCTGGGAATCCGGGGGCCACTAGTTCTTCCTTCACTTGAGAGTCATGGGGACTGATCCCATACGTGGTAAATGGGTAGAGGTGAATGAAGATACCACATTTCCCCAGAGATAGTCAGTGCCAAGAACGGCACCTGTATATTTCTTTTTTAAATTGACTTTAGCATTACTATAGGAGCAATGTACAGAGGGGTTTGCATTACAGTGAGGGGTCTCACTGTATGTGAAGGTCTAGAACTCTGGGTAATTTGGCATATCCCAGGGCATTTTAGATCTCATTTCCACACACAGATCAGAAAGAACATTTGCTGTGTGTGCCTCTGAGCTTGGCTGACCTCACTTACTGTGATTTCTTCTACTTCCATCCATTTCCCTGCAAATGACATGCTCTATACAATACACAAATGCACACACATGTCTATATGTAAGTATATAATTACATACAAATTATATAGAGGGGCTGGGAAGGTGGCTTAGTAGTAGAGTGCTTGGCTAGCATGCATGAAGCCCTGGGTTCGATTCCTCAGCACCACATACACAGAAAAAGCCAGAAGTGGCGCTGTGGCTCAAGTGGTAGGGTGCTAGCCTGAGCAAAAAGAAGCCAGGGACATTGCTCAGGCCCTGAGTTCAAGACCCAGGACTGGCAAACAAGAGAAAAAGAATACATTGCAGTCCAGAAAGATGGTGGAATGCAACATATGTGTGTACATATAATGTATAATATATATGTATTATATAATATATGTAACATGTGCATATGAAATGTTTAACATAATTTGTATATTTATTTAACACAAATATACACATATGCATATAATATACACAATATATAAATACTTTATGCAAATATAACATACATGTGTAGCATACTATACAATACATAACACATAATACATGCTATGTATATATAACATATGTTTATATATTTTTTTATTTTTTTGCCAGTCCTGGGGCTTGAACTCAGGGCCTGAGCATTGTCCCTGGCTTCTTTTTGCTCAAGGCTAGCACTCTGCCACTTGAGCCATAGTACCACTTCTGGCATTTTCTATATATGTGGTGTTGAGGAATCAAACCCAGGGCTTCATGCCTGCAAAGCAAGAACTCTGCCACTAAGCCATATTCCCAGCCCATATATTTTTATAATTCTATGTAATTATGACTTGTTGGCTAGAAAATAGTACATTTATCCTAAACAATCCACAAGTTAATAGTTGTGGAATAGTCTATTAAAATTCAAATGAATACTCAGGGAGTGACACAAAGGTTCTTACCTGCTTGAAATTTGTAACTGCTTTAATGACAGGAGAAGCTGTGATCAGGAGAATCTCTTCTGATGGAAAATTAACAGCCAGCTTAAAAGAGAGAGAGAGAGAGAGAAGGTGTGAAAAATAGCAGGTTTTGCTGTAAGAATAATATAGGGGGAACCATCACATTTTAATAATGTTATTAATAATGAAAACTGGAAATTCACTTTTCCTCACTTAACATTCTTCTGGTCTTGTTTCTATTACAGGGCATCAGTGAGTGATGTTCAACTCTGTGTGTGTGTGTACGTGCACATGTGTGCACACGTACGCACAAGCACGTGCCTGCCCTGGGGCTTGAACTCAGGTCCTGGGCGCTGGCCCTGAGCTTTTGTGCTCAAGGCTGGTGCTCTACCACTTGAGCCACAGCGCCACTTCCAGTTTCCTGGTGATTCATGGGCGATAAGAGTCTCATGGACTTTCCTTCTAGGGCTGGCTTTGAACATGATTCTCAAACCTCAGCCTCTTGAGTGCTAGGATTATAAGTGGGAACCACAAGTACCTGTCTCAGTAACGCTAAACTCTTATGTTGATAAAAACAAATGAGCATTATGTCTATATTAAACCTTTAACAAAGGCCTTCTGAACAAGGAAAGTCATAGTAAAAGGCATTATTTAAATTATTCTATGCACCACGGGTGATGATGGTAAGCTGCCTTTAGAAGCTCTAGTGAGTTTTGTTTTGGTTTTTTTTTTGCCAGTCCTGGGGCTTGGACTCAGGGCCTGAGCGCTGTCCCTGGCTTCTTTTTGCTCAAGGCTAGCACTCTGCCACTTGAGCCACAGCGCCGCTTCTGGCCATTTTCTGTATATGTGGTGCTGGGGAACTGAACCCAGGGCTTCATGTATATGAGACAAACACTCTTGCCACTAGGCCATATCCCCAGCCCCTAGTGAATTTTTATGTATTCTTTGACACTGAGATAAAAGGATACTTTGGGAAAAGATATCACATCTTTAATTCATTCCCTATCAACTCAGCAGGCATTTTTAAACAGTTCACATACTGGTAAAAACGACTTATTTACATCTTCTGTTATACTGAGTCCAGCATGGGGCAGAAACATGCTGTTGACATTTGATTCCATGCCAGGCCACCGGGTGCAACCTTGGCATTCTACATGTCTCCTTCGAGAACAAACAAAAATGCAGCAGGGCGCTGGTGGCTCCCGCCTGTCGTCCCAGCTTCTCGGGAGGCTGAGATCTGAGGATGGTGGTTCAAAGCCAGCCTGGGCAGGCAAGCTCGTGAGACTCTCATCTCCGATGACCCACCGAAAAGCCAGAAGTGGAGCTGTGGCTCAAGTGGTGGAGCGCCAGCCTTGAGCACAAAAGCAGAGAGGGGCGGCGCCCAGGCCCTGAGTTCAAGCTCCAGGGCGGGCGGCACACACAAACACACAGCCACTACTAGATGAAATAAATCCCTCACACACGGGAAGTTCAAAGCTTGGGACCTGCATACTACATGGATTCTTGGTGCATCAGTGATAACGTGACAAGGACTTGGTGCTCATCTGAGAATTAAGTTCAGCCAAGGAGGCAAGTGATCAAGTGGGCTGGGATTTGGTCCTTTAAAAAAAAAAAAAGGATGTTTAGCATCACAGCTTGAACCCTGCCTGCTTTAGTTTTTCAAGAAAAGGGAGATGGAACCTTCCAGACCCCAACAGGCCAAGGCAAACGCTGACCCAGACAGAGCCCAGCCTAGCCTAAGCCAAAGCCTGAGCCAAGCCAGGGCTGAGGCTCAGGGAAGGGGCGTGGCCAGCACCGGAAGTGCTCCCGGGGGCGGGGTACTGAGACTTCCGGCGCCAAGACCGCCGAGCTTCCGGGGGAGGGGGGCTTGGGAGTGGGCGAGGGAAGCCGTGCAGAGTCGCCCGCCCTCCAGCCCGCCACACCTGCTCCGCACACGTGACGCCCGCGATGCCGCCGCCCACCACCACCAGCTTCCCTGCCACCGCCGTCGCCGTCGTCGCCGCCGCCGCGGGCGGCCGCGTCGCGTCCATGTTGTTGGGTTTTCCCGGCGGGGGTAACGAATGCGGGGCGGAAGCGGCGGCTGCCGCGCGTCACTTCCGGTCCCGCCCCTCTTTTAAAGCGGGCTGGACGGGTGCCTGCAGGGGTCCCACTTAGTCGAATCGCGATTCCGTCCTGGATGGGAAGCCATGCGCTTTCCTGCTGGGGCTGGCTTTGATCTCTGGTCCTCACACCTCAGCCTCCTCGGTAGCTGGGGTGACAGACAGGAGCCACCAGCCCCTGCCATGCTTTATAAAGACAAGATCTGCGCTCTTCAAGAAAAAGAAAAAAAAAAACCAGAAAAAAAAAGATTAAATTGGTTTTATTTGCTTTTCAGGCCAGACCTTTTCTTGGCACATGATGTCAGCCTCCTCCTGCTCTTATGCAGGAAGAAATAGAAGCTTCTGGAAGCCTCTTAGTGGCCACACTGCATCCAAAAAACAGAAAATAAAGGAAGATGCCTTGCTTGTGGAATCAACAATTTTCATAGCTGTCAACGTGGTGCCATACTATTGAATCTTTCTTTGATGAAATTAGATTTTTTTTTCCATGTATAATTTTTTTTTCTTGTCTAAAATTTCCAGTACTAGCTGGAGTTGGTTGTTACCTGAAAACAGTCAGAACGTAATCCAGGTATCCAGTTCCTCGCATCCGTGAGGGCTCAAAGCAAAATCCTCAACTTTACCATTCATATGGTGACTGGAAACAGAGAGACATGACATGACTTCTAAATAAATAACTGGTTGCTGGGCACTGCTGGCTTACACTTGTCATCCTAGCTGCTCAGGAAGCTGAGACCTGAAGATAAAAGTTCGAAGCCAACCTGAACAGGAAATGCTGAGACTTAAAAAAAAATATATATATATATATGCAGTAAAACACCAAAAGCTTAGAAGTGGAGCTGTGGCATAAGTGGTAGAACATCAGGCTTGAGCAAAAAGGCTCAGGGACAGTAACCAGGCCTTGGATTCAAGCACCAGTAACAGCAGTAAAAAGGAAGGAAGGGAGGGAGGGAGGAAAGAAGGAATGAAAGAAGGAAGGAAGGAAAGAAAGAGGGAGGGAGGGAGCAAACAAATTACATAATCTGGCACTGATATCTAAGAGGAAACACAGGAAAAGTATATGGTGTAGTGGAATAGTATCAAGAGACAGTAGGCAGAATAGGTTGATCTTTGTTTTACCATGCAAAAGTGCAGCACTAGGCTGGGAATGTGGCTCAGTGGTAGAGCGCTTGCCTAGCATGCAGGAAGCCCTGGGTTCAATTCCTCAGCACCACAGACACAGAAAAAGCCAGAAGTGGCGCTGTGGCTCAAGTGGTAGAGTGCTAGCCTTGAGCAAAAGAAGCCAGGGACAGTGCTCAGGCCCTGAGTTCAAGCCCCAGGACTGAAAACAAAGATGCAATCGTCGATGCAATGCGAGAACTTTTGCATGCGGCATAGACTCAAGGAGTATGGGGAGGCCTGTGGGCACTGTAGGAACACCTAAGGCAGGGGTAAAGGCAAAGCCACAAAACCCAGCAGGTGAGAAAAGGTGGAGGGCTGCCCAGCAAGCGCGCTCAGATTCTGAATGTGTGCTGAGGAAGAATCAACAGGATGCAGACAGGTTGATAGTATAGACAGATTTTTTCTTTTCTTTTTAATTTGGTCTGAGACTGGGATTGGAACTTGATATTGATACCTTTGCTCATCATCTGGTGCTTTACCACTTGAGCCATGCTTCCATCCCCTTAAGGGTTGGTTCTTTCATATATATATATATACACACACATATATAACTATAACACCATATATTATATAATATATACTATATGTATTATATATTATATATAATTATATCATATCATTATTATATAACTATACAATGTATTATATGTAATGTAATATATGTGATACATTATATATTATTGTATATGATATATATCATAATATAATTTAAAATCTATGCCTAGTAATTTTTTTTATTTGTCAATCCTGCGGCCTGAACTGTCCCTGAGACTTTGAGCCACAGCTCACGTTGGTTTTCTGCTGATTCATTGGAGATCAGAGTCTCACAGACTTTCCTGCCCCAGCTGGCTTTGACCTGCGATTCTCAGATCACCACATACTGAATAGCTGGGATGGCAGGCGTGAGCTGCTAGTGCCCGGATTGTACCTGGTAATTCTAAGCTGGTAAACACACAGTCCCCAGTATTATGCCAAGATAAGAAGCATGACAGCATTGTCCTAGACAATGGAGTAGAGAGAAAGCCATTCTGTTCATTAGTGACCTTGAAAATATCATGTTTCCCCTGTGCAGAGCAATTTTTGTTTTTCTTCCTTGAATCCATTCCATTTGGGCTTTGGGGCCAACAATCATAGAGACTATTTGCTTTGTATGTACTCTTTTCTGACATTGCAGAATGGGAGCGATAAGTATTGTACCCAAAGCGCTCTCTCTCTCTCTCTCTCTCTCTCTCTCTCTCTCTCTCTCTCTCTCTCTCTTCCCCTTCCTTTTTCATTCCTTTCTCTTCTTGTTTTAATTCATTTTAATTTATTTTTTCCCAAGATGGAGAGGAGTAATGGGAAGATGTCTTCTTTGCCCATGTTACATTAGCGATGTCCACGAGAGACCCACAAGGCCATAACGGAGTAGGCTTGTCTGAAATTCAATAAGGCTCCCTAAATCCAATGTATGTGTTGAAATTGTGATCCCAAGATAATCTGTATAAGCTACGAATGGTTATGTATGGTTCTGGAATCATCTTCACTCCAATGAGATTGATTTGGGTTAAGGAATACCTAATATTTAAATAGATGTGTGTGTGTGTGTGTGTGTGCACGTGGGTGTGTGTCACTACTTTATTAAGCGTGCGGCTCTGACATATCTAGTTCAACAATCAGCAGTATTCTCTCTCCTTCTTCAACTTCTCCTTCTTGTCCTCCTGCTTCTCCTTCTCCTCTTCTTTTTCTTTATTTCTTCTTCCTCCTCCTCTTCTTTCTCCTCCTCCTCTCCTTCCTCCTCTTCCTCCTTCCTTTCCTGTCCTCCTTTTTCTTCTTTCTTCTTCTCCTGTCCTCCTCCTTCTCCTCCTCTTCATTTCTTCTTCCTCCTCCCTCCTCTTCCTCCTTCTTTCTTCTCCTCCTCCTCTTCCTCATTCCTATTCTTTCTGTTTCCTCTTCTTCTTCCTCCTCCTCCTCCTCTTCCTCTTCCTCCTTCTCCTCCAGTTCTTTTCTTCTTGGATGTACTGAGGTCTTGGCCTCACAGCTCATGAACCACATCCTAGTCATTTCGCGTTGTTTATTTTTCAGATCGGGCCTTGAGCTTTCCCCCAGCTCAGTCTCCTACTGCAGTCTCCTACCTGTCTTCTACTTCTACCTTCCAAGGAGCTGAGATGACAAGTCTTCTCCATGACACCTTACTTGCTCTTGAGATAGAGTCTTGCTAACTACTGTTTTTGGTTTTGGTTTGTTTTTTTTTTTTGCCCTTGCTGGCCTGCAGCCATGATTGAACCTCCCATCTTGACCTCAGTATAATGGGAATTACAGAAATTCACCAAGCAAACTGCTTAGAAGGGCATAGGTTGTTCCTATGTTTAGTGTTGAAGATCTTGGTCTGTCTCGTCATTACACAATTGTCATCATCAACTCGAAAGGGCAGCCACAGGTGATGGGGGAAAGAGATGGCATGACTATGTTCTGATGCCAACTTTATTTATGGATGGTCAAAGTCAAGTTTTCGGTGATGTCTTCGTGGTGCTGTTTACAAATCCAGCTTTCTGTGTTGCAATCCCAGAAGACATGCATGAACCTGTAAGGAATAGTATGCAGTCTGGAAAAAGAGACCCTTTTGCCAGTTTCTTCCAATGCAAACCCATTGACAACCTTACAGCACACAATATAGGAAGACCCCATACTCACAGGGACCACCTTTGCATCACCACAAAGACTCTTTGTGTTTTTCTGTCCCTACTGGTCTTCTACTTCCATCTCCTTGATTCCTGTGATCTTAAATCACTTCTTGTCCATTTCCTGCCTCCATGATTGGGGTGACTTTCTCTGACATCACTCGGAGAGGAAGAGAGAATGGATGACACTCCCCCCTCCCCTTTAGCTGCTAAGTAAAGGTGCCAGGCTGGCCTTCTCACGCATCTTCCATTGATAGCTGGAGTGGGAGGTGAAGGAGAGGAAGAAGGTGACAAATCTTGCTTCTCCCCTCTAGATTTCTTCTGGCATCATTCCCTAGGGGATTGAAGGGGAACCTCATTCTTTCTCGGCTGGGTGGAAATCTTCATTCTCCACGTGGTCTCTACCGATCTTGTGATGTTGGGCGAGATGAAGAAGGGAAACTTATTCTGGCTGTCAAGTTTGTGTGTATGTGAGACAGAGACAGAGATAGTGACAAAGAGACAGAGAGAGAGTTGTAGGACTTGAACTCAGGGCCTGGGTGCTGTCCCTGAGCTCTTCTGCTCAAGGCTGGCGCTCTACCGCTTTGAGTCACAGCTCCACTTCCAGTTTCTCTGGTGGTTCATTGGAGATCAGAGTCTCACGGACTTTCCTGCCTGGTCTGGCTTTGAACTGTGATCCTCAGATCTCAGCCTTCTGAGTAGCTGGGATTACAGGCGGGAGCCATCATGGAAGGCCTTGGTCCAGCCCCATCATGCTAGAAGTCTAGGCCTTTTCCTCCTGCCCCCAGTGGCAATAGTATGACCATGGTTGTGTTTATTTTCTCCTCATGCTTCTCTGGCATTTGGCTGGAATAAAGAGGTTATTACCCAAAACTTCCCTGTCTGGCTAGGCTACCCTTTTCCTGATCTTTTCATTAGAGAGAACAAAAGTACTTTTTGTTATTATTTGTGCCCATTGGTGTTTCTACTTCGCTGGCTTCTCAAACATAAAGTCTCAGAGAGATGAGACAAAAACGAAGAAAACCAGGAAATTAGCTACCAGGCTAATGGTACTTCCAGAATCCCAGCTGGTTTGCCTTCCTCTGTTTTTCAAAATATCTATTTTTCTGTGTATGGATAACATTGCACTAATGGAACATGGAAATGCATATCTACATATCTTATAGCAAGTTGAATTCTATAGAATGTCTTTGTACTATTAAATATAATTCCTATTTTCCTCGGTCACTTAAACTATGAAGAAAACTTAGCTTACAGGCCACAGAAAAATATACAGTGAATAAATTTGACCACACCACCAACTGGCTACTTCTGATACCAGCATTATTCTATATCAGGGGCCAGCAAACTTTCTTTGTAAAAGAGATAAAGTAGTAAATACTTTAAGCCTTATAAACAGAATGCTGCAATTATAACTATTCAACTCAGCATTGTATTTATGAAAGTAGCCACAACTGGTGGCTCACACCTGTCATCCTAGCTACACAGGAGGCTGAGATCTGAGGATCATGGTTCAAAGCCAGCCCAGGTAGAAACGTCGGTGAGATTCTTATCTTCAACTAATCACCAAAACGCTGGAAGTAGAGATGTGGTTCATGAAGTTGAGTGTTAAACCTTGGGAGGAAAAGCTCAGGGAGAGCACTTAGGCCCGGAGTTCAAGCCCCAGTACTGGAAAAAAAAAGTAAAGGTTAATAAAGGTTGTGGAACATTTTAATGACATAAACAAGTGATAGGTAAGATTTAACTCACTAGGGAGTCATTGTTTATCAGCCTCTGTTTATTGTCACCCATCAACCCAATGGTTAAGTCGTTATTCATCCAATGTTTGGCCCTTATTTACTCCCCATCCAGTGATTGGCCCTCCTTTATGCCATTCATCCAATAGTCGGTCCTTGTTTACTCTCCATCCAGTGATTGGCCCTCGTTTATGCCATTCATCCAATGGTTGGTCCTTGTTTATTCCCTACCCAGTGATTGGTCCTTGTTTATGCCATTCATCCAATGTCTGGCCCTTATTTACTCTATTCATCCAGTAATTGGCCCTGGTTTATGTGATCCATTCCACAGAGAGGAGGGGATGGGACATTATTTAGAGTTGGGAATCTCTGTTAAAATCACCAGCAGAAGGCAGTTGAGTGTTTGACATTACATGTGGTTGGATAGGACTGAAAGCTAACAACCATGGGACACATTGAACATTGGGAACAGACCAAGAGCCAACAGTGACTTCCTGAAAGACTCTTGTTTCATGGTCACTGGGGGCTTTGAAGACTTTGGGCAAATATTTACTCAAAGGAGAAGTGTTGTTTCTAATTTCCCAAAAGAGGGAACTGATGGAAATAAATCAACTCAGTGCCCAATTGTCAGGGTGGGTTTTAAATGCCATTTCCCCCAGCTGATAAAATAAAATACATTTGTTGTGCAGTTAAAAATTTTTTTCTGTATAGGTGGCAAGTCAGAATCTCAGTCGGGAGAAAATCATTTTGTGTAGAAACTTCTCAAGATGCTAAAGAAAAAGTCTACCAGCAGGGAGTTCTTTAAGGCCTTGGAAAGCTTTCTTAGATGTTTCCCCCCCCCTGTGAAACTGAGAAAAGCCTCAAGGTGTCTCACAAATATGTTCAGATATGTGTAGATCTCTTTCTGGAAAGTTCCATGCCCCTTATCTCCACAACTGACAAGCTCTTACCTGGAGCCTCAACAATGGCTGGTAGCTCACACTTGTAAACCTAGCTACCCAGGAGTCTGAGATCTGAGGATCATGTTTTGAAGCTCAGCCAGTCAGCCAGAGCAGGAAAGTCTGTAAAACTTGTATTAAACTCTAATTAAACATTTTTAAAAAGCCAGAAGTGGAGATGTGACTCAAGTAGTAGAGAGCTAGCCTTGAGAGGAAAAAATAAAAAAGCAGCTCAGGAACAATGCCCAGCCCCTGAGTTCAAGCCCAAGGACAAGTCCTAATAATAAAACCAAACAAAAACAATGGCTTTTTTTTTTTTTCGGAAACTGGGAGATTTCTAGAAAGTTTCATCGTTCCATAAAATACCTTTCTGTGGGTCATATCCAGCTTTGTCTGTCTGTCCCTTTGGTGCTTAGGTATTTGTGCATTTGAATCTGTTTGGGAACTACCAATACCTTTATTCTTTGCTTGTTTCATCAGTGTCAAGTGATTGTATTCTGCTTGTTTTTACATAGTTGATCAAGTCATTGTTCTGCTTCTCATCTGGGCTTCTCCTTTCCGATAAAGGACACTGTACATGGATGGCTAGTTCCAGTATTGTGTACATGTGTGTCTTCAGATCATTGATCTGATTTCTTCTCCCCCAGGTGAACAAACAAACAAACAAACAAACAAAAACTCCTCAAGGGCCCGAGGGCTTTTTCACTTTCTGTTCTTCCATGCTTGGCCGGCTCTGTTTCTAGATACTTCCACAGCTCATCCTGCTTGTTCTTTGAATTTCAGTTCCAGCATTCTCTCTTCAGAAACCTCTTCAGTCCCACACACTACACTGGGGCACAAGCCAATGGCCAGCCTCCTTCCTGGCTTCTGTGTGGCTTGTTCTTCCAGAAGCTTCTGACAAAGGGTAAACAAAGGCAGCCGTGGTCCTCACTGGACACAATGTGGAAAAGAACTCGACAACTTGTGGGTGGAGACGGGAGGGGAAAACTGGGAGAGAGCGAGGGAAAGGGGGACCCCGTCCCAAAAGAAATGCACTCATGACCTGATTTATGGAACTGTCACCCCTCTGTCCATCACTTTTATCACAACAATAAAGGATAGTTCAAAAAATTCTAACAAAGGAAAAAAGAACAGATCATTCAATTACTATTATGATTTATTATTATTCTTATCACCTTTTGGTAGTTGGATAAAGGGGTTTTAATTCAACATGTCAGATTATGAATATAACGCATCTTGACCAATGTCACCCCTTCAAACCCACCGTCCCCTCAACTTTTCTAGTCCAATGCTCCCCTATGTCCATTGAATATCATGGCTGTATTTGTCCTCCGCTCTTCTTCTCTCTCCATTTACTTCTCCCTTCCTTTTGGCCTCTCTCTCCTACAAAACACTTTCCATTTCTCTCGTATTTGTCTTGTTAAACTGTACATTAGCTGTTCAAAGAATTTACACCATGGCCAGGCTCTGGTAGCTCACGCCTGTCATCCTAGCACCTTAACAGGCTGAGATCTGAGGCTCAAGGTTCAAACCCAGCCCAGGAAGAAAAGTCCTTAAGATTCTTATTCTGAGTTAACTAGCAAAAAAAAAAAAAAAAAAAAAAAAAAAAAAAAAAGCTGGAAATCAAGCTGCAGCTCTAGTGGTAGAGTACTAGCTAGCCTTGAGTGACAAAGCTCAGGGACAGTGCCCAGGTACTGAGTTCAAGTCCCTACTGGCATGCATGCATGCACACTTGCGCACACACGTGCACACACACACACACACACACACACACAACTTGAGCCTAATATGGGAGCCTAGAATCACAAGTAGTCAGTCGTGGGTGTGGGATCATGCATGGCTTTTAATCTCCCTCACCTCATGACACATCTTCCCTTTAAGATAACAATCTCAAGTATCATTTTCATTCCACTCTAAATTCCTGCTGGCTACAATGACTTCATTGCGGGAACATTCTTTGACTGGCCCAAGCCAGGTAGCGAATTACAGGTGGAATCATCTGTGAACGTTGCTTTTCTCACACCAATTTCTTGCTCACAAAAATCAGTAGTATCTTAGGAAAATAAAATAAAATATATAATAAAATACATGTACTATATAATAATATATAAAACCACATAATACATATATAATATATAACTATATATATATATATATATATTTTTTTTTTTTTTTCCCTGAGACTAGGACTTGAACTCAGCATCCCACGCTTTCTTTCCCTTGTCTGGCTCTCTACCACTTGAGCCACACCTTCAATCCCAGAAAAAGAATATTTCTATCCTTATCACTTCAATGTTTCGTTTGTGTTATTGGAGTGTGACTTTTTCCCTTAGCTGAGCCACCCTGAAGACTAAACTCTTCTTGTTCAATGCCCACATGTCTTAGTTTTATTATTTTTTTTCACTGAGTGATGCCTTGATGTAGCAAAAGACAGTCAAGGCTTCTTAATCACCAAAGAAAAAGATAGTAAGAAAAGAAATATGCCAGAGTCAGCAAAGTGAAATTACAATTGGAGCAAAGGCCATGGAAGAGTTAATGTTTTTAAACAAAACAAAGCAGTAAGGGAGGAGCCTAAAGCTCCAAGTGGCTAATCTTGAAGCCTATTTCCAAGATTATAACCTGCTTTTATGCAGTGCTCAGAGCCAAAAAAAAAAAAAAAAAAAAAAACCACAAAACTTTAGCCAAGGATTAAAATTTACGTGCACAAAGACCCTTTTATTTACCACCCTGCTTCTTTAAAGAACAACAAACTCCAACCTAAGATCTCTAGGGCTTTAGAACTCCTGGAAACTCAATCAGTAAAGTTTCTCTCTCTCTCTCTCTCTCTCTCTCTCTCTCTCTCTCTCTCTCGCTCTCACTCAGCCTCGCTCTCTCTCTCTCTCTCTCTTTCTGTCTGTCTCTGTCTCTGTCTCTCTCTTTTAAAAAAGATTTGATCTTCCAGAATAGACGCAAGACTGACCGGAGATGGTGAACTTGAAGGTAAAAGTCATTCATTTAATTTGGGTCTTGATGGGTTGCAAATCCAGTTTGGTTTAGCCTGGGGGTGAGGGGTGGGGAAATGCAAGAGAGAAGATTTAATGCGTAAATTATGAATTTAAGATTCCTGGGGTTTTCTGATTGCCTTGTCTATTCTTTCTTGATATTCGTGGGAAATCTATCAGATGTAGGATATGTTTGTCCCATTGCATTTAATTATTTGTTTACATGTATTACACAAAGAACTATATCTATCTAATGTGACCTTTTGCACATGCCATGTGGTGTGGAGTATTAGAGATGACTTTAAGTAATTCTGGTTGATATGGTTTCTTCTTATTTTGTCATTGGTTTCAAAGCCCCGCCACCCCCACCCCAACTTCATGTATCGTTTTATTCCAGGTCAACCTTTCAAACCCCAGTCAAGATCCATGTCCTATAAAGCCTTCTTTCCCTCCCTTAAAATTCTAGAGAATTCACCTGTTTGATAGATGCAGTATGCATTTCAGTGATGTTTGCCCTCAAAAATGTAAAACTGGGAACATGAGCGTCTTTGAACTACAAAATGCCTGCAAAGGGGGGAAAAGCCAATTTGGTGCACCTCTTGTTTGTTTATTCATTTTTTGTTTTTGCCAGTTCTGGGGCTTGGACTCAGGGCCTGAGTACTGTTCCTGAGCTTCTTTTTGTTCAAGGCTAGGACTCTACCACTTGAGCCACAGTGCCACTTCCGGCTTTTTCTGCTTATGTAGTGCTGAGGAGTCGAACCCAGGGCTTCATGCATGCTAGGCAAGCACTCTACCGCTAAGCCATATTCCCAGCTCTGGTACACTTCTTTAGAGAACATATATAAACATACACTTACCTGTGATTAGAAGATGACCAGGGATGGGGCTTCGTGGCAGAGCATGAGCCTTGCATGTGTGAGGCCCTAGCATTTATCTTAACACCACACAACAGCAGCAGCAACAGCAAACAAGCATAGGTTCCCCTATTTTATGCACAAACGCCGGTCTAGACACACTTGTGCTGTGTGCACTGAAGGATGCTCAGTGGACTCACTGTGGGTCAGGGAGTCTGAATCGCGAGCATGGTCCGTCTCTCCTTCAAGAACAGCCGCGCGTTGTATACTTCAGGTCACAACCACTCCATTTCTGCCCCCACTCCACTGGTGAGGGGAAAGCAACTTCAATTTCTATGAATGTATTAATATGTATTAATCTAATTACTAATATGACTATAAAGGTAACCAATAACCTTTATATGTTATTAATATACTTCATTAATATTTACTAGTAGAATTTATCAATATAATCACCGATACAATATTATCAATATAACTAATAACCATTATATATTATTAATAGAATTTCTTAATACAATCACCAATATAACTATTAATATGACTAATCACCTTTATATGTCATAAGTATAATTTATTAGTATTTATTGATGCAATCTATTAATATAACTACTGATATGACTATTACTATAACAGCTTTTATATAGTAATAATTATTAATATTTATTAATACAATTTAAGTATATTTATACTATAATCACCAACACAACTATTAATATAACTAATTATTATAGATAGCAATAGAATTATGTTATTAGTATAATTTATTGATATTTATTAATACAGTTTATTATTTATTAACAGTTAGCAACATAATTAATATACTTTCTGTATTATTAAAATAATTTATTAATGTTTATTAATGGAATTTATCAATACCTACTAATATAATATAGGAGAATGAGGTCATTGGGTTATTTCAAATTCCATCTCCTTAGTAACTAGTGAGAGGTAGCATCTTTGTTTTCCCCCCTTACACTTCCTGGATTTCATTTCAATAAATATGATTTTATATGATCAGATGCACAGACTATACGATCTGATGCACATAGGTAGGCATCTTTTAGTTTGAAAAAAAAAAGAATCAATCGTTTTCTCATCTGAATGTATTTCCCCCCTTACAGTTTATACAGTTTATCCTTTTTTAAAATTTTCACTTTGTGGTGGTCTCTGTTGACTTCTAAGTCCTTCCTGATGGTGATGGTGATGTTGCTAGCATGAGAGCATAGTAGAAACCATCAAATGCTGCTTTGAAAAGGGGCCGAGGGGAGGGAAAGAGGGAGGGAGGGACAGGGAGGGGAGCATGGGGAAGGGCTTGTATAACATTCAGAGTCAATTGCAGGCTTGTATGCAAATGCCACAATGCTTTCAAAAAATAAAATAAAATCTGGCTGATGTCTGACAGACTTCAGAGGTCTGGACAGATGAAAGAGAAACAGCTCTTAAAAAAAATTCCATCTAGATTGTCTAGAAGTTTCCTCCTCCACTGAACACTTTTGTATTTCATACAATTATTATCTTTGGATAAGGAGCAATTCATCCTCAAACAAAGGAAACTGGTTTTCTAAGAGACTTCGGCCCGAGGTACCTACATACATGATTCTTAGAGAACACTTGGTTTCTTCTTCTACCAAGAGGGTAGCTATCGCGATCTTAAGGGTTCAAGACCATCTTGGAAATTACCTGTGAGAGCACAGTGCCTTCTAGAACACAGGTGACCATTCCAGAAAGGCAGAGTTTCACAGAATTCTTTCCCAGGGCCACGTCATTCTTGGATGATGGCGGAGGGGTGGTGGAGGAAAGAAAGTTCCAGAGTGGTTTCAGGGGTGGGAAGGTGGGGTGAGCCTTTCTTTTGGAATGGGAAAAGAAACTCATACATAAATAAAACAAACAAACATGGATCAAATACATCAAGTATGTTGGAGAGGTCAAAGACCTGATTGATGGTAACCAGCAGTTACATTTCTGGCATATAGGTTTTGCAAGCGCTTTTAAAATTTGGCTTGGTTTTGTTTTTTTAATGGGTGGTGAAAAACATTGAGAAATAGATCCCCTTCAAACTAGAAGCACCCTAAATTTTCCTGAGAAAATTCTGTGCACCCTAAATGTTTACCTACGGTGGTTTGGCAAACAGGTTCTAGGCCAGCTTTGAACCTGGGTGAGGGAGGGGATAAGAACAGGTTTTAGACAAATGCCCATTGTTAGACCAGGTGAAGAGACAAAAGAAGGGCTGTCTTGGGGATAGTTGTGTTCTTTGTCCCTTCACCAAGAACCTGATACCTTCATTAAAGAATTCAAAGGTAGGAAAGTAGCCAGGTGGGTGTCAGCAGCTCACGCCTATAATCACAGCTCCTGAGGAGGCTGATATCTGAGGCTCCTGGTTCAAAGCCACCCCAGACAGGAAAGTTAATGAGACTCTGATCTCCAATGAATCACCACTTTAAAAAAAAATGGAAGTGATGCTGTGGCTCAAGTGGTATAGCACTGACCTTGAGCACAAAAGCTCAGGAACAGTGCCCAGGCCCTGAGTTCAAACCCCAGAACTAGCAACACACACACACACACACACACACACACACACACACAGAGGCAGAAAAGTGTGTAAGGTAAACAGAGTTAAGTTGATTTAAATGTAAAGGGAGAGAGTCACGAAAGAAGGCAAAGAAACTCTCCATTGCAAGAGGGCTCCTGAATTCTCATGGAGGACTCCCTTAGCGCCGCCCCTGGGCTCTGCACTGATTGGTTGATGGCTTATGCACGCGATGTCCTGGCTCTTTTCATTGGTTGTTCAAGCATCCAGCTGCACTATGGGAAGAAGAAGAAGCATTTGCGCAGGAGCCAAGGCACTATGGGAATAAAAGGTGCCATGCTATTGACCACGTGTGATGTCCACCTCTTTTCATCCCTATCTACCTAACAACCCTTTTCTCGTTCGTCCTCAACCCAAGTTTGAGGACCACAGTGTCTGATTTCATGCTGAAATGCCAAGGCCAGCTA
Organism: Perognathus longimembris pacificus; assembly: GCF_023159225.1. Taxonomy (NCBI): domain Eukaryota; kingdom Metazoa; phylum Chordata; class Mammalia; order Rodentia; family Heteromyidae; genus Perognathus; species Perognathus longimembris. Next base: position 2,920,676 of record NC_063187.1, read on the forward strand.
GACACCGGTGGCTCACCGCCTGTCATCCCAGCTACTCAGGAGGCTGAGATCTGAGGATCAGGGGTTCCAAGCCAGCTTGGGGCAGGAGATAAGTCCAGGAGACTTATCTCCCATGAACCACCAAAAAGGAAAGGGGGGAAAAAAGCTGGAAGTGGAGTTGTGGCTCAAGTGGTAGAGCACCAATCTTAAGCAAAATAAAAGAGCTCAAGAATAGTGCCCAGGTCCTGAGTTCAAGCTCCAGACTGACCTCAAAAGAAAAAGATAAGAAAGAAGGAAATTCTACAAGCCTATCTGGAGATAAATTTACACCACCAAACTTGTCACAGGAGACAGATCATAACGATCTGGCAACTGTCCCCCCCTTCCAAAGAACCCCAAAAAATGGTCTTAAGAGAGGAACTGCCAGTCCCTCTTGGCTAGAGCCCATACACACCATGGTGGCTTTTCTGCTTGGAAAAAGGTTCCCCTGAAAGTTGAATTAAGGGAGAAAATAAGAGTGGCTTGGTTTCCGCCATGGAGGAGGAATGAGGCTGGAGAAGAAAGAAACAGCTTGGAATTTTGCATCAGCCACTGTGAGGTGGAGGGAACTGAAATGAATGCAATTATGTCCCAAGGACATTCCTGTACCACTAAGACTGTGGGGAGATTAAAAACCAAGCATGGGGCTCTTGTTCTGACTTTGAGATGTTGCTTGAGCCAGGCACTAGTGGCTTTTGCCTATCTTCCTAGGTACTTAGGAGGCTCAGATCTGAGGATCTCAGTTCAAAGCCAACCTGGGCAGAGAAATCCAGGAGACCCTTATGTCCAAGAAACCAGCAAAGCTAAAGAAAGAAAAGAAAAGCAAGGCTGGGAAGGTGGCTTTGTGGTGGAGTGCTTGCCTGGCATGCATGAGGCCCTGGGTTCGATTCCTTGGTACTACAGAATCAAAAAATAAATAGAGTTAATAATAAAAGGAAAAAGTGAGAAGGGGAGCTGTGGTTCAAGTGGCAGAGCTCTAGGTTTGAGCACAAACACTCAGGGATAGTGCCAAGCCATGAGTTCAAACCCCAGGATTGGCACGCGTGTGCATGCACACACACACACACACACACACACACACACACACACACACAGTCACTTGAAATCCTCAGAGACCAAGTGATTTCACTTGCCCTCAGGACTGGTCGTACAAAATGAATTAGATGAAAGAGAGAGAGAGAGAGAGGTAGCTTTTTTCGATGATTTCCTTCTAAATTGCATTTGTTCTGGGTGACTGGACTTGCAAATCATTTCTATTGTAAATATTCCTTGAGGCACAAAGATGTAGCACTTCAGCAGGGAAGTGTTTCTAAAAATAAAAAATAGAAGTAGCCAGGTGCTGGCGGCTCACACCTGTCATCCAGCTACCTCAGGAGGCTAAGAGCTGGAGATTCAGGTTCAAAGCCAGCCCAGGCAGGAAAGTCCAAAAAGCTGGAAGTGGTGCTATGGCTCAAGTGGTAGAGTGCTAGCCTTGAGCAAAAAAAGATCAGGATAGTGCCCAGGCTGTGAGTTCAAGCCCCAGAATCTGCACACAAAGAAATGAAACAAAACAACATATATTGTAATATGTTATATACATAGTGTGTACATATATATATACATATACATGTATATATATATATATATATATAATGCCATTTTTGGTGCTTGAACTCAGGGTTTCTGTGTTCTTGCTTTGAGTTGTTGTTTTTTATTTGGATTTTTTGCTCAGGGTTGGTGCTCTATCCCTTGAGCCACATCTCCAATTTTGGCTTTTCACCAATTAATGGGAGATAAGCGTCACACAGACTTTCGGATCCTCAGATCTCAGCTTCCGAGTAGCTGGGAGTTCATTCCATCACTCAGCTCTCTCCTGTATCTCTTCATTCCCTCAGTGTGTGTAAGTCTTTCACCCTTTAACTTACAGCCATCTTTGTGACGTATGGGAAATGTATTTACTTTCTGAAACCCGTAAGTTCTATGAGATGGAGGTTGGTAAGGACAAGAAAATCATTGGAGTCAACTATGGGGCCACGTTCCCTTCCCCCTTCCCCTTCATCTCACCCCTACCAGACACCGCAAGTTCTAGATTCCTGGTATTCATTTTATGGACTGTGAGTTAGCTGTTTGAAGCACTTACACCACTGGAATTCTCCCCTGCCTATTCCATGCTTCAGTTAAATGTCTGTGCATATATATGTGTATACACCTATATACATGTATATGTGTACAATGTGTTAGCATTTCCCTAGCCTCAGGTCCTTAGCTCGTCCCACTAGCCCCCAGATCACCCATACCTAATGAGCCACCCCTACTCACTACCTACCTACTTCCCCTTTACCCCCAGAGAGAGAAGCTGCCACCTGGATAAGGTGCAGACTCCATGTAGCTCCCTCTCCTGTGGGAACTATGGCCCCAGTAATAAACCTCCTTATGAACCTTCTTCTCCTTTCTGTGATTATCTCCGCATGGTCCTCTGGATGGCCGAGACCTGTCCTTTCAATATATATGTGCATAAATATATACACACATACACCTATGTGTATATATACACTATTATACATCTATACCCAAACATATATACATATACCTTGTATATTCTTTTATTTATTTGTTTATGATTTAGCTCTAACTTCCACACAGGAGAGCAAAACACGTAAAGTCTCTCTGGGCCTGACTGAACTTCATTTCACTGTTATTTTTTTTTTTTCCCTCTCAGGCCCATCCATTTCTCAGCAAATATCATTCCAATATCCAAATATCAAGTACCATATTCTCTGTAAGATCATTCTTCCTGACAGAGGAGGAAGCTTCCATTGTTCCTATGTCCACTGCTTTTTCTTGATCCCTCTGTGTTTTTAAATCTAAGTCCATTTTAAGAGATTGGATATTTCTTTTTCCTCTATAATACCCATACAAGAAGTCCACGTGGAAACGCTTCATGTATTCGTTGATCATTTCTTATCTAGGTGGTACCTTTTTTAGCTGCTTGAAGTCTATCTTTTTTTTTGGAATGTTATCTCCTTACAATCTTCTTATCTCCTTACAATCCAGGTTTCTTTCTTTCTTTTTCTTTTTTTTTCTTTGGTTGAGGCTGCAACTTGAACTCAGTAGCTGATGCTTTTGCTCATTGGCTGGCACTCAACCAACTGAGCCATGCCTCTGACCCTCAAATTTCCTGTTTCTATATTGTCTGTCACTTCCTGTTAAGGATTTAGACTTCATTTCTGTACCAGATCATAACCTTTTGTCTCAGAGAACACAGGGAAGTGGATGGATTTTCAGAACCTGTCTCTTGTGTGGTTCTGTCAAAAAAATGGTGTAATTCTAGATGCCATTGCAGAGTGCCCCTGTCTTTTACCATTATTTGTGGGTGGAGGAAAAGTATCCATGGACCATTATTTAGGATACAGGGAGATGATGATCATTATTCTACTTTTCTTTTTGCTTATCGTTGAGTATTTCCTCCCATTGTTTCGTACTCATGATGTGATTTGCTCTTAGCTTTTCCTTCTCTCTTCTTTTTCATTTCTTTAAATCCTTTCAGGTTAGTAACAAAGATACCCACTGTAATTCCATATCACCCATTGTTGTGTCTTGTTAGCAAGGCTAATAACTGAACTAGGTCAGCTGAAGATTGCCCTTCTTCACTTTAAAAAGGGGGTGGTATAACCATCGCCATGAACAGCGTCGGGAGGCTTGCACGGACATGAAGTGCAAGTACGACCAGTGTTTCAACCGCTGGTTTGCCGAGAAGTTCCTCAAGGGAGACGTTCTGGGGACCCGTGCACCAATCTCTTCAAGCGTTACCAGCAGTGTGTTCAGAAAGCATAAAGGAGAAAGAGATTCCTATTGAAGGATTGGAGTTCATGGGCCTTGGCAAAGAAAAGCCTGAAAATTCTTCTTGACCTTGCTTGTCACCTTGGAAATGGATTCCTCATATCAGGAAACTAAGAAGACTTTGGATTTTGTCAGCTTAAGGCTATGAAGTCAGCAGTGCAATTTAATGAGTTTGGGAGGAAGTTGTTTCTTCCTCTCATTTGTAAAAGATACTGCTTTGAGATGACTTCTCACGTGCTTTGGCATGCAGGAACTCAGTGTGCTAAATTGAACTGTCTTTGGGGATTATGATTGCAATATACGGGTCTGGAATCAACTTCAAATATACCTTCTACATGAATCATGATAAGCTAATCAAGATGATCAGGGCTTCTTGAACTTTTGATTTCTGCTGCCAAAGGACAGTACATACACAGTATGGGGGTCATTGTTCATGACAGAAGTCAGGACCTTTTTGTTTCCTCAGGGAGCTAATGCTCTATAAAGGGATCCAACAAAAGTTTCAATCAATTGTTGGGAGCATGGATTTACTTATATATAACATTTAATGTTGCTAATGGCTTGGGTTAACAAAGAGGAAGACACAGCAAGAGGTGTCTGATTTAAGATGTGAATGCTTCAAGACCATTGAAATGAATACTGTCTCAGTTCACAGCAAATAACTGAATTATATTTGGAATGGCTACAGACGAACCTAAATTAAAAAGTGTTCGCTTTTAAAAAAATAAATAATAAAAAGTGGATGGTGAGGACCCTACCCTCACTCAAGCTCTTGGCATTAGATCATTAAGTCACACTGAAATTTGCTCACTCATTTGCTTGCCCATTATTGGTAAAGATCTTCATTTCACCGGTGTGCATTGGGGCCTGTTGCATGCAAATAGACTGCATTGTGGGGATTGTAGGAATGATTGAGAGGGCCGCTGATGTCTTGCGTTAAGAATGACAGCCGACCATTCCCAGCAGAATGCTTGGAACTGGAAGTTAAGTGAAAATAAGTTACACAATGAGACATTCCTCATGGTCTCTGATATCATGCGATTTTTTTAAAAGTCAATGAATCGATTACAATGAGCACTAGTGATTCCTAAAGGAACTGTGGTCTCACAAGGTATTTTTACTCACAAGCAAAATGTATCTTTAAAGGCTATATGGGATATGTATATCATGTATATGTCACATTTATGTTCTCTATATTATAGAAAAATAGAGAGAACATATATATCATACAAATATGTGCTATATTGATAATAGAAAAATATCAAAATACATATCAAAATATAGAGTATAAATATATATAAAATATATGTAGAAAAAATATATCAGGCTGGGAAGGTGCCTCAGTGGTAGAGTGCTTGCCTAGCATGCATGAAGCCTGGGTTTGATTCCTCAGTACCACATACACAGAAAAAGCCTGAAGTGGTGCTGTGGCTCAAGTGGTAGAGTGCTAGCCCTGAGCAAAAGCAGCTCAGGGACAGTGCCCAGGCTCAAGCCCAAAGACTGGCAAAAAAAGAAAAAAGAAAAACACATATCATATAAATATATTCTATATCACATAGTTATGATATAGGTGTGTCTATAGCATATAAATATATCATATAATATTCCTATACCATATAGGAATACAATGTATGATATTGAAATATATGTAGCTACTTAAAATGGAAATTTTCTTATACATACATAAATATATGTAGATACTTCAATTTAGTATGATATATAAATATATATCATCTACATATATCTATATCATGTTGAAATATTCTACACCATATAGAAAAATATCTAGTTTTATGATGTATGGAATAATATATTTTTCTCTCTATATAGGAGATATACACATATATGTTCTGTATGATATATGAAGAAGGAGGCACAATGTGGCATAATGTCGTCTTGTAACCTTGCAAGTCAGTTTACAACTTATTTTGTTGATTGTGGGGCTAGAACTCGAGGCCTGGGTGCTGCCCCGAGCTCTTTCACTCAAGGCTAGCACTCTATCACTTGCGCCACAGCTCTACTTCCAGTTTTCTGGTGGTTCAGTGAAGATAAGAGTTTCACAGACTTTCCTACCTGGGCTGGCTTTGAACTGTGATCCTCAGATCTCTGCCTCCTGAGTAGCTGGGATGACAGGCGTGAGCCAGCAAATGGTGCCAGCTTGTCTTGACATTCTTTACTGAACTATAAATATCAACCTGATGAAATAATGCTGACTTGTTTACAGTGAATTACTTTCCTAAGAAATTGCATGACTGAACTTGACAGTAAAAATCGGTGATTATTATTAACAAGGGTTATCTGGTATCTGATCTTCTTTCCCTTTCCTAAGTGTCTTTCATTTGGAAGCATAGACAGCAGTTGTAATTGTAGTCTAGTCTCAGCTGCCGTTGGTTGTATGAAAATCTCCTTGTTTGATTCCTGTTAATTATCTGCTACCCTCTGCAGCGAGCTGGCATGCTGTGTACTCATTAACATTGTGCTCACAAATTGCTGGACACCGGTGGTACACGCCTGTCATGCCAACTACGCAGGAGACTGAGATCTGAGGATCACAGTTCAAAGCCAGCCCCAGCAGGAAAGTCCATGAGACTGTTATCTCTAATGAACCACCAGAAAACCAGAAGTGGAGCTGTGGCTCAAGTGACAGAACACCTGCCTTCAGTCAAAGAGCTCAGGAACAGCGCCCAGGCCCTGAGTTCAAGCCCAGGGACCAGTACAAAAAACAAATAAACAATTTTTGTTCACATGAAAGCTACACTGGGGAGTGGAAATAATATATATGACTAAGTGGGGAAAAGCTTATAAGGTATTTCTAAACCTTATATATAAACTTCTAAAACTAAGAAACACATACAATACTTAACCTTTCATTTACTCTATTCATTATTTAATATTAACTACTTGTTATAGCATATGAAATATTTGTCCCCGGGAGATGTGACATCCAATACGCTTTGTGCAGGTGGCGGTGGGAAACTTGAAATAAATTTGGGAGAGTTGTAAATTAACTGCACTTTATTCTGTGGGAAGTCTTGGGCGCCAAACGAGTTTACAAGAAGGATGGACCATAGAACGTTCCCAAACCGAACTTTGTACTCTCATTTATTTATTTCAGTACACAGCCCTGACATAAAGTTCATTACCCATCTATTTTTCCAAGGCTGTGCAGTCATTTACAAGAATAGCAACGCCAATCACCACGACAAAATCCACAGGGCACATTTCATTGAGGGGAAATTTAATCAAGGGAACACCAAGTCACTGGGGCAGAATTCAGAATGATGCTTCTTTTTTCTTTTTCTGTTTTTCATTTTATGTCAGTCCTGGGTCTTGAACCAGGGCCAGGGCACTGCCCTTGTGCTTCTTTTGCTCAAGGCTGGTGCTCTATTACTTGAGCCACAGCTCCACTTTTTGACTTTTTTCTTTTTCTTTTTCTTTTTTTTTTCTTTTTTTTTTTGGTGGCTCATTGGAAATAAGAGTCTCAGGGATTTTCCTGCCTGGGCTGGCTTTGAACCATGATCCTCCTATCTCAGCCCCCTGAGTAGCTGGGATTACAGGCGTCAACTATAGTGCCCAGCCCACACTGCATTGAACAGGAGCCCTGGGGGAGGCCTTGTTCAATGATCCACAGGGAGATTTGCACCCTGGACCTGGGCCCTGCTACAGGGGCAGATGGAGCAGGGGCTCCTCGCCCCCCGACCCCGGCCCCGCTCCTCTTGCCATAAGTGTTGGAGCCCACGTTGGTGGGAGGAGGTACAGCTCCCAGGTTGTGGCTGGAGCGCACCAGGAAGTTGGCCAGGCGGTGGGTGCACAGGTAGCCGTGTTGCAGGCCCGCTTGTCCACCTGCTTGTCCATCCGCTGGCCGGCTCCCCTGCGAAGGGGAAAGAGGAGAGGGCTGAGACCCCGGGTTGACACTCTACCCACATCATCACCCAATCCTGCACCTCACAGGTGATGTGTTCCATGCCATACTTGCACAATGCCATGCCATAATATATCACACGCATAAATACACCACTCACAGGTGTGCACGCATGTATATGTGCACGCATGCTAGATATACACATATGCAATACACGTATACACACATACACATGTACATATGCACACATACACATGTACATATGCGTATATGTATGCCAATGTGCATGCAAATGTGTATATATCTCATATACACACTTATATCTATGTGTATCTAGACATATGTGTGTCTATGCGAGTGCTAGGCCTGGCTCTTGTCTTTTTCACTCTAAACTGGCTCTCTGCCATTCAAGCTGCAGCTCCATGCAAGTCTTTGTTTTTGTTGTGTAACTGAAGAGAAGAGGGTCTCCGATTTGCCTGCCCAGGCTGGCTTCTATCACCATGCTCCCATCTCCGATAATCTAGCTGTATTATCTTTATTGTCCAGAGTGAGTTGGTTGTGATGAGGGAGTTTAAAATCTGACACCTCTTCAATACAGTCTTTGTAGCTTTCTATAGTTTTATGGTGCATCACGTAATCTAACTTGAATCTCCCCTTAAAAAGACCAAGGCTGGGAAAGTGGCTTAGTAGTAGAGCGCTTGCCTAGCATGCATGAAGTCCTGGGTTCAATTCCTCAGCACCACATACACAGAAAAAGCCAGAAGTGGTGCTGTGGCTCAAGTGGTAGAGTACCAGCTTTGAGCAAAAAGGAAGCAAGGACAGTGCTCAGGCCCTGAGTTCAAGCCCCAGGACTGGCAAAAAATAAAAATAAAAATAAAAATAAAAGACAAACATACTGATTTCAGGAAACACTAAAAAAAAAAAAAAAAGCATATCTGCCTATGAGAGAATTCATGTCAGTTTCAAAGTTATTTTTTTAATCTATGATAAAAGAAGCTACAACTTAAAATCACAGCCTGTTCTGAGAAGAATATTTAGTAGTTGTTTTTAAGCCTTGAAATGACAAACGAAAATCTTGTGTTGATTCTGCAGTGTTACATGTTGTGATTGTGTGTGTGTGTGTGTGTGTGTGTGTGTGCGTGTGTGTCTGTGTGTATGAATCCTGGGGCTTGAACTCAGAGCTTGGGCACTGTCCAGAACTCTTTCACTCAAGGCTGGCGCTCTACCACTTGAGCCGCAGCTCCACTTGGGGTTTTCTGGTGGTTCATTGGGGATAAGAGTCTCGTGGACTTTCCTGCCCAGGCTGGCTTTGAATGGCCCAGGTTCAGTGTGGCCTGAGCTACTGGCATCTAGCTGGTTCTTCTTTTCAAAATTTAATTTTAGGGGGCTGGGGATATAGCCTAGTGGCAAGAGTGCCTGCCTCGGATACACGAGGCCCCTAGGTTCGATTCCCCAGCACCACATATACAGAAAACGGCGAGAAGCGGCGCTGTGGCTCAAGTGGCAGAGTGCTAGCCTTGAGCGGGAAAAAGCCAGGGATAGTGCTCAGGCCCTGAGTCCAAGGCCCAGGACTGGCCAAAAAAAAAAAAAAATTTAATTTTATTTTTATTCTAAAGGTGATGTGCAGAGGGATTGCTGTCACATAAGTCAGGTAATGAGAGTATTTCTTTTTTTGGATATTATCACCCTTTCTCTTCATTAATTCTTCTTAAATCCAACTTCTTCTGAACCTTCATTTGACTTCTATTTCTACATATTTCCCATTCTTGAGGGAGGTGAGTGTGTGAATGAATGGCTTCAGAGAATATAGGTATTTCAGCAGTGAAATCCCTCCTGATTTAAAAAAGTAAATGACTGATGAAGATGTCTGCAATTTGTTTCGCCATCAGGCTATGTGGTAGAAGATACTACCTGGTAGATGACTACTAACACCATCTTTCTGTCTGTCCTCATCTGTTACAAGTTTCATGGGATATTCAAGCCATCCTGAGCTAGCAGCAAGTGCTGTGCAAAAGGCTAATTTAGTTAGAAATGCAATAGGGCCTGGTGCTCTGTTATTTAGTGGTGTTGAATTCTAAAGCCCAAACATTTTTCAAGGAGAGAGAGAGAGAGAGGAAACTGGGGGCTGATGCCTCATGCCTGTCATCCTAGCTACTCAGGAGCCTGAGATCTGAGGATTGTGATTCAAATCCAGACCAGGTAGGAAAATCCATGAGACTCTTATCTCTAATGAACCACCAGAAAGCTGGAAGTGGAGCTGTGGCTCAAGTGGTAGAGCATCAGCCTTGAGTGAATAGAAGCTCAGGGATAGCGCCCAGGCCCTGAGTTCTAGACTTCAGGACTGGCAGAGAGAGAGAGAGAGAGAGAGAGGAGAGGAGAGAGAGAGAGAGAGAGAGAGAGAGAGAGAGAGAGAGAGAGACAGACAGACAGACAGAGTCAGAGACAGAGACAGAGAGACACAGAGAGACAGAGAGAGATCAAGTTTTCACCTACCTTTCACTGGGTGTGGCTCTTAGATGATTGAATGTGACAGACAGCACAAGAAGGACAACAGGCAACTTTAGGGCAGACATTGCTAATCAAACCTGCTGAAAAAAAATCAGGCATTGTAATCAAGGCGCTTCTCTTATCCTCGATGAATGCAATTTCCACTTAGAGCCTCATTGAACAACTCCTCTCAGACGTCACAGACAGAACCCTCAGTAATGAGAGGGCTCCTTAATAACCTCCAAACAATTCTCCACTATTTTTGATATGTTCACTCCTCCAGTTTCATTCTTTAAACAGCCTGAAAAGTTAATATCAAAGATATTATTACCCTATTATTACCCCTTGTTTTGGAGGAGGCAAGAATGGTACAAGGGGTGTCCTTAATCGAGGTGCCTTGTACTTGGAAATGGACATGTTTCACTGAAATCTCTTTGTTCAATTACTTAATAATAATAATAAGTATATAATATACATTATAATGTATATCATACATATACTGTACCATGCATATTTATACATATTTACCAATACATGACATTATATCATATATTATGCATTACATCATGCATAATTAGCCATATATTATGCATATTATACATTAATTATACATTTACCATGCATAGTTTATCCATATAATACACACATACATACATTCTACAATGCATATGGAGTACACACAATATAATATATATTACACATATAATATATCACATATATTATATGACATTTATTACACATGCATCATACACATATAATGTATTATGCATATTATATATGATCTCCTTCTTTGAAATAAGCCATATATTTAAGACTATCTGATTTCCCCTTTCTAAAGAATATTACGTATGTAGCACATAGTATATGTTATACTATATAGTAGTATATAATCATAGATAATATTATATAATATAAGATATTATATACATTATCCCTTTCTTGAAATAAGCCATCTATTTGGGAACAAGTCTACTTTTCTCCTACTAAATAATATTTTCCCCTCAACTGAAGAATTCTTTACCTGTTAATGTTTCAGAGCCAGCAAAAGCAGACTGAAAAATGCCTCTGAGAGCCCAAAAAACGTGGCCTAAACCAAAGTCCCTGCTTGCTTGTGCCAGAGTAGCTTCCTTCTGCTCCCTACCTGCTTTTATATCTCTTCCCACCTCGCTCACTTGTGACGTCAGGCCGCCCATAGAGCTGCTATCATGAATTCTGGCCTTTGTGGATGGAAAGAGGGGCCAGATTGGGGCGGGGGGGGGGGGAGGAGACATCAGGGCAGGAAGATGGGTAAATATTAACACAGCAATTACTGATGCTTGTCATTGTATAGACACTTGGTGAGCCAGCTCTGCACGAGCTGTCTTTGCAAAACCCAAGTAAGCCTTTGGGAAAAAAAAATAAAAACGAAAGGTAATCATCAGGACTTGATTAAGAAAATAGAAAAGATGGAGCTGATGACGTCTAACAATAATTGGGCATGTATGCACAGAAGAAAGCCAGGAGGAAGTAGGAGAGGAACAGCGCAATCGCAACAACGCCATTGGCTTAGTCCCACGGACATTCAGACAGACATGGAAATGTAAGGTTAAGGTGTATTTAAAAGGGTCTACAGAAAAGAGAGTACAAAAGCCATTTATACAGAGCAGGGGGGTTGAAAAGCATAAAACCAACCATTCCACATCTAAACATCCCTTGGCTAAGTACTGGTGGCTCACGCCTGTCATCCCAGCTACTCAGGAGGCTGAGATCTGAGGATCTCTGTCTGAAGCCACCAAGGGTAGAAAAGCCCTGAAACTCGCTTTTTTTTGGAGTGCTGGTCCTGGGACTTGAACTCAGGGCCTGGGTGCTGTCCCTGAGCTCTTTTGCTCCAGGCTGGTGCTCTACCACTTGAGCCACCACTCCACTTCTGGCTTTTTGGTGGTTCATTGGAGATCAGAGTCTCATGGACTTTCCTGCCTGGGCTGGCTTTGAACCTTGCTCCTCCGATCTCAGCCTCCTGGGCAGCTGGGATGATAGGTGTGAGCCATTGCCTACCCTATCCCAGTAATTTTTTTTCTTTTTAACTTAAAGTTGTATGTGCTGAACAGTTCACAAAACTCAGGTGGTATTACAGTACGGAAAATATAATTAGCCAGTTCTCCTGCTTATTCGGGCTTGAGTTTACACAGCTGCCGAGAGGATGAAGCAAGAGCTGGGATTCTCATCCATCTATTCCGGGATGTTTAGTTCTTCGTGTATTTATTTATCTCCCCTCATGCTGCCTGGCTGGTTACCGCCTGGAGCTCCTGCATTTCTGTTACATTTTGTCTCAGGCTGGTCTGGTATCCTCTATAATTAGATACATTTTTACCCCAACCCCAGAAAGCACTGCTTTTCACATGCTTCCTGAGCTAGCTCAAGAGAAGGGGGGGGGGATGGTCCCCTAGATCAGCTATTTATATGGCAGTCCCAGACCCATGGAGTCACAATCTACCCAGCAATAAATGATCCTTAACAGACACTGAGGAAAAACTGTCTTAAGCCGGGTGCTGGTGGCTCCCGCCTGTCATCCCAGCTACTCAGGAGACTGAGATCTGAGGACCACAAGTCAAAGCCAGCCTGGCAGAAAAGTCCATGAGGCTCTGATCTCCAATGAACCACCAGAAAACCAGAAGTGGAGCTGTGGCTCAAGTGGTAGAGCAACAGCTTTGAATACAAAAGCCCAGGGACAGACCCTAGGCCCCGAGTTCAAGCTCCAGGACATGAACAAGAAAGGAAGAAAGAAAGGAAGAAAGAAAGGAAGAAAGAAAGAAAGGAAGAAAGAAAGAAAGAAAGAAAGAAAGAAAGAAAGAAAGAAAGAAAAAGAAAGAAAGAGAGAAAGAAGGAAGAGAGGAAGGAAGGAAGAGAGGAAGGGAGGAAGGGAGGAAGGGAGGAAGGGAGGAAGGGAGGAAGGGAGGAAGGAAGGAAGGAAGGAAGGAAGGAAGGAAGGAAGGAAGGAGAAAGTAACAATATCTTATATTTCATTTATTCGTTATTTCAACAAATTATTTATGGAGGGCCTACTTTGTGACATTAGAGGTATCAGATATATGATAGGAAATAAAGCAAATTCCTCCTTCCAGGCAATTTAGAGTTGTTGGGATAAAACAAAGAATAAACAAGTAAGTAAATGTGCAACTACAGATCTGTAATTTACTTTCTTTCTTTCTTTCTTTTTTTTTTTTTTTGGTCATTTGTGGCACTTGAACTCAGGGCTTGGGCACAGTCCCTGAGCTCTTTTGCTCAAGGCTGGCGCTCTACCACGTGAACCACAGCGCCACTTCTGGTTTCCTGGTGGTTCATTGGAGATAAGAGCCTCACCGATTTTCCTTCCCTGGCTGACTTTGAACCACAATCCTCAGCCCTCAGCCTCCTGAGTAGCTGGGATGACAGGCAGGAGACCCCAGTACCTGGCTCATCTTGTATTTATTTATTATTTATTTATCCTCCCCCCTCACTTTTTTCTGTCTTTTTAAGTTTTTTGGACTCCTTGGAAGTTGACTAAATGTAATCTATTGACTTTTCTTGCTTTGGGGCTGGCCTTTGAGAGCATTCTGTTTTTGTCTCCTTGATGTAATTATCCAGCCTTACTTCCGGGTGTGCTGTTTAGGGCTTTTCTTTTTTTCCTCTCTTTCTTTTTGAAGTTCTCTTCCTTGCCCATTTCCCTGACTTTCTCACCCTGAAAGCATTTTCTGTTTGTTTCTTTGGGTCTCAGTATTTGTTGTGGAAGCTTTCCTTGAACTATCTCATGATCCTTAAAGATTCATTTACAGCGTATCACAAGGCTCCATTTTATAACTTCACTGAGGAATTATCAAAAGCATTTCATGTGGACGATGGAATCAACCTGAATGTGTCCGAAGCCTTGATCAAAATCCATAGAGCATTTATTTCTGTAATCTAAACATTTTTCTTAGGTCTTTTTGTTACTGTTGTTTGTTACACTGGAGTTTAAACTCAAGGCCTGGGCTCCATCTCTTAGCTTTTTCCTCTCAAGATTGGCGCTCTACCACTTGAGCCACACCTCCATTTCCAAGTTGTCTGTGTGTGTGTGTGTGTGTGTGTGTGCATGCCAGTCCTGGGACTTGAACTCAGGGCCTGGGCACTGTCTCTGCACATTTTTTTTTTTTTTTTGGCCAGTCCTGGGCCTTGGACTCAGGGCCTGAGCACTGTCCCTGGCTTCCTTTTTGCTCAAGGCTAGCACTCTGCCACTTGAGCCACAGCGCCCCTTCTGGCCGTTTTCTGTATATGTGGTGCTGGGGAATCGAACCCAGGGCCTCATGTATACGAGGCAAGCTCTCTAGCCACTAGGCCATATCCCCAGCCCATCTCTGCACATTTTTTTAACTCAAGGCTAGCATTGAGCTGCAGCTCTACTTCCAGATTGTTGGTGGTTCATTGGAGATAAAGAGTCTCAGATTTTCTTGCCCAGGCTGGCTTTGAACTGTGATCCTTAGATCTCAGTCTCCTGAGTAGCTGGTATTATAGACGTGAGCTACTAGTACCTGGCTCATTTTCCAAGTTTTTCATGGTTCTTTGGAGATGAGTCTCATGGAGTTTTCTGGCCTGGGCTGGCTTTAATATGTCAGAAACAAGGAAATGAAAGAACATATAGTTTTAAAACTCTGGCTAGAGGAATTCATTTTATAATAGAAGTACCCTCCTTCTTGTCAAATACCACCCATAAATTCATCAGAAAGTTCGAGAAACAGTGCATTTGGAACAACTTGCTGCTTGCTCTGGGTAAGTTGTTCAACACTGTGAGTGAGCTTCCAACATCGGCCATGCTTTTCCTGTGAATTCAGTGAGTTTCACTGACACTTTAAATCTATAGTCCACTCGCATGGCTCTTCAGAGTCTTATGGACAGTGCTGTGGTTCACACTTGTAATCCCAGCTACTCAGGAGACTGAGATCTGAGGATTCCAGTTCAAAGCCAGTCCCAGGCAGGCAAGTTTGAGAGACTATCTCCAATGAACCACCAAAAAAAAAAAAAAAAGGGCTGGGATGTAGCTCAGTGGCAAAGCGCTTGCCTAGCAAGTGCAACGTCCTGGGTTCGATCCCCAGTACCAAAAAAGAAAACACACACACACAAAAAAAAAAAAGCCAAAGTGGAGTTGTGGCTTAAGTGACAAAGCATTAGCCTTGAGCTCAGGGAAGAGCGTTCCAGGCCCAGAGTTCAAACCTTTGGGCCAAAAGTAAATAAGAAAACAACCCCTGCCCCCAAATGAAATAGCAGCCAGTCATAAGTCTAAAATCATGTTTCTACGGATCAGAGAACACAGAGACAATTAGGCAGGGGATGAAGTTCTGGGCACAGAGAAACCAGCCAAAATGTCAAGGCGAGCCCAAAAATACAGGTCACCACCAGCGTTTTAGGACACAGGTTCAAAGTCCAAGGGTTCAAACACATCAGGTCCCCCCTACCTGTCCTAACAAATAAACAGAGGAACAGTAGTCAGGGGCTAGAAGCTCACTCAACTCAGGAGGGTGGCAGTTTGAGGCCAGCCAGGATAGAAAAGTCTGGGAGATGCCATCTCCAAAATAAACAGCAAAAAACAAGGCCGGGGGTATGGCTGAAGCGGTAGAGCACCCAGTGAATAAACAAATGGGAGGATCTGGACCATGGCTATCTAAAGTCATCGTTTTGGGGCACTAAAAAAGAGGGAAGAGAAAGCCAGTCAACAGTAGCTCATGCCTGTCAGCCCAGCTACACGGGGGTGGGGGGAAACTGAGATCTGAGGATCATGGTTCAAAGCCAGCCTGGATAGAAAAGTCCATGACACTCTTATCTCCAATGAACCACCAGAAAACCAGAAGTGGAGCTGTGGTTCAAATGGTAGCCTTGAGTATAAAAAGCTCAGGGACAGTGCCCAGGCCCTGAGTTCAAGACCCAGGACCAGCGTACACACACACACACACACACACACACACACACACACACACAATCAAACTTATTTTTATCATGTAGGACTTTTCATTGGAGTTGGAGATATAGAAGAGGAGCCATGTTTTAGCTTCCTTTTGCAGATATTTCTCAATGCGGGAAGCGTTCATCTTGCTTTAATTTTCTCCATGGGATTCTTTTTTTTGTAACAGGACATCGAGTTTTTGGCATCTGCCCAGCAGAAAGTCCTCCTCGGGAGGAGCAGTTTCCAACATGATTCTCTTTTTTTTGGTTGCTGTTGCTCCCTCATTAGGTGATCATTTAACACCGGTGTTTCTTCGAGCTTTGCCTAATTGTTCATCAGGGCATCCATGAGTCATCAGATTACCACGGGGAAAGATTCAAATTGCCTAATGACCCAAACTTGCCAGGTTGCTCAGCCAGATGATCAACTGGGGAAAGCGAGTGTCCCAAAGTCACCTGATAAGACGCGGCCCTGCCTTGTCCCTTGATATTTATACAGAGCTCTGAACTGTCACCTCTGCAAAATGGACACCATTATTGTATTTACTTAGCCCCAGGTGGAAATCTGAATGGACAGTTCCATTGTGGGTACGTTTAAACAGAAGTATTCTTTTTGTGCTGGTCCTGAGGCTTGAACTCAGGGCCTGGGCTCTGTCCCGAAGCTCTTTTGCTCAAGGCGGGTGCTCTACCACTTGAGCCACAGCTCCCCTTCCAGTTTTCTGGTGGTTTATTGGAGATGAGAGTCTCACAGACTTACCTGCCCTGGCTGGCTTTGAATTGGGATCCTCAGATCTCAGCCTCCTGAGTAGCTGGGATGGCAGGCGTGAGCCACCAGTGTTGGGGTGGTGTGATCTTTTCTGTGTGCTAAGAGGTTGATGTTGGAAAGTGGAGTTGCTTATCCCCGCCCCTTTGCCCTCTGACTTTCCGATTGGTTGATGGGAAATAATGACATGGTAGAGAAAGGAGAGAAGAGGGGAAATATGGCTTCCGGTACTGGCTCTGGGTCCTTCTACTCAGTGCTTTCTCTTTGGAATCCTTTCCTTCGAATGTCTGGATTACTTGCCATCCTTAATTTTTTTTTTAACTCTTTGGATGCTTTTGTCATTGTGTTTCCATGTCAAAGCTCTCCCTTCTTCCTGGAAACCTATTTTCCCACCTCAGCGTGACGAAGTTACAATGCAGCCTGGGTTTTATAGATCTGGTAGAATTTGCACCAAATCCTACAGACAGAACAAAAAGAGACATGTAACCTGTGGACCCAAGTGTCATTTCCAAGTCTGAGTACTTAAAACTCCAAAAATGGCCATGCCAGAAAGTTACTTTTCACTCATCTTCCTCTTCCTATTTATGAAAACAACAACAACAACCCTGCGTTATGGGAACAAGTAGCTCACACCAAGTGCTGAATTCTCTCTTTCTGAATAGGTTTTTTTCCACCTCCTGGATACAAATACATAGTGATATTATTCCTCCGTGTGTCTCCAGCACCTACTGCTGTGCTTAGAATGTTCTAGAAGCTTCACCAATATTTGTGGAATGAATGAATAATAATCACTAGCAAGGAAAGAAGAAAGGCTTTAGTCAAATACTGTCTGGAGGGGCTGGGAGAGGTAGGATGTTTTTGTGTGTGTGTGTGTGTGTGTGTGTGTGTGTGTGTGTGTGTATGAGAGAGACAGAGACAGAGACAAAGACAGAGAGAGACTGTCAGGCTGGTTATCCAAGCTACTCAGGTGGCTGGAATCTGAGGATTGACGTTCAAAACCAGCCTGGGTAGGAGAGTTCATGAGGCTCTGATTTCCAATTAGCTAGCAAAAAGCCTGAAGTGGAGCTGTGGCTCAAGTGGTAGAGCACCACCAGCCTTGAGGATAAAGCTCAGTGACAGCACCCAGGCCCTGAGTTCAAGCCCCAGGATTGATACTTACCTCCTCCCACCCAAAAAAAACAAACCAAAACACCCAAACAACAACAAAAACAACAATAACAGAACTGTGAGTGGATTGAGAACACTCGGTGTCATAACTGAATTTTCAATTCTTTTCTGAGCTTCAGAAACAAAGTGTTTCTCACCTTGCGTTAGATACAGACACATATTTTTAAAATCTAAAACTATGTGCTGACAAAGGAAACATTTGTGATAAGTAATTGAGATCATTGGAAGAAAAACAATGTTGCTTTCAAAGTAAATCCAGAGCTGGAGAGTAGTGAAATATACAGAGCCAAGTTTTATTCAGGAACTGCATTACAACAGCTGATTCAGGGGTTTAATAGAGTCTGAGCAAGGAAACAGGGGTTGAGTTTAGGGTTGAGTTTAAGGGGCAGTGACTTTACATGGAGGCAGACAATAGGGGAAGGATTCCTTTAATCCAAGTCTCAGGTTTTTATTTTTAATGTGTAAGCAGCTGTACTAGATGGTTTGACCTTCATAGAGTCCATTTCTGACTGCCAACCTCTTTAACCCTTTCCAGCTGGTCTCAGAGCCTTACACACCATGCAATGTTTACAGCCAGACTCAAACACACCCATACACACCTGGGTAAAAAGAAGAAGGTGGGGTTCAATCTTTGCCAAGTGAGGTTATTTGATAGGACCCACAGTTCTTCGTGGGAGAGAAGAAGGAAATAAGAGGGGAGGATTTGGTCAAATGTTGAGTCCAGCAGGGATCAAGTGTAAGGAAGTGCTCTCTCTAAACTGGACTAGCAAGATTCTTGCTCTAAGGGGCACAAGACTGCTGGATGGAACACACAAGTCGGGCCCTTAGAGAAGTTTCAAGTGACGCTGTCTGGATTTGGGCCACAGAGTACATCTTGTAATCTTTCTTCCTTTTGCACAGTCCTAGGGCTTGAACTCAAGGCCTGGGCGTTGTCTCTGAGCCTCTTTGTTCTCAAGGCTGGTGCTCTACCACTTGAGCCACAGCTCCACTTCCAGCTTTCTGGTGGTTCATTAACGATAAGAGTCTCATGGATTTTCCTGCATGGGCTGGATTTGAACCACAATCCTCAGATCTCAGCATCCTGAGTAGCTCGGATGACTCCTCTTGTAATCTTAAATTCTCCTCTAGAGGTTATTTGGGGGTAACATACAACATTGACAACTTACTCTTTTAAGGCCAGAATTCAGGGTTCACCTCTATTTCTGTGTCTTGGTCTGTGTTTTAGAGTTAAAAAGTCATATTCCTCCCCTCCTTCCCCTTCCCCACCCCCAATACCATGGTAGGCATTTCTACTGACAGATTGCTGTGTCTTTTCCAGTTTGGGTGCCAATCATAGACTTCAGTAATATTGCAACCCCCAGTGAAATTCCCAGTCCCCTTGAAGTAGGGGTGCTCTTGAATTTGCTGTGAAAACAGAAACGAAAATGTTACCTACATGGTTGAATTCTGGCATTCAGAGGTCATGGCTTGATTCTTTGATCTCGGATGGAGAGGAATGAGCCAATAAGAGGGGAGGATATAAAAAATGAAACAAAGCCATTGTTGATTCTTCATGGACTCCCTTGGCAAGTTGTCTTCTTCCTTGCCATTGGTTGAAAAGGTTTCAACTGGACTCTGCCCGCCCTCCCCACCCCCATGCTGCTGTCTTTCTCCAGAGCTGGTTATTAAAGATTCGGGGAGCTACATGACTTTCATAAGATTTTTGCTGGTGTGACTCATTTTCCCCTCCAGAGACACGATCGTCATCTTAACAATCATCTCCTTTGTCTTCTTCATGTATGTACTATTAGCTTTGACATGATCATGTCAAGCCTTTTTATTTCATTATTCCCATAGTGCTGTGTAGGTGAAATTAAATGTATGCATCTTGTCCCCCCTCCCCCCAAAAAGCTGGCTCCTAATAATCACAATGTAGAGTGTAACTAAGACTGTATATTCATTTTGTAAAAAAAAAAAAGTTGTATTCTGTTGCTATTAAGGAATGGTAAACCAAAGATATTTAAAAAATCTAGAGTGAGCACTGGGGACTAGTGACTCATGCCTGTCATCCCAGCGACTCGGGAGGTTGAGATCTGAGGATCGTGGTTCAAAGCCAGCCTGGGGAGAAAAGTCTGTGAGACTCTTCTCTCCAATTAACTACTCCCCTTACCCCCCACCCCCCCGCAAAAAGCCAGAAGTGGAGCTGTGGCTTAAGTGGTAGAGTGCTAGCTTTGAGCTAAAAAATGCTCAGGGATAGCACCCAGGCCCTGAGTTCAAGAGTCAGGACCCGCCTAAAAGCAAAGCAGAACAAAACACACTATGCTGAATAATGGGTTCCGAATGTCGGAAACACACTTGTAAGAATGTGTCACAGTAAGTGTGTCCTGTGTGTGTTTCTTCACAAATTTATGTGTTGACACCCATCTATGTCCTTCCAAAGATTTTCTGCTAGTTTTCTTTGTGTTCCCACCACCCCAAAACACACCATTAAAATAACAACAACAACCCACAGTGTGACCATGTCAGCTAAGAAGAAACTCACCCATCTTTGCCAAAGGGGGGGGGATTAAAAACAAGATGGCGGCATGAAGAGTCTGTGTGTGCTTAGAGGACCCAGGACCCAGCATCTCCTCTATGCTCACCCCGTGGTCTCTGTCGACAGTGACTCTGGAAGTGACATGGGGACAATGTGTGATGGGGGACAGAGGTCACCCCAGGACCAAAGCTGGACTCACAAAAGAGGAGTTATTCCCAGCTGGCCTGGCCCTGCGCATGCCTCCTGCCGGGCAGAGCACCCCCCCCCCCCATCCCCCCAGCTCAGTGGCTTTGGGAACTGGAGCTCATGAATATGTTGTGTTCAAGAGGGGGAGTCCATTTGATTCCTTGATTTTCCTCCAGGAAAATGTTAAAGACTCTAATCTGCAAACAGGGGATGGTGTCGTGGGACAGGCCAGAGATTGGGGGGGGGGGGTTATGAGTGTTGAGTTCTTTCCCATGCTTAGTTTGCTGTCTTCCTGCCTCCCCTCCCCTCCTCTCGTCTCCCCTTTCCTTCCCTCCTCTTCCCTTCCTTTTCCCCTCCTTTCCTTCCTCCCTTCCTCCTCTCCTCTCCCCTCCCCTTCTCTTTCCACTCCTTCCCTCCCTCCTTCTTCCCCTCCCTCCCTCTTCTCCTCCTTCCCTCTCCCCCTCCCTTCCTTCCTTCCCTTCCTGCTTCCTTCCCTCCCTCCTTCTTTCCCTCCCTCCTTCTCTCTCTCCTTTCTTTCTTTCATTTCCCATCTTTTCTTCCTTCATCCCTCCCTTCATCCCTTTCCCTCTCCTCCTTCCCTCCATCCCCCTTCCCCCTCCTCTTCCTCCTTCTCTGCTTCCTCTCCCCCCCACCTCTCTCCCAAACCTCCCTCTTCCCTCCCTCCTCCCTCCCTGTCTCTCTGTACTGGGACTTGAAGTCAGAGCCTTGTACTGGCGCTTGTTGGGTTTCTTACACAAGGCTGGTGCTCTACCACTTGAGCCACAGCTCCACTTCCGGTTTCCTGGTGGTTCATTGGAGACCAGAGTCTCATGGACTTTCCTGCCTGGGCTGGCTTTGAACCTGGGTCCTCAGATCTCAGCCTCCTGAGTAACTGAGATTATAGCCAAATAAATACTTAGCTTCAAGTATTATTGTCAAGGGCTTGGGGGCTTAGCTCAGTGGAAGAGCAGTTGCCTGGTAAGGGCAAAGTTTGATCCTCAGCTGTGAAAAATAAATTCTCAAGACAATCATTCATGAAACGTTTCTCAGTATAGCACATCTTGGAGATACTATAAGAAAACCTGTTCTAGAAGGTTCCTTTGAGTCATAATCAGTGGAAGGCACTGCCGAATGCCCTATGTGGTGATTTTCTAGGGATGAATTTCAGATTTCCTTGCCCACAATAGGAAACATATACCCCTAAAGAGTCATGGTTTTAGCAGGGCACCAGTGGCTCACGCCTGTCATCCCAGATACTCAGGAGGTTGAGATAGGAGGATCTCAGTTCAAAGCCAGCCCAGGGAGGAAAGTCCGGGGAACTCTACCAAAACAGCTGAAAGTGGAGGTGTGGCTCAAGTGGTAGAGTGCCAGCCTTGAGCAAAAATAATAATAATAATAATAAATAAATAATAAAGGCTCAGGAACAGTGCTTGAGTTCAAGCCCCAGGATAGCTCAAATAAACAATAACAACAACAAGAGCCAAGAGGATTTTGACATGAAAGCAAAATAAAATTAAATGTTATTGAAATAGTTTTTGTTTTGGTACAAATCTTATTCAACTTTCAAAATACAAAATAGAACCTTTGACCAAAGGTTAGTGCAGTTTCAATGGAGTTTAAGTCATCTATCCACATTGCATATAAAAAGTGTACCTCTCTAAGATTTCCAGAGAAAAACACATCCATCATATATCTATCTCTTCTAGCTATAGCTACATATATGTTATTATTCATAGATTGTATTATTTATTATTTATTTGTATTATTTATTTGTTGGTCTTCCCAACTTTGTCCGTTACCTTGGGATTGTGAGATTCTTTCCCAGATCATAAAACTATTTATTATTTATGACTTAGGTTAATTTCCATGATTAAAATTCCACATCACTCTGGCTTTCTGAGATGCAGTTTTCTTTCTTTGAGGCACCAGTCTCGGAATGCTATGAACTGGAAGAGAAAGCCTAACCCAACAGCCTTTGTAGATTTGTTGAAAGAGATTTGGGAGCACAAACACAGACTAAACTCTTTGTGTTGTTAAAAGTTGCAATTTTCGAGTAAGTCCAAAGGGAGTGATTTGCTTCTGTTTGTTTTGGCTTACAGAATTGCACAAACCAGCTTTCTTTTAGCCACCTATGTGTTGATTTTAGCAGCAGACTCCTGGCTATACAAATGTCATTAATCTCATTAAAGAATAGCCATGTGGAAAAGTCACTTTTTCAAAATATCAAGAGCCAGTGTCAAAAAACTTGGGGGGCTGGTAGCTCATGCCTGTAATCCCAGCTACTCACGAGGCTGAGATTTGAGGATCGCGGTTCAAAGCCAGCCTGTGAATTTTTTATCTCCAATAAACTACTCAGAAAAATCCAGAAATAGTGCTAAGGCTCAAGTCATTCCAACTATATTGTCAGATTCCGGACTTGTGGTAGAGGAATGATGGCTTACAGTTTGTTTGGTCAATAATTTCACTGATGTCTGCTTTCTTTAAAGGTTAAGACTCAGACATAGCAGGACTTAAGACACAAGGCTCTCGGAATAATCAGAAGAGCAACATGGGAGAAACAGAGAAAAGGAGAGAAGCTCAGAGAATGAAATGTTTTTCGAAGGTGAAGGTATGAAGTCTTTTTCTATCTATCCATCCATCCATCCATCTCCCTATCCATATATCTATTGTCTATTTCTCCATCCATCCATCTTTCTATCTTTCTATCCATCTATCAATCTATCTATCCATCCCATTCATCTACCCATCCATCTATCCATCCATGGTCTGTCTGTCTATCTATCTATCCACCCATCTGTCCATCCATTCATTCATCCATCCATCCATCTATCCATTCATCTGTCTGTCTATCCATCCATCCAAGAGGACTAGCCTTGAACAAGAGCTCAGGGACAGTGGTCAGGCCCTGAGTTCAAACTCCACTACTGACAAAACCAAACCAAACCAAAACCTGAGATTATACCTAAATTGTCTCAGGCAACCGAATCGCCAGCATTTTAGAAGGCCTTAAAAGAAGACCCTCTTTCTAGAGGTTTCCGGGGTGTGTTCATATCCTGGCAGGATTTGTTTTCTGGGATCATGTCATTTATCTGCACGGGAAAGCGTTGTTGATTAGCAGACCATGATGATATCACAAGAACCCAGGAAACCAAAGCTTCTCTTCAACTTTTGGCAATGTAACAGCCATTCTCTCCAAGATAATGCCCACTTTGTGAATGGCTCTGCCACGCTGAGCTCAGAGCAAATTCTCTCGTGGCTTCAATGGCATCTTGTAGTCACAAAAAGTGACTTTATTTTAACCCAAAGAACCGGACCATGGAGATTGATGGTACTGCTAACCGGTCAAGCCAAGTTTTCAAACACAAACACTTCACCCTTTTTCTCCCTATCAAAAACTTCCTTTCCCTTCCAACCTGGAGCATAGACCATCTGAAAAATAGGAATTTGTGCCGGGCCATGGTGCTTCACATTTATAAATCCAGAGGGGAGGTCTGGGGTTCGAAGCCAGCCTGGGAAGAGAACTTTATGAGACTCTGATCTTTAATGAACCACCAAAGCACCAGCCTTGAGCAGAAAAAGAAAAAAAAAAAAAAAAAAAAGCTCAGGGACAGGGCCCTGAAGGCAGTGTAAGACTTTTTAAAATATAAGAATATTTTTATCTACTATAGACTTATATCTAGCATATATTTACATATAACCTATATAATTATTCAAAATGTATAACATACATCAGGTATAATATACAACGCATATTATTATACAT
Source organism: Perognathus longimembris pacificus (assembly GCF_023159225.1). NCBI lineage: Eukaryota > Metazoa > Chordata > Mammalia > Rodentia > Heteromyidae > Perognathus > Perognathus longimembris. The sequence goes on from NC_063187.1 coordinate 2,945,184, forward strand.
AGTATATATACATAATATAGTATATTACATAATATATGCATAATTTATATACATTGTTATGCAATATGTAATATTACATAAAATTATATAAACATATAAATATACATTGTTATATGTCATTAATATTATATATTATATATACATAATATATAATAATAATTTATGTTATACATAGATAGTATTGTATAGTGTATATTTAATGTATCACCTACTGCATTATATTATATTGCTATATATGTTATAATACCTATTGATATATTATATATACAATGTATGCATATTTATATATCTCTAATGAACCATCAAAAAAGCTCAGGGACAGGGCCCTGTAGCACTTAGAACAGCAATACAAAACAGATATAAAATAGAAAAATATTTTAAAGTTTATTGTAATTTTAAGGATGACCTAAGTTGGGTCAATTTGTTCTTGTGGTGGGAGACATTTTCGTATGTTCTCTTCTATTATTTTTTCTTTCTTTCTAGATGTTTTTGTTGGCGTTGACATGGGCATATGTATCTAAAACTCTGTCTGGGTCTTACATGAATTCCATGCTCACCCAGATAGAGCGACAGTTCAACATTCCAACATCTCTAGTCGGATTCATAAATGGAAGCTTCGAGATTGGTAATGAGTTTGTTCCTGCCTTACTTCTTTCTTATAGTTTTGCTTTATCTATGGAGCTGGTCTGGTTTTTCCTCATGTTTATTCTGTGAAGTCATTAAGTCTCACTGAGTTGTATGTTGTTTTGTTTGGTTTTGGTGGGGGTCCTAGGGCTTGAACTCAGGGCCTGGGTGCTGTCCCTGAGTTCTTTTTGCTCAAGGCTGGAGCTCTACCACTTGAGCCACAGCTCCACTTCCGGCTTTTTGGTGGTTCATTGGAGATAAGAGTCTCACAGACTTTCCTGCCCAGTCTGGCTTTGAACTACGATCCTCAGATCTCAGCCTCCTGAGTAGCTGGGATTACAGGTGTGAGCCACCAGCGCCCAGCAGTAAATTTGCTTTGAAACAGTAAGCTGACATTTGGGGGGGGGTGTCAATTTTTATTTATTTTATTTTATTATTACGTAGTTTGTACGACAGTTTCATTCCAGAAGTTGGTGTAGAGGACAATTCATCTTGATCCTTGTCACCCTTCCATCCTTCTCCATTTCTCCATCTCCCATCCTTCCCCTCAAGTTATTTAGTTCATTTTTCTCTTTTAATTTATTTTTTTTCATTTATATCATACTACGGAATGGAACCCAGGGCTTCATGCATGCTAGGCAAGCACTCTACCACTAGGCCACCTTCCCAGACCCTATTTAGTTCATTTTTGTTTTTTTTTTACATCATGTCCATTGAATAGAATGACTGCTTTTGTGGAGCCAACTTTTGCTTTTCATTTTGAATAGAGGAACATTCTATTATTCTGCTGAGAAGGACTGGGAGGGGGATCTAGAGATGATGTGCAAATGAAGCTCGCCCTTCCTGCCCCTTTCTTCCAGTTGAGATGATCACGAAGGGCTTCGCATTTCCCAGAGTGCAAATAGAGCCCTGTTCTTGCACAAAACAGTCCACGTACCAACCCCAGGATTTCACAGGGTTCTGAGCCAACCCCACACTTACAGCGTGGGAACGACCCAAGGAGGCTCACCATGAAGAGGTAGTGAAGCCCCCTGTGCTGGTGGCTCCCGCCTGTCATCCCAGCTCCTCAAGGGGCTGAGATCTGAGGATCCCAGTTCAAAGCCAGCCCGGGCAGGAAAGTCTGGTGAGCCTCTGATCTCCCATGAACCACCAGCAAACCAGAAGGGGAGCTGTGGCTCAAGTGGTAGAGCACCAGCCTTGAACCCAAAAGCTCCAGGAAGAGCACTCAGGTTCTCTGAGTTCAGGACTGGCAGACACACACACACACACACACACACACACACACACACACACACACACACACACACGACTGATAGATGGCTGGTCTTTCCCCTGCAGGCAACCTGCTGTTGATTATCTTTGTGAGTTACTTCGGCACCAAGCTGCACCGGCCCGTGATGATCGGCGTGGGCTGCGTGGTCATGGGCCTTGGCTGCTTCCTCATCTCGCTACCTCATTTCCTCATGGACCGGTGAGTGGGTCACACGTGGGGACGGTTCCTGGTTGGCTTGCCCTTTTCCACGAAACAGGAAACAAGCTGTGGAGTTCATTTTCCAGGTCCTGTCCAGTGAGGACCATGGCTGCCTTGGTTTCCCCTCTCTGTCTCTCCATTTCTGTGCCTCCACTTACCCTCCCAAGGACAGAGAAACCAACACACAAGACAAAGAGAAAAGGAAACAAAGACAACAAGGAAGAAAATCTCTTGCTTTTTTTCTTCTTCTGGACTTCATTTGGATAAAGAGGATTTTATCTGATGAGAGGCCCAGAGGCCTTGTGTCCTTGTGTCTCTCCCCTAAGAGCGTCCTCCTTGGGTGTCCCTGTGATTGAATGCCCGGTGTCCCGATTGTCCATCCTGTCCCCGGGTATTTTAGATCTAGCTTCTGCATAGGAGAGAAAACATGAATCGGTTTGTGAGGCGTAACCTGAGGGTCTAGTGCTCTTTTGCTCAAGGCTGGTGCTCTACCACTTGAGCCACAGCGCCACTTCTGGTTTTCAGGTGACTCATTGGAGATAAAAGTCTCAAAGGCTTTCCTGCCCGGGGTTGGCTTTGAACCATGATCCTCAGATCTCAGCCTCCTGAGAAGCTGGGATGACAGGCGTGAGCCACTAGCACCCGGCCTACCAATGGCTTGTTTTTTGTAGACTTTCATCGTTCCCTTTTCCTTTCCTTTCCCATTGGTTTGCTACCATTTTGTTTATTGGTGTCTTGAAAAGAAAAGGATTTTCAGTGGGGTCACTGGCCTGCATGTAAGAGACTGAGTTAAACGAACATGGGTTAGTTTGAGTTTATTTTTCTGTGTGTGTGTGTGTGTGTGTGTGTGTGTGTGTGTGTGTGTGTGCCAGTCCTGGGGCTTGAACTCAGGGCCTGGGCGCTGTCCCTGGCTTCTTTTTGCTCAAGGCTAGCACTCTGCCACTTGAGCCACAGCGCCACTTCTGGCCTTTTCTGTGTATGTGGTACTGAGGAATCGAACCCAGGGCTTCATGCATGCTGGGCAAGCACTCTACCACTAAGCCACCTTCCCATCCCGTATTTTGATCTCCTTAGGTGCGTTTTGAAGGATTTGGAAGTTTCTAAGCCAAAGGATTTTTACTGGTACTTCTTATTTTTTCAAAACAATTATGAATTAATACTCAGCTCTTATTAACATTCATTCTTTCAGAGACAGAAGATTTCTAATTAATTAGTTTATTTAATTATTTGTAGGTCACTGGAGTTTGAACCCAGGGCCTCCTATTTGCTTGGTTCCCTTGCTCCTGGCTGGCATTCTACCACTTGAGCCATGCCTCCCGCCCTGCTTTTCTTTGCTGATTTTCTTGGATTTACACACTGGATTTGGATCTGAGCTTCCTGAGTAGCTAGGAATCCAGGCATGAGTTCCTGACACTGGTCGTGGAAAATGTTGTTCACAGCCCAGCTCTGTGGGTCATGAAGGAGAGGGATGTTTTTCCCACCTTTACTCACATTTTATGACATAGAAATGAGCAGTTCTGGGGCTGGGGATATGGCCTAGTGGCAAGAGCGCTTGCCTCGTATACTTGAAGCCCTGGGTTTGATTCCCCAGCACCACATATACAGAAAATGGCCAGAGGTGGCGCTGTGGCTCAAGTGGCAGAGTGCTAGCCTTGAGCAAAAAGAAGCCAGGGACAGTGCTCAGGCCCTGAGTTCAAGCCCAGGACTGACCCAAAAAAAAGAAAAGAAATGAGCAGTTCTGGAAGCATCTATGTGTAACCATCTTTAGGGAGCTCAGGCTAGGGCCTAGCAGGATAAAGTTTCCTCTCACAACTACAGGAGAATCAATTCAGCTTTCTTTTAGCCTATTTGCCTCTATTGTGCCAGCTTGTAATTGATTTTCAGAGAAAGAGCTGCAACATGGCTTTTGTGTGGTCCTTTTGTTCTTGGGAGAATAGAAGCAGAAAAGTTCATCCATCTGCTGGCTGGTGGTTGCATCTTTCTGGGGGTCATTTTCCCCTTCTCTAGGAGTTCACAGAGGCATGGAGGGATTATTATTTGTGTTCTCAGAAAGGGAGAATGGCCCATGAAGAAACCTAGCTCTGCCATGTTGGTTTTCTTTGTTCTTCCTGTCCCCCCCCCAGTCTTTTATCTTCTTAATTATACGTTAATGACGCTCACACTTTTCTTAGTTTTGCTTAACCCACAGTCATCGGTTCTAGGAAAGTGGTCATGTTAAAATGTCATCTGCAAGTAGAGAATTGGAAGACAAGCAGGGTAAAGTGGTTGCTTGTTTCTAGTAAGCAGCAAGATCTCGTGATGATCTCAGTTCACGCTAATTACACTAACAGATACGTTATTTAATATATGAACTATGCATTACATTAATCTATATTAATTGCACTAACAGGTATATTTACACACATTAAGTATATTACCTAGTACATTAATTCATGTTAATTATAGTAACACATGTATATATTTATATATCTATATATCTGTATATATGTAAACATATATCTTATATATGAAGATATGCAAATATATTTACATATAAACACGTATACATATATTTTATATGTATACATAGACATTTATATGTATATATACATATATGTATGCATATATGTATGACTATGTATACATATTTAAATATATCTGGATATGTATTTAATACATATTTTTATATTTAATATATATTTTACATATATCTCTATATAAATGTATATATAGATGTGCACACATTATGTCATATATTTATATACAGATATATTTACCTATGTTTACACATATATTTATGTGTTATATAATATAGAGTCAATGTATTCTATATTATTAAATGTGACAAATATATTATTAAATACATACTGACACATATGTTTACAAAACATGTATTTTATAATAGGTACTATATATTAAATATAAGTGTATTTTATAAAATATATGTCTAATAGAAAACATATATATACATAAAATACATGCATATTAATATGTGTGTATGTATGTGTATATATATATATACATAGACAGATGGACAGACAGCTAGCTAGCTAGCTAGATGATAGATGATAGATAGATAGATAGTCTATATACTCCAGTAATGAGGTTTGAACCAGGGGCTTGAGCTTTTGCTCAAGTCCTTCTCTCCAGTTTAGCTTGCTTTACTGCTTGAGCCACAGTCTATTCTGGTTTCTTTGCTGGTTAATTAGGAATAAAAGTCTCTCCGATTTGTCTGTCTGGGATAACGCTGAATCTCCATCCTCCGACTTCAGCCTCCTGGGTGGCTGGAATTACAGGCGTGAGCTACAGGGCCTGGTCAGACGAGACGTGCTTGCAGGATTTCAATGCTGTCGCTTAAGAAAAGCAAGAGCTGATAATCTGCAAAATGCTTGCGTGGCCCCCAGGGTTTCTTAAATAAGCATTTTCCCTGTGTCTCTCCCCAACGCACCCTGGCAGGTATGAATATGAATCTACTGTTTCCACCTCGAGCAACTTGTCCTCAGACAGTTTCCTGTGTACAGAAAACAGAACCCAGCCTTTGAAACCCACGCACGACCCCACAGGTAGCCCGTTTCCTTTGCTGGCTTTCTGTCCCCTGAACTTCTTTCTGCTCATGGCTTTAATGAGATACTAGGTTTCGTAAAGTGCACAAGATAAAGAAAGAAATCATATTCCCCGCCTCCCCCTCCGGCCTTCAAGGACTTCAGAGGGGAGCCCTGGGAAAAACAGAAGGAATCTAAAAATACAGACTGTCATTCTTCTCATGTTGAATGTGTCTGTTGAGCTTTCCTTGTCTATTTCTTAGAAGAGCAAATTAAAAATGACTCAAAAGAGCTGAGCTCTAGGGACCCCACGCGAACATTTCTCCTTCTTATTTGCGTCACCAATGGTCCAAATCATGAGCACAAACCCTTCCTTCTCGGATGTCTCGTGGTGGGATTAATTCTACAGTGGTCCTGGAATACAGATCATCATCGATTGACTGACCGATTCATTGATATTGATTGATTGATAACGCTTTGAGCCCCATCGCCACTTCTGGGTTTTCTGGTGGTTCATTGGAGAGAAAAGTCGCAAAGACTTTCCTGCCCAGGCTGGCTTTGAACTGTGATCCTCAGATCTCAGTCTCCTGAGTAGCTGGGATTGCAGGCATGAACACCAGTGCCCAAATCATTATTTGATCTTTTCTTCTTGCTTCTTTTTCTTCCTCCCTCCCTCCCTTCCTTTCCTTCCTTCCTTCCTTCCTCTTTGTAGTGGTGCTGAGATTTGAATCCGGGGTTATTATTATTATTATTGCTTTAATTATTTATCAGATAGGGCCTCATGGTTCCGACCGGACCAGTTTTAGCCAATTAACACTATCTCCCTCTCCTGGCTAGCTGGGGTTCCAGGTGTAGGCAACTATGACCAGCTATCACCTGATATTTTTATTTATAGATGAAAGCGTGTCTAGAATTTACTGATTTCTGGATACAAAGCATCCTGCTCCTTCTAGAAAAAAATAAGTGTAATACCAGGACATGGATTATTATTATTTTTTTTATTTTTTCTGAATGACTGAGAGACTGCAGGCCAAGTAATCTCCCAACCCTGCTGTGCTCAGAGCTCTGGTGACTGAGGCCCCCGTGTGGTCATTTTGTAGAAGACAGCCATGATAGCTTCGAACAAGCAAGGCAAGAGCCATGGCTTGCTTGTTGCTTTCCATTTTCTTGGTCCTGCTCTTGGCTGTGGTATTAAACAGCGATTGTTGCAAGGATTGGATTCCATTATTAAAAGTTAACTGGCCTCAATCATTTGTGGCTCCCGCCTGTGGGCATAACTAGTCAGGAGGCTGAGAGCTGAAGATCCAGGTTCAAAGCCAGCCTGGGCAGATACATCTGAGAGTATCTACCTGTGTCTCTGTCTCTGTCTCCTCTCTCTATCTCTTTGCCAGTCCTGGGGCTTGAACTCAGAGCCTGAGCACTGTCCCTGACTTCTTTTGCTCAAGGCTAGCACTTGAGCCACAGCGCCCCTTCTGGCTCTTTCTATATATAGGGTGCTGAGGAATCGAACCCAGGGCTTTGTGCATGCTAGGCAAGCACTGTTACCACTAAGCCACACTCCCAGCCCTATCTACTTTACATATGTACATTTATATATACACTTTATTTCTATCTATAGACTTTATCTCTGTATACTTTATATATACATATATTTATATGGTTTTATATCAATCTATATGCTTATCCACATTACATATGCATATAAACTCATCTATATAGTTTATCTGTGTATCTATATACATTAATATATACGTTATATCTATCTAGTCAATCTAGGTATATATATACATATATACATTTACATGTAGCTAGATGTATACTTTCTATCTACCTACTTTATATAGTGTATACTTCAGTTACACTTAATTTCATCTATCTCTGTGAACAAAAACATACGATTGCTACCGTTAAAGAGTTTCCATTCCTATAAAATCATCAGAGTGGCCCAACAGTCAAATTTCAAACTCAGGTTTGCGTTCACAGAGAGTCTGAATCATGCACACAGAGAGCTGTGTGTGTGCATTGTGTGTCCTGTGTGTGCCTTGTGTGTGGTGTGAAGTGTGTGTAATGTGTGCATGTGTAAGTGTGTTATGCGTGTATGGGGTGTGTGTGAGATGTGTGTGCGTTGTGTGGTGTGAAGTGTGTGTAATGTGTGTATGTGTGTTATGTGTGTATGTGGTGTGTGTAATGTGTGCGTGTGTATGTGTGTTATGCATGTATATAGTGTGTGTAATGTGTGCGTGTGTAAATGTGTTATGCATGTATGTGGTGTGTGTAATGTGTGCATGTGTATGTGTGTTATGCGTGTATATAGTGTGTGTAATGTGTGTGTATGTGTGTTATGCGTGTATGTGGTGTGTGTAATGTGTGCGTGTGTATGTGTGTAATGCATATATGGGGTGTGTGTGTAATGTGTGTGTAAGTGTGTTATGCGTGTATGTGGTGTGTGTAATGTGTGCGTGTGTATGTGTGTTATGCATGTATGGGATGTGTGTAATGTGTGTGTATGTGTGTTATGCGTGTATGTGGTGTGTGTAATGCGTGTGTATGTGTGTTATGCGTGTATGGGGTGTGTGTAATGTGTGTGTATGTGTGTTATGCGTGTATGTGGTGTGTGTAATGCGTGTGTATGTGTGTTATGCGTGTATGGGGTGTGCGTGGGATGTGTGCGTGTGTGTGTGCACGTGCGTGTAGTGTTTTTCCCCCCTGGTGTGGCATGCACGTAGGCTGTCCTCCCCGGGCGATCATTGATTGGCTCATTGATTAGCAATCGGTTATTGGTGGCGGGTGGCAGGGCACGCGTGGGGCGGTGTGGGGGGCCCCGAGCTCATAGGGTGTCCACGCAGCACCCCCCCTCCTCCCGCCTTCCTCCCCACGCAGAGTGCCAGGACGAAGCGAGGTCGCTGCAGTGGGTGCTGGTGCTGGCGGGCAACATCGTGCGTGGGATGGGGGAGACTCCCATCATGCCACTGGGCATCTCCTACGTGGAGGACCACGCGCGGCCCGAGGACTCGCCCCTGTACATCGGTAAGTGGCCTGCACCACGCCACGCTGTGCCTTTCCCGGGGGCCCAGCCGGCTGCTTCTCAGGCTCCAAGGACCCCATGGGGTGGGGGGGGCGGGGTGAGGGGGGCGGGGTGGGGATCTGGGATTGAAGAAGAAGAGGAAAATCTAGATTCTGTGTTGGAGAATTACTCCTTCAGAGATATCAAACAGAATCTATCTATTTATCTATATCTACCTATTACCCACACATGCGTATAACCTATCTATCATCTATCTATCTATCTATCTATCTATCATCTATCTATCTATCTATCTATCTATCTGTCTATCTATCTATCTATCTGTCTGTCTGTCTATCTATCTATTGTCTATCTGTCTATCTATCTATCTATCTGTCTGTCTGTCTGTCTGTCTGTCTGTCTATCTATCTATCTCTACTATCCACACATACCTATAATCAATCTACCTACCTATCTACCTCTGTCTCTATCAATCATCTATCATGAGTCTACCATCAATCACTTATCTGTTATCACCAAGCATCAGCCTACCATCCATCCATCTGTCAATCACCTGTCACCAATCATCTATTATCATCAATCCGCTATCATCTCAGCTATCATACACCCATCTGTGTATCTATCAACCATCAATCTGTCATTTGTCTGTCCATCCTATCTGTCATCTGTCTACCTATCTATCCATCTATCTACCTATCTAATCTAATCTATCCATCTGTCTATCTACCTACCTATCTAATCTATCTGTCTGTCTGTCTATCAACTATCCAGCTCTCTCTCTGTGTCCGTCTCTGTGTCTGTGTCTGTGACTGTCTCTCTGTCTCTCTGTGTCTGTCTGTCTCTTTCTCTCTCCGTCTCTCTGTCTCTCTCTCTCTGTCTCTCTCTCCCCCTAATCTTGAGAGATTCTAGGATACAGCACTAGGGAATATTTCACAATGAGTGAGGTACAGTAGGAAGAAAACAGTAGCAATGCAGCCACCCCGATCCAGAGATTTCTTTCTCCCGGTTCTCTTGGCCTCGTTTGTGTTGTTTTCTTAAGTAGCTGCCGTGTCAAGGGCTGTCTGATCTACTCCGGAGGCTGCGATCTGAGAATCATGGTTCAAAGCCAGCTTGGGCAGACAAACCCAAGAGACTCCTATCTCCAGTGAACCCGCAGAAAAACCCCAAAGTGGAGCTGTGGTTCAAGTGGTAGAGCACCTACCTGGAGACAAAGAAAAAGCTCATTGTAAATGTGAGGCCCTGAGTTCAAGTCTCAATACTGGGACACACATACACACACACACACACACACACACACACACACACACAGATCTGAGATAATAATAGCTGAAGCGTGAAGTCATTCCATGGACCAACCTCTTTATGTGTGTATATGATTTTCTGTTCTTCCCTTGCAGGTTTCATAGAAACAGGAGCCATTATCGGTCCTTTGATCGGCCTTCTGCTCGCCTCTTTCTGTGCAAACATTTACGTCGACACTGGGTCTGTGGACACAGGTAGTTCCACAGAAAGTCCTTCCTTACAGGAGGCCTGGGGTGGGGACGGAATCTCGGGTGGGTCATGGTGTACAACCCATCTCCATTTTCCAGATGAGGAAGCCAAAGTGGGGCAATAGCTGGAGACAATCGAATGTTCTCTTCTGCCAGGGTCCTGTCCAGGCTCACGCCTGTCATCCCAGCTACTCAGGAGGCTGAGATCTGAGGATCGTGGTTCAAAGCCAGCCTGGGCAGAAAAGTCCGTGAGACTCTTATCTCCAATGAACCACCAGAAAACCGGAAGTGGAGCTGTGGCCCCAGTGGTAGAGTGCATAATACAGTTAGCATCTATAGGCCACCGACTATGCCAGAGACATACGAATTATGTTTATTCTGGTCTAACTTTAACTTGACAGCCATTGATCCATCTCAAATGCATTTTTTTTTGGTTGCTGTTTTTGTTTTAATGCCAGCCCTGGGGCTTGAACTCTGGGATTGGGCACTGTCCCTGAGTTACTTTGTTTTTCCTTGAAGCTAGGGGCTCTACCACTTGAGCCACAGCTCTGCTTCTGCTTTCTTTGTGTGTGATTGCTTGGATAGGAGTCTCACAGACTTTCCTGCCCAGGTTGGCTTCGAACAGTGATCTTCAGATCTCAGCCTCCTGAGTAACTGGGATGACAGGCGTGTGCTACTAGTGGCAGACCTCAGATAGGTTTTTTAAGTCGTTGGTAAAACCTAACACTTGGACAATAAATAAATTGATAAAAAAAATCAATGCTTTTTGGAAATCTGTAATTAAAAGAAAGAAAACCCTAACCGTGATGGTGTCCGCCATGTTTTCTCTGTGACTCCACAACGCCCTGGCAGAAGTGTGTAAGAGCGTGTGTGTTTCTTTGCAGCTGATCTGACCATCAGTCCCACAGATACTCGCTGGGTTGGCGCGTGGTGGCTGGGCTTTCTGATCTGCGCAGTGGTCAACATCTGTACCGCCATCCCCTTCTTCTTCCTGCCCAAAAGTCTCCCAAAGGAAGGCCTGGAGGAGAATACTGAAGCCGTGAAGAATGACAAAGAGAAGCAGAGCGAAGTGGTGACCAAGGACAATCAGGGCATCACGAAAGGCAAATACCATCCATCTCAATACTCTATTTTAGGCAGATAGAGCTGGGATTTAGTCTCATGCCATTGGCCGGGCTGGGTGAAGACTGTTTGTCCCCAAACTTCCTGTCAATCATGTCTGCTGTGTCCCTCCCTCTTTTACACACATGATGTAGTCTAGAAGCTGAACTGTATCGTAGATCACTTTTGTACGTAATGCTACATCCGTCACGACACTCAATAATCAACATGCATTTGTCCTACGTGCCTTCCAAAGCACCTGTTTTGCCAAAACTATCATTTGCATTTTTTTTCTTTTTGTCAGTCCTGGGGTTTGAACTCAGGGCCTGGGTGCTGTCCCTGAGCCTCTTTTGCTCAAGGCTGGTGCTCTACCACTTGAACCACAGCACCATTTGTGGCTTTGGGGTGGTTCATTGGAGATAAGAGTCTCACGGACTTTCCTGCCCTGGCTGACACTATTGTTTTCAACCAAGTTAATTGACCATTATGGTTTTTAACCTTCTAGGTGGGACATGATTGGTTTTTCTCTCATTGCTCCTACTTTCCTTCATTTCAGATTTCCTGCCATTCATGAAGAGTCTGGCATGTAATCCAATTTACATGCTTTTCATCCTCATCAGTGTGCTGCAGTTCAATGCGTTTGTGAATATGTTTTCCTTCATGCCCAAATATCTGGAGCAGCATTATGGGAAGTCGACTTCGGATGCCATCTTTCTCATTGGTAAGCTGGTTTCTCGCTCTGATTTGCCCTCCAGCCCCACACTCCCCTCTAAATGGCCAGCAGTGTAATACACTCACCCCAGAAGTCTTCTAGGATAGATTGATGCAGAAATATTTTTCTGCATCTAAATATCCTTTTTCCATCCTCCAGAAAAATCAAGAAAGTGTATGGAAAGGAAGTGGCTAGAAATATCCTTTCTTTTTCCTTTTTCTCCCTTTCTTCTTCTTCTTCTTCTTCTTTTTTCCCCCCTCAATTGTGGGACTTGGACTCAGGGCCTGGGCACTGTTCCTGAACTCTCCAACTCCAGGCTAGAGCTCTACCTTTTGAGCCACAGCACCACTTCCGGTTTTCTGGTGGTTCATTGGAGATAAGAGTCTCATGGACTTTCCTGCCCAGGCTGGCTTTGAACCATGATCCTCAGATCTCAGCACCCTAAGTAGTTGAGATGACAGACCTGAGCCACTGGCATCCAGCATATAATTTTGAGTGTGTGTGTGTGTGTGTGTGTGTATACACACACTTATATATGTGCTGTGTGGAACACAAATATATACATTCTTATATATATATTCTATATACTATATTTTCTCCATACATTCTCTTTCTATATTCTTTCTGTCTATATTCTCTATATATTCTAGGAATAAATAACTGAAATTGTCACATAATTGTACATACACACGTCATATATTTGCAAATATATGCTATGCTATATACAGCACATTAACTATACATATACACTATAGAGCATAACACACTATACTATATCTATATTCTGTACATTCTCTCTGTATACTATAAGTAGTATATATAGCATATATAAATAAGGGCCAACTTTTTTTTTTGCCAGTCCTGGACCTTGAACTCAGGGCCTGAACACTGTCCCTGGCTTCTTTTTGCTCAGGGCTAGAACTCTACCACTTGAGCCACAGGGCCAATTCTGGCTCTTTCCATATATGTGGTGCTGAGGAATCGAACCCAGGGCTTCATGTATACGAGGCAAGCACTCTTGCCACTAGGCCATATTCCCAGCCCCTAGGGGCCAACTTTGATTGGTTATTTCTATGTGTATCATAAGAGATGGGATGTTGGTTGTGACCTCTGCCTACAAGAAAGGAATACAGGACAATGATCAATCTTTTCAGATATGAAAATAACAGTCTTTGAAGTAGTGCTTCCATCTTCTGGGCATTTCAAGTTGCCTTGTATGTCGTGTGTCACTCAGTGGGCATTAAGAAAAATTACTCCAAATTAGACCAAAATATTGTCATATGAAAGACAGGTTACACACACACACACACACACGCACACACACACGCACACACACACACAGTGATAGCATCTGGTTTTCCTTTGCTGTTGCCGAGTGTGTAATGGCTCCCTGTATGTGTAGGTATCTATAACTTGCCTCCCATCTGCGTTGGCTACGTGGTGGGCGGTTTTATTATGAAGAAATTCAAGATTACGGTTAAGCAAGCGGCCCACATCGCGTGCTGGCTTTCCATCCTCGAGTACCTTCTCTATTTCTTCACTTTCCTGATGACTTGTGACAACTCTTCGGTAGCGGGCATCACCACCTCTTATGAAGGGTATGTGGATTTTGTCGGTTGATTGCTTTTGTTTTTATGCCAGTCCTGGGTCTTGAACTCAGGGCCTGAGCACTGTTCCTGTACTCAAGGCTGGCGCTCTACCACTTGAGCCACAGTAAAGGTCTGGCATTTTCTACAATCCTCCCATCTGTACCTATCACGGGGCTGGGATGTCAGACATAGACCACCATGCTCAGCTTTTGCTTGGTTGAGATGAGTGTCTGCTTGCCTAGGCTGGCTTCGGAACTGTGGTCCGCCTCATTTCTGCCTCCCAGCCGGAATTACAGGCGTACCTTACCATGCCCAGCCAGATGTGTTTTATTACTTGCTACTAGGCGAGCTATCCGCAGAGACTGATCTGTTAGAACTTTCATTTTAAGTTCTCATTGTCGGTGGGAAACAAACCAACCCACAAAACAAGCCACTTTCCGTAAGGTGACGCATCGAATTCATGCATATTCATTTGACTATTGATTTCCCAGAAGTCATGCGTTGAAGGAGTCATTAGGCCATCGCAAAAGCTAGGATCCTGCACGACAGAAATACGTAACAGGCTGGGGCCTGGGTATTGATGGCTGGGAGGGGGGTGATTTGTTTCTATTAATGAAGGGGAGAGGAAATATTGGGGATTGAGGGAGGAGAAGAAGAAGAGGAAAAGACCAAATGGAGGAGGAGGAGGTCTGCTTTCTGATTTTGTGTTAACATGGCTCTGTGTTCACTCGTTTCAGAAATCCACAAGACTTAGACATGGGCAATGAAGTCCTGGCCACGTGCAATGCACAGTGTAGTTGTCCAACGAAGATCTGGGATCCCGTGTGTGGGGACAACAGTCGGTCCTACATGTCAGCTTGTCTAGCTGGGTGCGAGACTTCTGTGGGGACCGGTGTCAACATGGTAATGCATCCTGCTGGCCTTGTGGACTTATCTATTTGTTTTTTTTTTTTTTTATTTGCCAGTGCTGGGACTTGAACTCAGGGCCGGGCACTGTCCCTGAGCTTCTTTCACTCAAGGCTGGTATTCTACCACTTGAGCCACAGCTCCACTTCCGGTGTCCTGGTGGTTCACTGGTGATAAGAGTCTCGTGGACTTTACTTCCCAGGCTGGCTTTGAACCATGATCCTCAGATCTCAGCCTCCTGAGTAGCTGGGATGACAGGCATGAGCCACCAGCACCTGGCAATATTTAGGCTTTTGAGACTACTTTTGTGTATTTCATCCTTCAATCCCAAGAAACTCCATAAAAGGGGGTTGCAATTAAAGGGATTAGGGAGTCTTTATGATTATGATTATTGTTTTCTGTTATTCTTACTGTTACTATTTTTCTGGAACATTACATTCATCAGGAAATTGCCAGACTGGAGATCTGTGGTGAATATTCCTCCCCCATCTCACTTTTCTGACAGATTTTCCACAACTGCACCTGTATTCAGCCCTCGGGAAATGCATCTGCCATGCTGGGCCTGTGCGACAAGGGCCCAGAATGTTCCAGAATGCTCCAGTACTTTCTAATCCAGTCCACACTGAGCAGCTTCATCTATTCCCTGGCTGCCATACCAGGCTACATGGTCCTCCTCAGGTACCAGAATTCCTTTCTTTTCATTAAAAATATCATATTGCCTTTAAGTAGTTGTACAGAGGAACTACCGTGGGACAAGGCAGTTGATGAATGCAATATGTCTGTTGCTCGAGGCTGGTGCTCTATCACTTGAACCACAGCTCCATTTCTGGCTTTTTGGGTGGTTCAGTGGAGATAAGAGTCTCAGGGACTTTCCTGCCCAGGCTGACTTTGAACTGTGATCCTCAGATCTCAGCTTCAGAATCATCTTTCTTATCACCATTTCTTTCTAGTCCTTGGTTGAAGTAACTCGATCTTTTAGTGACCACTAATTGATGGCCTTTATTTTATCATGCTTATTTATTTTTATTTATTATTTTTAACTGATCTGGCCTGTACTCTCCCACCCTTCCTCTCTCTTTTGGTTGCCCCTCTCCTCCTTGGCCTCATTCCCCACCCGCACCCCAAGTCCCCCCTTCCTAGTATTCATTTGGCACGACTGTGAGTTAGTTGTCAGAAGGACTTCCACCCTTAGAATCCTCCCCTGCATATACATTTTTTCTAAAAAAGCCACTTGGGCTCATGGGAAGAGGAGAAGAGGAGGCCTGGCTGAAAATTGTTTTGGATGAGGGATTCCCCATTGTCCTTCTGGAACATTCCAGTCATTTTTGCCATTCTGTCCACACCCCTAGCCACAGCACTGGGGGAGACCAAGTCTTATACATTAGTTAATTTCTGGGTCCTTGAAATGTAGACCTCGGCTTCTTTGTGATTTCTCCCAATCGAAAGAAGGCAGACACACAGGGCAGATTTCTGGAAGGTTCTCAGGCTTGATTCCTTCATGGGGCTCCATCATCAGAGTCAGGGTGAGGGTGGAAAGGATCATTTTTCTCCAGCTTTTTCATGTGCATCTATGTCTGTGGATATGAGAAGCTCGTTGTGGGTTTTCCTGCTGCTGTGTCTCCTGTGTTTCCTCTTCTGTCCTGTCTCAAGGGGAAATTTCCAGCTTTACAAACTTCCTGGTGAAGGGGGGAATGAAGAGTTAAAGTAAACCCCATTTTCAGGCAGCCTCCATTTTGTTGTCTGTTTAAACTATGAGCAAACCCAGAGCAAGCTTATTAGGGCCCAGCTGGTCAAGAACTCTAACTGCCTGGGAATGCTTAACTCTAACCACCCCCAGAATGCCTCCAGCCCTGAGCCAATCAGATTTGTACCCACATCCCTAATCTTGCTTGCTTGAACACCTGATTGCTGTAACTTTGTTTTTTGTCTTGCTTGAACACCTGATTGCTGTAACTTTGTTTTTTGTCTTGCTTGAACACCTGATTACTGTAACCTTGTTTTTTGCCTTTATAAGCTCTGTGGAATCGCAGCTCGGGGCTTCCGCCTAGCCTCCGCTGTGTCGGTGGGTAGGACGAGGCCTGGGCTATGGCTCGCTTGAATAAAGCCTTGCCTTGCTTTTGCATTTCGGAACGTCTGGCTCTCGGTGGTCTTCTTGGTGGTCGTTTCGCAACTTGGCATAACACCCGGCTTAAAAAAAAAAAAAAAGGAAAGAAAGGACAGGGAGAAAATGGAGGAGCTTAAAGGCAATGGATAAAATACCAGTGATTCACCGAGCCTTGTCAGTCATGCCTGTAATCTCAACGATTCAGGAGGCTGAGGTCTGAGGATCAGGGTTCAAAGCCAGCCCCAGGCAGGGAAGTCCCTGAGACTCTTCTCCCCAATGAACCACCAGAAAACCAGGAGTGGAGTTGTGGCTCAAGGGATAGAGCACCAGCCTTGAGCACAAAGAAGCTCAGGACAATGCCCAGGCCATGAGTTCAAGTCCTACAAATACCAGTGACTAGAAATGAGGATTCTGTGTCCGCCCCACGCAGGGTGACCAGCTCTCCCTCACCCCCAAAACTGAGATGAATGTCACGTGTTCTCGCTCCTATGTGAAATCCGTGGTGCTGATGGAGTGATGATGAGAATAAATTAATGTAAAAAGAGACTTGAAGGGGAAATAATGGGAGAAGGAAGAAGGGAAAGGGAGAGAGAAAGAGAGGGAGGGAGGGAGAGGGAGAGAGAGGGAGGGAGGGAGGGAGAGGAAGGGAGAGGAGGAGGGAAAGGGAGAGAAGGCTGGCATATGAATGACTGAAATACAATATATTTATGTCTGAAAATAGCACAATGAAATCCATGCAAAGTTGTGGAAGAAAAATAGAGCCAAGATTCTTTTCTAATATTCCTTGGTGATGGTTAGTGTGTGAACAGCTTGAAACCATGTTATGTATGGATAGAGCTAAGATCTTTTTTTTATTATTTCTGTGTCATTTTATTTATGTCCTTGCTATGTGTTGATTGATTACTTTTAGGTGTATCAAGTCTGAAGAGAAGTCACTGGGCGTGGGATGGCATACATTTTCCATGCGAGTATTCGGTAGGAATACCGTCCCCCCCCCCAACAGCCCGTCAGAACGAGCCATGTTAAATTACTTAGGAAATCAAAGAATAATTCATGCAGAATAACAGGAGATGGGTGAGATGATCTCAAAGGGAAATAAACAAGCAACGCTTTTTAAAATAAAATGCACAAAGCCGGGTGCTGGTGGCTCCCGCCTGTCATCCCAGCTACTCAGGAGGCTGAGATCTGAGGATCATGGTTCAAAGCCAGCCTGGGCAGGAAAGTGCATGAGACTCTTCCCTCTCATGAACCAGCAAAAAGCCTGAAGTAGAGCTGTGGCTCAAAGTGGTAGAGCGCCAGCCTTGAAAAAACAGCTCAGGGGCAGTTGAAGCCCCAGGACCAGCACAATAAAATGAACTAAAATAAAAAGCACCTAAAACTGACCACAAACATCTCAGGAAATAGATAAAGTGCACAATTGTTCATTTGACGTTTGACTCCAGAAATAATTTTGTTGCATTATTTTTGTTTTATACCATAGTCTTTCCCCTTTCTCCTCCGGAAACTTGGTCAGAACTTCATCGTTTCTAAAAAGAAAATCAAGAACATCCAATTTATATTTTGCTAGCCAGTATTATTTATCTTTCAGTATATCGGAAAGTGGAATATAAACAGAGGAACATTTTTCAATTCTAATCTTCCCCCTTCCTTTTTTTTTGTCTTTTTAGTATCTTTAAGTAGTTGTCCCAAGGAGCTACCACTGAACAAAGTGGATGGACACAGTGTGTCTTGAGCAGTGTCCCCCCCTTTCCACAGTCTTCCCCAACCTCCTCTCCCCACCCCTGCCCTCGCTTTTCTTCATTGTGTGGGATCCACATTGGATTCTTGGCTGGATCCTCCCCCTCTCCATCCCCCCACCCCTTCCTCCCCTGGACCCCTCCCCGTCCCCTTTCCAATCCCCTCTTCCTGGTTGAGTCAGTGAAATTTGCCTTTCTAAGGGATGACACTGTTTGAATTTCACCCTTGAGCCTACCACATTCCACTGCATACATTTGCACACCCTTGCACACCATCCCATGTGTTTACTGATGAGTTTACACGCTAAATCCAGCTTCCAACCCCTAAGGGAACTTTCTTTTGCTTTCTTCATGACAGCCGGCATTCCAGCCCCTATCTACTTTGGAGCTCTGATTGATTCTACCTGTTTACGCTGGGGATCTGGGAAGTGTGCTAAGCCAGGCGCGTGCAGAATGTACGATTCCAACAAGTTCAGGTAAACATAGGTTGTTGTTGCTTGTCAGTTGTGAAAATTTGAACTCCAGGCCTGGGTGCTGTCTCTGAGCTCTTTGTACCCAAGGCTGGTGCTCTACCACTTGAACCACGGCTCCACTTCTGGTTTTTGCTGGTTCATTAGAGAGAAGAGTCTCATGGACTTTGCTGCTCAGGTTGGCTTTGAACCATGATCCTCAGATCTCAGCCTCCTGAGTCACTGGGATGACAGGCGTGAACCATTGGTGCTACTAGCCACTACTAACTAGCAAGGTCGTTTCTTTAGCAAGCCACCCTCTCTTCGTTGTGAGTTTTCCTATGTTCTTTCCTGGTCAAACTGATTATTTTCTGAATCTTTTCCCTCTGCTTTGTTTCTGTCCTCAATTCTCCTCAATTCTCCTTGTACAGATGACTGAAAGTAACACACACACACACACACATACACACACACACACACACCAACCCATGTAGAGGGCTCACTGGCAATTTGCTACACTAGAGGAATCAGCCCATCGACCTTTTAACCTTGAAATCACACCATGTCTCAGGCCACGGACAAAACAGAAGCAAGTCCTTTGCCAGAATGAGAAAGACCTCCATAGCTCGTGTCCATCATCCTGTAACCCTTGAGAGCATGGCGTTTAAAGATTTATATTCCCTGACCCTCCCCCCGCCATTTTGCTCCTCTGAGCTCCCCCTGCAATTTTCTATGGAGCTGGACTTCATGCATTCTAAGCCTTCATTCTTGCCTGCTTCTCCAATCCTTTTCAAAATCCTTCCATCAACCAATCCACCCCCCCCCCCCAAAAAATGGCTTTTTGAGTTACAATTTGCAAGAACTCAGAACCTCAGGCCCCGTTTTCTGTGTCTGGCACATCATTTTTAAGGGTACAGTAAAGAGCAGTGTGACTTAAACCTCATGATGTTCAGGGAGGGAGAGTAAATAAGTAGCGATGAGCCGGGCACAGTGGCTCACGCCTGTAATCCCAGCTCCTCGGGAAGCTGAGATCTGAGGATCACAGTGTTTTGAATCCAACCTCCCCCAGGGCAAGAAAGTCTTTGAACCACCCCAAACCCAGAAGTGAAGCTGTGGTTCAAGAGGTAGAGTGCTAGCCTTGAGCAAAAGAAACTAGTTCAAGCCCTGAGTCCTAGCCTTAGGACCCACAATCAATCAATCAATCAATCAATAAGGGAAATGATTAGCTGCTTTTGTCTTCCCTGGTATGAATGTCTTCAGAGAGATGGGGAAAAAAACTCATTTGTGTGAATCAGATTGTCTGTATAAAGTTTAATCGGTTGCAATGTGTGCATGTGTATATTTAAATTAAATTTTATTTTTCTTCATAGGCATATCTACCTTGGGATGCCTGCCGCTATCAGAGGCCTCAGCTTCCTTCCGGCCTTTGTGATCTTAATTCTTTTGAGGAATCGCAAGCTTCCTGGAGAAACTGACTCCCCAATAGCTGAGCTTGCAGACCTGAAGGCTGTCGAGAAGGAAAACGAGGGCAAAGATTTGCACCCAAATGCTAAGGTTTTGAATGATGGAGAACTGAAAACGAAACTCTAAGATGTCTGGTTTCTCTACCTACCCAGGGCTGGAAAATACACAATATAATGTGATTTCACAGAAACACAAATCATTAGGGGCACCGCAAACAACAGCTGGAGCAGTTGTACTCATGGTAAAAAGAAAAATTGTTTTCTTCGGAGGATATTTTCGAAGTATCGGAATGTGCATTGAGCTCACACCTGTAATCCTAGCTACTCGAGATGGAGAGGTTTGGGGATCAAAGCAGAAAAGTTACCATGTTCAAGATGGCGAGCAAAAAGTTGGCCTAGAGGCATGGTTTAAGTGGTAGAGCACCAGCAAGCTGAGCCTCAATTCAAGGTCTGGTACTGCAAACACCTAAAGCAAACCAACAACGAAAAAGAAAAGAACACAAACAACAACCACACAAAGATTTTCTTAGGAGAGGAAAGGTGATGAGAACTCGAACAGAATTTGAGAACCTGCTTTGTTTTGAGTGTTAATAAAACAAGTTCCTTCTTCAACTCTGAAAAGCTATTCAATTCCATGGCATTTCTGCTTTGATATCGAGCCAGAATTTTCATGCGGTGGATGCAATAGCAAGATATTCTCTCAATGTATCACTTTGATGAGAGAGTTACCCACCTTCTTAATCTATTTAGGAATTTGGTGTTTGGTTGTTACTGTTTTTTTAACTCGTATTATTCATATCAGATGAGACTCTTTAAGGGTCGGTTACTCATGAGCAAGCTTCACCTCATCTTCGATCCTAGGATTACCTTTGTATTTGCTCGTTATGTTCAGAATAATGAAAAACCCACAATCAAACATCACATCACAAAAGATTATTCACGCTGGGGATATGGCCTAGTGGCAAGAGTGCTTGCCTCGTATACAAAAGCTTATTCAGATCATCCTGACAATTCAAATCCAGGGAGTGATCATTTTCCCGAAACCCAACATCTGACTCAAAGAAGAAAAGGACAAAGTGAGACAGTCTCTAAAAGCTGTTTGTCAAAGTCGGGCACTGGTGCTCACGTTTGTAATCCCAGCTACTCAGGAGGCTGAGATCTGAGGTTCGAACCCAGCCCGGGAAGGATATACCATGAGACTCTTAGACTCTTATCTCCAATGAACCAGCAAAAAGCCAAAAGTGGAGCTGTGGTTCAATTGGTAGAGCACCAGCCTTGAGCTGAAGAGCTCAAGGACAGTGCCCAGGCCCTGAGTTCAAGCCCCACAACTGACCACACACACACACACACACACACACACACACACACACACACACCCCAAAACGCTCATATTTGTCATGTTAAATAGTTTTGAAAGATCATCTTCTAAGAGAGACCCTAACACATGAATATTCATCTATTCAATAACCACATCAGGATATTCAATATTCATATTACTTCTTGGGTTCTAAGTGGGAACAACAACAGGGACTTCCTCAAATGATCTTGGAGAATGAAACATGGTTTGTTTTTTTTAAGTATGACTGCTATGAAAACTGATGTCAATAAAATTCCAGATACAGAATCAACTGGTACTATTATTATTTTTTGTAATGCTCATTTTTATATAAGGGAAATGCCCAGCGAGGTGTTACATAAGTCAGGTCATGAGTCTGTGTCTCTTTGAACAATATCACTTCCCCTCCCTCATTTTCTCCCAGTTTCAACTGGGATTATTGTGTAACTGACGGATACAAAAATTAAAAAAGATGATCAAGGTATACGCACGCTCTCCTAGAGCTCCGTGGGTTCGAGGTGGAGGTGTGCACACACCACAAAGCTCGGTGAGCAGGAGAAAGGACTCATTTGATTTCCACAAGCATTTCCTGTCATGCTCTTTGATAACTTGGTCCTGTAGAAAGGAAACAAGGAAGCGAGAAAAACAAAAATATGATGGATCAAGTCAACCCTGAAATCAGACTCCCCTAGCTTGCCGAAGAATGACCTCAGAACAAGGACAAGAACAAAGCCAAAAACACACCCCAGATACAATCCCCCCGTTTCCATCCTCACTTCCACATTGTGGAGTGTCTTGTACAAACCGAGTCTCATGGCTCCCGCCTTTCATCCGGGCGACTTAGATTGGGAGGATCGTGGTTCTAGGGTCTGCGGGACAGAAAAGAGATGATGAGGACCCCATCTCAACAGAAGGGCAGGTAGGCTGGGCGCCCCCCTGTAATTCCAGCATGATGGGCAGGCGGTGGGGGGGGAGTCCTGGATGGGAAGGGGAGGCCTTATCATGAAAATAACTGGAGGAATAGCTCAGTGGCACCGTGGCAGCCTTGAAAGCTTGAGGACCTGGGTTCAAACCCCAGGGCCCCACAAAGAAACGATGGAGGAGAAACATGGGATGCAACTCCAAAGGCAACCAGAGGAAATTACATCTCGATAGGAGAGTGAAGCAAAGCACCAAACCTACACAGGGGACAAAGCCCACGAGAGTCCCACGAGAGGAAGTTGAAGCCTCCTCGAACCCAGGGCACCCACTATAACAAACGTGACGCCCAGGACCGCCCTGACTCGCACAGCCCAGGCCCGGCCAGAAGGAACGATGGACGGACCCAGCTCCACGTTGTCTGAATACTTGGCAGTCACCACAGATATCGTGTGCAAGATGTTTGGGTTTCGACCAGAAAGTTCTATTACATATCAAGACCAAAAACACACAGCATGAACAGACAAAGCCAGCCCCAGAAACAAACGTGGGCTCAAAATCAAATAATGGCAGAATCAGATAGAGTGTTCATTTTCTAAATGAATGGGATACATACAAGAAGATTCTGTGTGTGTGTGTGTGTGTGTGTGTGTGTGTGTGTGTGTGTGTGTGTGTGTGTCGGTCCTGGGGCTTGAACTCAGGGCCTGGGCACTGTCCCTGAGCTTCTTTCACTCAAGGCTGGTGCTCTACTGCTTGAGCCACAGCGCCACTTCCAGTTTCCTGGTGGTTCATTGGAGATGAGAGTCTCACGGACTTTCCTGCCCATGCTGGTTTCGAACTGGGGTTGGTGGTATAGCTCAATGGGGGCACTGGTGGCTCCCGCCTGTCATCCCAGCTACTCAGGAGGCTGAGATCTGAGGATCATGGTTTGAAGCCAGCCTTGGCAGCAAAGTCTCCACTTAACCACCAGAAGTGGTGCTGTGGTTCAAAGTGCTACAGCGCTGCTAGCCTTGAGCCAAAACTGCTCAGGGACAGCACCTAGGCCCTGAGTTCAAGTCCCATGACTGAAAAATAAAATAGGACAAACAGACTTGTGATGGAATTTGGGGGTGGTTTGGGGGTGTCGTTTGGATACGGGGGTTAAGAAACCATGCAATCACCCCACGTTGGTGAGGGCAGAGTTTATTCAGGCAGGGAGGGAAGAGGAAACACGAGAAAAATCAATGGCCAACGTCAGCTTGCTTTCTCCTTTTTTATGACTCATTTTATTGTGGTAGAATCTCCAAAAGAACAGATGCTCACATGGACCCAGCGAGAGGGCTCCTGTCCTGCTTAAGGGACACGTCCAGTTTCCTTTACAGAATTTACAGATTTCCTTTGCAAATTTCCTTGACAGAATTTACTACACTACAGGTGACCAGGGGCTGCGAGGTTATCACCCGCTCCCGTTTGGGCCCCCAAAGGGAAAGGTTTAAATTTGTTCTTAATCTCTAGCTGGCAGCCAAAAGAGACTTTGCTTTTCCTACTTTTCTTTCCTTCCTTCCTTCCTTCCTTCCTTTCCTTCCTTCCTTCCTTTCCTTCCTTCCTTCCTTTCCTTCCTTCCTTCCTTCCTTCCTTCCTTCCTTCCTTCCTTCCTTCCTTCCTTCCTTCCTTCCCTTCCTTCCTTCCTTCCACCCTCTCTCTCTCTCTCTCTCTCTCTCTCTCTCTCTCTCTCTCTCTCTCTCTCTCTCTCTGTGTGTGCAGGTACTAGGGCTTAAACTCATGAACCTTGTTCTCTCCATTTTTTTTTTTAGCTCAAGGCTGGCACTCTACCACTTGATCCAGACCCCTGTTGCTGTCTTTTTGCTGGTTAACTAGAGATAAGACTCTCTCTGATTTGTCTTCCCGGGCTGGCTTTGAACCAGGATGCTTAGATCTCAGCCTCCTGGGTAGCTAGAATGACCGGCATGAGCTGCCCAAATTGGGCAAGAAAACCTTTATAAGAGTGATAATCCATCACTCTGATGTGGCAATTGTAATTTTTACATGCTGTCTCTGTTCGTATTTGTTCAATTTGTGTTTTTGCACTAGGAAATAAGAAGATTCTTATTTCTTCACGGAGTCAAACATTCAACACTAACACTCTTCTTTTTTTTTGTTTTTTTGCCAGTCTTGGGGCTTGGACTCAGGGCCTGAGCACTGTCCCTGGCTTCTTTTTGCTCAAGGCTAGCACTCTGCCACTTGAGCCACAGCGCCACTTCTGGCCATTTTCTGTATATGTGGCGCTGGGGAATTGAACCCAGGGCCTCATGTATATGAGGCAGGCACTCTTGCCACTAGGCCATATCCCCAGCCCCTCAACACTAACATTCTTGCTTGTGGTTTTGGCTCAGAGCCGGAGCTCTGCCCTTTGACCCATGTCTCTTGATCTGGCTTTTTGCTAGTTAATTGGAAATCAGGATGGCTTAGATTGGTTGGTCTGGGCTGACTTTGAACTGTGATCCTCAGATCTCAGCCTCCTAGGTGGCTAGGATTATACGATTATGGGTGAGGCTGCTGGTATCCAACTTCAAATGCCTATCTATCAATCATCTTTCTATCTACCTACCTATCTACTTATCTGTCTATCTATTTATATATTTATATACATACAACAGATAATTCTAATACAAACAAAATGTTTTAAACCAATGATAATTTCTAGCAGTCAAGGCCTTAGAAATAGAATCAATGCCACTAGAAAATACATTATTCAAATATTTGGCCTTATTCACTCTACTTCTTGTCTTATGGTATGAGAGCAGTCTTTCTCTCTCTCTCTCTCTCCCTCTGTGTGTGTGTGTGTGTGTGTGTGTGTATGCCAATTCTAGGACTTGAGCTCAGGGTCTGTGCACTGTCCCTGAGCTTTCTTTTCTTCTGAAGGCTGGTGCTCTACCACTTGAGTCACAGCTCCACATATGACTTTTTGGTGGTTCATTGGAGATAAGAGTTTCATAGACTTTTCTGCCTGGGCTTGACTTTGAACCATGGTCCTCAGATCTCAGCCTCTTGAGTAGCTGGGATGATAGGTCGAGCTACTGGTGCCAGGCTCTTCTTGTTGAAACACCCCAAACACATAAAGAAAGTGTGTGGGATGGTGAAAGTTGACTGGCAGACAGAACGAAGACTCATTCATTCAAAGAGAGTGATTGAGATCCTCCAAGTCCGTTTCTCTTCATCAATTTCCACAGATACAAGAGGAGAAACTCACATTGTTTGCTAGGTTTTTGTTCTGACCATTGCCACTCACCAAATATTAAGATTTTTTTTAAAAAAATAAATCTCTCTAATTCTTCAGGGACATCGGAAGAAGAAGAGTTGGGAGTCAAACATATTTTCAACCATAAAATGAATGAGGTCACGTGATGTGCCTGCAATCCATGAATAATAACACATCGCAATTACATCAGATTAGATGGCAGGCAACAGAGACACCATCCTTTTCTTTTTCTGAACAAGGCAATAGGATTTTTCTGCTTATTAAAGCTTCTGGTTCCTCTTCTTCCTCCTCTTCTTTATTCCTATCCATTGTTCTAGACATGTTTTATTGCCTTACAATGGTTGGAGCAAATACTATTATTTTTCCCTTTTACTTTCCATACTCTATATTATTTTTTATTTTACTCTCAATATTCTATATTATTATTATTATTATTATTATTATTATTATTATTGCTGTTATTGTTATTATTATTTTCTGCCAGTCCTGGGCAGTCAAGGCCTGGGCACTGTCCCTGAGCTCCTTTTGCTCAAGGCTGGCGCTCGACACTTGAGTCACAGCTCCACTCCTGGTTTTCTGGTGGTTCATTGGAGGTAAGAGTCTCACAGACTTTCCTGACTAGGCTGACTTCCTGTCTAGGCTGGCTTTGAACCAGGATGCTTAGATCTCAGCCTCCTGAGTAGCCAGGATGACTGGTGTGTGCCACCAGTGCCTGGTTTAATATTATTGTTAATTTCTATTTTATTTCCAATACTCTATATTTTTATTTCACTGTCAATATTGTATATTATTATTATTATTAATTATATTCCTGTTATTATTATTATTTGCTAATTTACTTTCTAGACCCTACCAATGAAAACCTCCATCCCTTTGGATCCTTGAGTGGTTTATAAATAAATTCATGGGCCTTATCTATTTTACCCATCCTATACAAAGTGCGGGAATTCTCTGTAAAGGAATTAATCTTTCTTGAATAATGAAGTGGGCTTTTTTTTTCTGTTCCTTTTTTGTTTTTTGGAAGCGCTCAGCAGTGACTGTATCTTCTCTCTCCCTTAAATGTGTGTTTCACTGACAAAATGTCCATTTTTGTTCACGGAGTCCAATTTCTCTTCATCTGTGGCTTTTTCTTCATTTCCCATTTCCTTGGTAGCTTTTCCTTCATATTTTTTCTT
Source organism: Perognathus longimembris pacificus (assembly GCF_023159225.1). Lineage (NCBI taxonomy): Eukaryota > Metazoa > Chordata > Mammalia > Rodentia > Heteromyidae > Perognathus > Perognathus longimembris. Next base: position 2,972,042 of record NC_063187.1, read on the forward strand.
CATGGCCCAAATTAATGTAGCAAAGAAACCAAGCGATACGAATTTTAAGCAGGACTGTAAGCCCAAGTAGATAGCTCTAGAAAAAGAGGGGAAGGAGAAAGGGCACAGAATATTATTTAAATGGAGTGAATAACTTCCATTATTATTTCTCTTTAGTATGTAGACCTTGAAGGAAAAAAAACACATTGAAATGACTATAAAATAATGATACCCTTGTGTGAACATACATTAGGGGTTTTTATACAAAAGAACATGGAAAATGGCTCTCACTTTCTTTATGAAAGCAGAAAAGTACTCTCTTCCATGCCCCTTCGAATATTCTTTCCAACTTAAGCAATGAGAGAAATAATAAAGATAATAAAAGAATAGTATGAACAACTATTTCCACAATTTTCAAAATCACAGAATTAATAACATTGAATGAACATTGTCAACTTCAAGGAATAAGCTTGTATTAACAAAATTCAAACAATAACAATTAAAAACTATCTAAAATAAAGAGCACCTGGCCCAGATCAATTCACTAATGAATTTTATCAAGTATATAAGAAAGACATTTTTACCAAATTTTTACAATCTTTTTCAGAGTTTGGAATCCAGGGGAATGCTTCCTAAATCATTCTCTTTCAGTTAATGGTCTCTTCATGCCAAAATCAGACAAAGAATTACCAGAAAGTTACAGATCAAAATCACTCATGAATAGAGGTACAAGAATTTCAAACAAAATAGTTACTGGAATCCAGTGATTTCTAAAAGGTAAATGATGGTAAAGTAGGATGCCTGTAAGTCTTGTCTAACAGTCCAAGACCATTTACTGTAATCCATGTGTCAACAGGATCAAGGATCAGGAGGAAAAAAAATACAACCATGTCCATTGGTGCAGAAAATGCAATTGATAAAAATCCAACAGATATCCTGACTTTAAAAAAAAACACCAACTCTCAGCAAGTTGTCAAAGGCAACTTTCTCAACTTGATTTTCAAAAGAGCTCTATAATCCTACAGCTAACCTCATACTTCATAACAAAGAACTCAGAACTTCCTTCTATGTTGATCAAGAATGAAACAAGCTGGGCTCCTGGCGGCTCCCGCCTATCATCCCAGCTACTCAGGAGGCTGAGATCTGAGGATCAAAGTTCAAAGCCAGCCCAGGCAGGAAAGTCCATGAGACTCTTTTATCTGCAATTAACATCTGGAAAACTGGAAGTGGAGCTGTGGTTCAAGCGGTAGAGCACTAGCCTTGAGCAAAAGAAGCTCAGGGACAGCACCTAGACCCCGAGTTCAAGCCCCATGACAGACAAAAAATAAAAATTATATAAGGCATATATAGTTTTAGAAAGAACCAGAAACACATCTTTGTTTGCAGATGACATAATCATTAAGGTGAAAGTCTCAAAGAAGAGCCAAATACCTCCTAAGATAATAAACGATGATAGCAAGGTAGTAGTTTGTGCAAATGACTACATCAAAGTCAAGGGTTTTCCTATATGTTAGTGATGAACCTGTGGAATTTGTAATTAAAAAATATTACTAGTTACGTGAGAAGCTCCACAAAATAGATGCTTACTGTAAATCTAATAAATTATACACAAGGTGAGAGACAAAAACTATCGCATGCTGATGAAAGCAATCAAACAACTAAACAAAGAGTATTACATATTCATAAACAAGAAGATTCCATGCAATTGTGATGCCCATTCTTTCCAAATTGACCTGCAGCTTCAAGGTAATCCCAACCAAAATAGCAGTAATTTTTTGTGTGTGTGTCAGTCATGGGGTTTGAACTCAGAGCCTGGGTGCTGTCCCTGAGTTCTTTTGCAGGTAGAGCGCTCAGGCACTCTACCACTTGAGCCACAGAGCCACTTCCGGTTTTCTGGTGGTTCCTTGGCAATAAGAGTCTCAGGGACTTTCCTGCCTGGGCTGGCTTTGAACCGTGATCCTCAGATCTCAGCCTCCTGCATAGTTGGGATGACAGATGTGAGCCACCTATACCCAGCTTAGTAAATTATTTTGAAGATAGCCTCAAATTCATTCCCAGGTAGAAAAGAACATGCTCATTAACCGGTGGCATTATTGTTGGTGTATTATTGCATTGAAGACAATACCTTTCAAAACTAAGGGGGAGAAAAAAACCCAATAATAGAACACATGGATGCTAACTTACCCAAATAATATGGAATTGTACATTCTGCAAGTGCCTTTCTTTCCACACGGAGTGATGGACCATTTTATACATGTCATATCGATCAGGGTGCCAAAGCAGATGGGAGCCAGCATTCCTCCTGAAATGCAAGAAGAAGGCTATCAGGACCAGAAATAAGGCTTCAGTGGGGCTGGGTGGGGGTGGGGGTATTTCTTGTGCTATTTTGGAAGACGTCAAACTTTTCTGTCTGCATTGGCCTCCATTGGTGATCCTCTAGCTCTCAGCCTCTTGAGTAGCTGGGAGTACAGGTGTGAGCCACCAGTGTTTCTGGCTCCTTGTGTATCTTTAAGGCAGTATATGGTATGTATGTGTGTGTATACACACACATATATGTACATATTATATATATTATTACAATGTCATACAGAGAGGTTACCATTTCATAAGTCAGGTAATGAGTATAATATAATGAGTATAATTTCATGTCAATGTCAGTCCTTCCTTTGCTTTGCTCCAGTTTTTCTCCCTTGCATCTTGAAGTTCTGGGAAGGATGAACACACTTTCTCTTAGAGAACTGGGCAAAGAGAAGCTACCCAGTAAATGTTAGTTTCTATTGTTCAGAACAGTTTTGTTTTTCCAGTCTTGAGGCTTGAATTCTGGGCCTGGGCGCTGTCTCTGGGCTCCTTTTTTTTCAAGGCTAGCACTCTACCACTTGAGTCATAGCACAGTCTTACAGCCTTCTTGCCCGGGCTGGCTTTGAACTGTGATCCTCAGATCTTAGCCTCCTCAATTGCTAGGATTATAGGCTTGAGCCACCAGTGCCCAGCTTGGAACAATTTTACTTTGGCCAGATTCCCAGAACTCCCTAACTGTTTCAGGCATTGCCTATAAAAACATGAGTTTCCTACTGTGCCTGCCTGCTAATAATCTTTCTGAGTAAAGGAGAAAATCTGTGGGAGAGATGAGAGAGAATGATGGAAGGAGTGACATTGTTCAAGATGCATTGGACTCATAAACTGACCCTTTGTACAACTACTTAATGATGATAAAATAAATTAAAAGGAAAAGAAAATCTCTGAGAATTTCTTGTCTTTATGTTGTACCAGGTAAAACAAAATCACGATTCTCTGGTTGTCAATTGGACTTTACCTAGAATTAACAATTAAATTCTCCTTAGTCTTTTCTCTAATCCTTATATTTTCATTTACAACATGCTATAAATGATTCTTTATACCTTGTATTAAATGTCTTATAATAGGAAAGTAATGACATTCAGTTTTTGAGTCTGGATGTGAATATTTATATGCAGAATTGATTATATTTTTCCATACCTAGTGTTCGTATAACAAGTGAATGGAAACCCATTGCCAGTGATTTTAGTTCAGGTTCAACAAGTCTGAAATAAGATAAAGGCAAAGAAACATTTATACATCTTTAGATATTCTGAGTTCAATTTTAAAACATTTATACATGCAATTCTTCCTGATGGATGAATGAAAACACATCAGTAAATGGCTTGAGTTACCTAGTTATGATGGTTTCATTTTTTTTTAAAGATCAACAACCAAGTAACAACAATAATCATTGTTCCCTTATTTTTTCATTGTGTTCTGACCTTTTTACACATGCTATTTGTGAGAATATGGTGAGATTTTATGATTATAACCAGGTTCATGTCTGTAATGAATGTTTTGCTCATTTAACAAGATATGTATGCTATTTCATGTGTGATCTAATACAACCAGAATTTTTTAAAAGCTCCTTATTTTAGCATCTTGTATGTGCATTTAGTGCAACTTTTTTTTTTTTTTGCCAGTCCTGGGCCTTGAATTCAGGGCCTGAGCACTGTCTCTGGCTTCTTTTTGCTCAAGGCTAGCACTCTGCCACTTGAGCCACAGCACCACTTCTGGCCATTTTCTATATATGTGGTGCTGGGGAATTGAACCCAGGGCTTCATGTACACGAGGCAAGCACTACTGCCACTAGGCCATATCCCCAGCCCTTGTATGTGCATTTAGAAATGAGTGTCCTTACAGGCAGAGAGCTGCATTGCTTTCCTCAATTAGAAATCCACTCACTCTTGCAATTCTATAGTTCTCTTTCACAGCCTCCATTCCTGTGCTAATTGAATGCAGGTATTCAGTGACACAAAACCAGCCAGTGGTGGAAGAAAATGTGGGTGAGCTAGAGAACTGATTGTCACTCAGAAAAGGCAAAAAAAAAAAAAAAAAATCTTTTACCAAAATCTGAGATCTCAGCAGTGGTTTTCATTTTCAAAACAATCGGTAAATTATTGATTCCAAAATTCTTTTCCTGAATGTCAGATTGTATAGGAGACACTGGATTAGTCTCTTCTTCCCCAGTTTTGCCCATTTTGTTCCAAGGAACTATGGGATTCTCAGAATTCAGAGCAGCAGCCTGGAATTCTTTTACAATTCACAGTCAAGCCATCAGCAATTTCTATTGGTTTTGCCTTAAAATAACAGCAAAACAACAAAACCACAACCTACAAAAACTAAAACCCAAGATCATTTTCCCCCTTCTCTCACTACCCTTTCAGTCAAAGTCTCATCTTGTGGAGATTTAGCAAAGTCGCCTTTTTTGCCTTGATCCTCATCATCCTAGCCTCCCTCAAATTATTCTTCACAGGGATAGCCGTCATGGTCTTCCCGTTGGGTAGGCCAATGACTTCCAGCTTGATACAGCAATCACTTCCGGGTGGCTACGCCAGCACTTCCGGTTTGACACACCAATCACTTCCGGGTGGGTAAAGCAGTAACTTCCGGTTGGATTAAGTTAGTCTTAATGGCCAGACTGCATGCTGGTCTTTATTGTGGCCTACTTGATCTGAGCTCTGCTACCTCTGTCACTCATCTCAGGTCACTTATCTTCCTAGTCAAGGGCCTTTGCTTTGCCTGGACTGAGCCTCCCCTATTCCTTCATTATCATAATTTGGGACCATGGCTTTGATCATCATCCTTCAGTTCCCCTTTCAAATGAGTTCCATGACTTTCATCAGTCACTTTATTTGTAGACCTCTAAATCAAATATCACTACTTTCGTGTGTGTGTGTGTGAGTGTGTGATAGGAATTTGAATTCAGGACCTTGTGCTTGTTTGATAGGTTCTCTCCTGCTTCAGCTTTGTAGTTATTATTTAGAAAAGTTCCTCATGTCTCTTCTTGGACAGCCTGGGATTCTGATTGTTCTATCTATGTCTGTTATGTAGCAAGAAGCAACAGGCATGCACAACCCTCCCAGCTTTATTTTGTTGTTATTGTTTGTTTTCTTTGGGGGGGGTTGTTGTTTTGTCTTGTCTTGGTCAGTTGTAGGGCTTGAACTCCAGGCCTAGGCACCGTCCCTGAGCTTTTTCACTCAAAGCTATCACTCTAGCACTTTGAGCCATAGCTCCACTTCCAGTTTTCTGGTGATTCATGGGCGATAAGAGTCTCATGGACTCTCAATCACCAAAGAGCCACTAAAAATATAAGTCAGAAGTGGAGTTGTGACTCAAGTGGTAGAGTGCCAGCCCTGAGCAAAATGAAGCTCGGAGACAGCATCCAGGCTGCAGTAAAGAAAGAGAGAGGGAGAGAAGGAAGGGGAAAAGGAGGGAGGGAGGAAGGGGGGAATAAATCTAGATTTCACAATGGAAAGAATCAACGACAACGTCATTATTAATCATGCCAACAATCCAATGATCCTGAGAAGATGTATAATTAAAACAGCTAAAAGGTTGAGAACTTGGGCCCCACATCTAACTATGAAAAAGGCATCCTTAAATATGTTTATTGACTACTCTGCAGGAAAATGCTTGACCTGAAAATGCCACACTTACCTCACAAGCAGCATCATATAGGAAGGACTTCCCAGGGCCAGGAAAAAGGAGTATATAACTTGCACACCTATGTAAATCTTAAATTTCATTTTGCACGCATCACTTCGTGGGCATTCACCCAAATGGGCTGAGTAATTTCTGTTTGGGGAGCCTGAGGCTCTGACACAAGTACAGTTATGAAACACCTGCAAGACAGTTTCACAAAAGATTACAGAACCAACCAGAGCCACGGGGGTGGGGGGAGGGACGCCTCAAATACATTTCATGAGACTTAAAATTAAGTCCCACACTTTTAAACTACAATAGGCCCCATTTTTTAAACCCTCTCAGAAGTATAATTGCTTAATACAGTCATTATATTCAACATACTTGAGGTAAAAGTTGAAATAGGTAACTAGAGGGAGAACTCCATAGGTCATTTTCTCATTCATTAAAATTCTTTTTTTTTTAAAGTATTTTCTACCCACTTTTACTTTCTATAATCCAACTATGTCTTCTTCTGCTCCTCCTCTTCTTCCTCTTCATTGATTTCTTCTTTAATCCTCCTCCTTCTCCTCCTCCTCCTCCTCCTCCTCCTCCTCCTCCCCCTTTCTCCTCCTCCTCCTCCCCCCCTTCTCCTTCTCCTCCTCCTCCTCTTCCTATTCCTCCTCTTTCTTTTTTTTTGTGTCAGTCATGGGGCTTGAACTCAGGGCCTGGGTGCTGTCCTGAGCTCTTTCACTCAAGGCTGGTGCTCTACCACTTTGAGCCACAGCTCCACTTCTGGTTTTCTGGTGGTTCTTTGGAGCTAAGAGTCTCATGGGTTTGGCTGCCCAGCCTGGCTTTGAACCGTGACCCCCAGATCTCAGCCTCCTGAGCAGCTGGGATGACAGGTGTGAGCCATCAGCACCCAGCTGAGTCTGATTCTTACCACAGGGGTGGGGGAAACAAACAATGGAACGATGTCCAAGTAAAGAATCATCTGCCTGAGCTCCAGGCAGGATTTATGCAACTTCACTGTTACTTGAGTGATGGATGACTACAGCCCTCTTTTCCTCCTGTCGCTCTCATCAGAGAGCTGAGTTATGGGAAGAATAGATGACTATGCAATCCAGTGTGTCGTGTTAGAAAGCAAGCCTGGATACTCACTGTGTTGTTCCCACTAGCATCATCGGATGAGCATCCCGCCAGGCAAGGAGACAAGTACGTGACGCCATTGTCCCCACACACGGGCTCCCAATGCCGGTCCTCACAGCCGCAGGCCACGTTGCATGGAGACAGCGACAGGTTCATATGAGACTGGACGGAACTGTTTCTGCAAATACAGGATAGACACTTGTCAGAGAGAGGGGGGAGTAAGAAGAGTAGGAGAGAGAGGCAGGGGTAGAGAAGGAAGAAGAGAAGAGAGGAGAGAGAAGGGGAGAGGGAAAGGGGGGAAGAAAAAGGAAGAGCGGAAAAGGAGAGGGGAGCAAAGGGGAAGGGAAAGGAAAGGAAGGGAAGAGAAGTGATTAGAGAAGAGAGGAGGAGAGGAGAGAAGAGATTGGAGGAGAGAAGAGAGGAGGGGAGGGGAGAGGAAGAGAGGGAGAAGAGATTAGAGGAGAGAAGAGAGGAGAGAAGAAAGGAGGAGAGGAGAGAAGAGATTGGCGGAGAGAAGAGAGGAGGAGAGAAGAGAGGAGGAGAGGAGAAGAGAGGAGGAGAGGAGAAGAGAGGAGGAGAGGAGAAGAGAGGAGGAGAGGAGAGAAGAGGAGGGGAGAAGAGGAGAGGAGAGATTGGAGGAGAGAAGAGAGGAGAAGAGAGGAGTAGAGGAGAGAAGAGGAGAGGAGGAGAGGAGAGATTGGAGGAGAGAAGAGAAGAGAAGAGGGAAAAAGAAGGGAGAGGAGAGAAGGGTGAGAGAAGGAAGAGGAGAAAAGAGAGGGAGAAGATGTATCTGCCCCAGAGTTCTTTCTTACAATACACATTTCACCATAATCTCAGCCTCTTGTAGGAGAACAATTGCGTCGTTTTCATGTTTTGTGCCAGTCCTGGGATTTGAACTTAAACTCACGGCCTGGGCACCGTCCCTTGGCTTTGCCACACAAGGCTGGTGCTCTAGCACTTGAGCCACAGCCCCACTTCTGGCTTTTTTGTCTCACAGACTTTCCTGCCTGCATTGGTTTTGAAGCGCGAGCCTCACATCTCAGCCTCCTCCGTAGCTGGGACGACAGGCGTGAGCCACAGAGCCCGGCTGAGACCTTTTCTGTTAGGTCGATCTTGATTTTTTTTTTTTCTGTGCTGCTTTTCTGACCCAGACTATGCACACATTATGAGCTAGACAGTGATGGATACAAACCCATCATAGGCCACGGTGAGGCCGCCGACCGATCGACCCTCACAGATGAGAGAGAAGTAGATCAAGTGGGTGAAGACGGCGCATAAGGCCGTGCAAAATGACAGCTTCCCAATTCCCACCACAGTCAGCTTGAATTTTTTAATGCTATATCCTCCTAGAAGCATTCCAGAGGCCATGGTGGGGATTGTGATAAGCCCTGGAAATCCAAACAGAGAGGAGGAATAGTGTCATTACAAGAAAAGAACAATAACAAATAGCTCTGGGGGAGAAAACGTCATAGATGAAATACAGTAGGTAGCAAGCCAATTCATCCTATTTCTGGTCACTTCTTTTTTTTTTTTTTTTTTTTTTTTTTTTGCCAGTCCTGGGGCTTGGACTCAGGGCCTGGGCACTGTCCCTGGCTTCTTTTTGCTCAAGGCTAGCACTCTACCACTTGAGCCACAGCGCCACTTCTGGCCATTTTTTGTGTATGTGGTGCTGGGGAATCGAACCCAGGGCCTCATGTATACGAGGCAAGCGCTCTTGCCACTAGGCCATATCCCCAGCCCCTTCTGGTCACTTCTTAAGTAAGGGTGACAGGTCAACGCAGGGCTAGATAATCAGTACACCCTTTGGGGGGGGGGGTGGGGAAGAAAATAATTTTCCTCCTGGAAAATAGTAAAAAATCTGACAGAAATATTTGGGTCTCCACAGATCATTTCTGCTATGTGGCCTATTTTTTTCTTTGTTTTGTAAAAAAATAAAAAAAAAAAGGCAACAATCAGGCACAGGTGTGGTCCACGCCAATCATCCCAGCTACCTGGGTAGCTGAGGTTTGAGGATCAAGGTTAGAAGTTAGCCAGGACAGGGATGTTCATGAGACTCTTACCTCCAATGAACCAGCAAAAGGCTAGAAGTGGAGCTGTGGCTCAAGTAGTAGAGCACCAGCCTTAAGAAAATAAAAGCTTGGGGACATTGCCCAGGTCCTGAGTTCAAGCCTACACACACACACACACACACACACACACACACACACGCTTATCTAACAATCTAACATCTTTACTTCTCTCAAAATAAAGACTTCTTGACAGTGCCCAGGCCCTGAGTTCAAGCCCCACAACTAACAAAAACCAGACTTCAAGATCCACTCCAAATTTTTTTTTTTTTTTTTTTGGCCAGTCTTAGGAAGTGAACTCAAGGCCTGAGCGCTGTCCCTGGCTTCTTTTTGCTCAAGGTTAGCACTCTGCCACTTGAGCCACAGCGCCACTTCTCACCATTTTCTGTATTGTGGTGCTGAGGAATCGAACCCAGGGCCTCATGTATACGAGGCAAGCGCTCTTGCCACTAGGCCATATTCCCAGCCCTCCACTCCAATTTTGTGCAGTGCTTAAAAACCAAATGCTAGAGTTATTATCCCTCTCTTATGAATCACAACAGGAAAACTGAACACTAGAATGAATATCCTCTTATTGATCAAGACAGGAAAATTATATCCTAGAACCAGTATCCTCTTTTTATTCATCCAAACAGGAAAACTTAACACTGGAATAATATCTCTCCTTTCTTTATCCAAACAGGATAGTGAAAAAGTCCTTATACAGAACTAAAATTATTAATCCCTTGTAACTTCTCTCTTTGGAAACTTCAGTGTTCTAGGTTTTATATTTTTATTTTATTTTTGGTCAGTTATGGGGCTTGAACTCAGGGCCTGGGTGCTGTCCCTGAGCTCTTTTGCTGAAGGTTAGGGCTTTACCAATTTGAGCCTCAGCTCCACTTCTGGCATTTTCTGAGTGGTCTGTCAGAGATAAAAGTCTCACAGACTTTCCTGCCCAGGCTGGCTTTGATCCGTGATCCTCAGATCTCAGCCTTCTGAATAGCTGGGCTGACAGGCGTGAGCCACTGGCACCTGGCTTAGGTTGTAAAAGTCGATTAAGGAACTGGGCTCTGATGCCAAAGTCCATCAAGGGTAGAATTGGAATCCATCCCAAGGAGTTCTGTCTCCGAATCTCCATGCTCAATGCTGGGAAGGGATTCTGCACTGTAACATTTGCAACACAGTAAGGAAGTCTCAAAGCCAAACCTCAATGGCCAGGATCAACACTATGAACAAGGCAGGAGGAAAGGTGAACAGGCAAATCACAATCAAACACCACAACCAGCCAGTGGGACAGAATCCATCAAGCAACATAAGCAGACAGGGCTTACCCAAAAGGAAGTTAGCATGAGAGGTGGGCTGCCCATACTGCTGTTCGATGTACTTGAAGACGTAAGTGAAGGAGCCAATGAAGGCGCTCAGGTGTAGCAGGGTCATAGTCAGGAACAGAATATACAGCTTGTTGGAGAGGATGCTTCTCATGGACATTAAGAAACCTGCCAAAGAGGGCAATTCAAAGGTCAGATGGACACGACACCATGATGACATAGACACTAATATATTATAGACACAACAACATATCAATGAAGACTGACATGCTAGGTTAATATAAGTAGTAGTTATTGATTTCAATTAATGTTAATGAACAATAAGCAATTATAATACTATAATTGCAATAACATAAGACTATAATACTAACTATAACAATCAACATTACCACTATATTAACATACTATTTATTTACATATTTATCATATATTATCTTATATGGACTGTATTTATTATCTTTGTATGTTATGTTTTACATAGTATATTTTTATATAAGATATTAATATAAAATAGCAACATATTAACATATTTGTATATTAACATAAGGGAGAATGGCATATGTTCATTAATCATTTAATATTAATTGATGTTTGATAATAATTAACATTTATTACTTATCAATTTATTGTGTATATTAAAATTAATGGTATTGACTATAATTATATCATAATGAAATATACAATCATAATATGCAATTATAATATATAACATTAGTCATTAATAGTTGTATAATGCATTGATGTAATATAAAATTTTATATTGCATATTGAATATATAACATACAATAATTATATTCAGATTATATTTGGATTTTGTAATTACATCATTATTAAATAACACATTATAATTATAGTAGACAATTGTATATTGAATGTATAATACATACGTGTATGTTAGATATGTAGAATCGCATCATTACGACGTATTTAAAATGACAGGTCTACATAACACA